>NW_026067930.1:3643790-3761228 GCF_014885135.2 Alexandromys fortis
TCTGCTCAGCGGCACATTACCTTCCTTGCAGAAAGCAAACAGAAAGAGAGCAGGTCTCCCAAGCCTTTCTGGGCCCTAATACAATAAGAAAGGCTTGCTGTACTGTTTTGGTGGCATGCTTATTCCCAGTGACTGTCAAGGATTGCAGGCGGCTTACCTCTTGAAATAGGACATTTGAGCCGGGCGGTGGCGGCACACCATCCAGCACTTGGGAGGCAGAGACAGGCGTATCTGTGTGAGTTCTAGGCTAGCCTGGTCTACAAGAGGGACACGCTCCAAAGCTACAGAGAAACCCTGTCTCGAAAAAAACTAAAAAAAAAAAAAAAAAAAAAACAGAAGAAGAAAAAAGAAATAGGACATTTGAACAAGGAAATGCAATCTGTTCTAAGACAAATATATAGTTGTATTTTTCCTAAATTTGTGATTCGTCCTCTCCTGGAGTTGGAGTTGGTGTGACACTTTCCACAGCTACATCCAACGTGGTTAACTGTGCCACATAGCACATGTCTGTACCTGGTTCGTATACTTGGGATACAAAAGCAGGAGCATAACTGTTAAGTCGGAGGCCAGCCTGTACTATCTAGTGAGTTCCAGGCAAGTCAGGACTACACAGCAAAACCTGTCTCAAACCCAGATTGGAGCAGAAGGATTTGAACAGCAGTGGGGACACCTTTGCCTTATGTCACAGATACGTTCTTGTCCGGCGGGTCTTGCATTCCTTACTGGAAATTCATTCTGCTCCAGCTCTCCAGTGACAGCACAGGGAAACATGGAGTGGGAGAACATGAGTCAGCACAGCACACCTTAATCCCACCCCACCTCTGCCCATTGCGCATCAGTGGACAGTAGTTAGCCCAAGGGTCACCCCAGCACACCCTAAGTTGAGGGTTGGGTTAGTGTTAAAACATTACCACCTCTGGGGACTGGAGGGATTGCTCAGCAGTTAAGAGCACTGGCTCTCTTCCAGAGGACCTGAGTTCAATTCCCAACACCCATATGACTGCTCACTGTTGAATTAGGAGCGGCGCAGCCGCCTGCACGGCTAGCTTTATACCCGAAATAATTACACGGAAACTGTATTCTTTTAAACACTGCCTGGCCCATTAGTTCAAGCCTCTTATTGGCTAGCTCTTACATATTGATCTAACCCATTTCTAATATTCTGTGTAGCACCGCGAGCTGGCTTACCAGGAAAGATCTTAATCTGCATCTGTCTGGAGTGGGAGAATCAGGCGACTGCTTGACTTGGCTTCTTTCTCCCAGCATTCTGTTCTGTCTACTCCACCCACCTAAGGGTTGACCTATCAAATGGGCCAAGGCAGTTTCTTTATTAATTAACCAATGAAAGCAACAGATAAGGTACAAGACCCACCTCTATCAGCTCACAAACTGCCTGTAACCCCAGTTTCAGGGGATCCAATACCCTCACACAGACATGCATGGGAGCAAAGCATCAATGCACATTAAACAAACAAAAAGAAAACCAGAAAAACCCTACCACCTCTGGAAATGTAGTATGGTTCATTACTGGGCTGAGGTTCTTGTGGTGGTTTCCCGGGGCCAGGGAGGGCCCGTCCTTGAGTACCTATGTGAGTTGCTGCAGCCCATGGACATCAGAAAATGGCATAGGTGCCGTGATTGCTGCTGAGGCTGGGGTGGGGGCATGTACATGCATGTGCGTGTTTGTGTGAGCCTCCGCTCCCTTGAGCAGTGGTGGAGAGTCCACCAGAAATGTTTGGGCTTCTGTTGCACCCTCTCAGACCTTGGGGTGGCAGCACAGCATGAGACTGACCATGGGGAGGGAGTAAAGGGAACTGAAGGCCTCCTAGGTGATGACTCCTGACCAGAACATGGCAGGGACACTGGGCAGGACTGAAGTGTGAAAGCTGAGTTCTTGGGCACTGTCACACAACTGGCCACATGGACTAGATGGCTGGAGAGCCCCATGACACTCGGGCTGGGTGTCTGAACGAGTGCCTAGAAACTGGGATGGGACCCTTCCCCGAGCCTACCCAAGGCTCCTGTGCTGGGGCTGTGTACGGTCGGACGGCATCTCTAGCTGGGGAACACGGGTTAGTGGCCCAAGGGGAAGTAAGATGCACTGTGTGGTCTCCTGGGAGGGCTAGATCCAGCCACACTGATGGAATGGGAGGTTATGGAAGGGGGGTCTAGCTGTGGCCACAGTGTGAACTCTCTCTGAGCCTTGGGTGAGAGGTGGAAGTCCCCAACAGAGAAAACCTGACTTCCTAGTGATCTGGGAAAACAGGGAGAGGACCTTGGTGGGGAAGGGTTTGGCATGATACACTGCCCTGTTGCCTGCCCCCGGTGGGTAAGGACCTCTGTAGGAAGTCCGGGCTGTGCGCCATGATTCTGATGGACATGTTGGAGTCCCTGATGTCTGATGTCTCCTCACTGTTTTCCAGTTCTTGCGTCTCCTGCTCCGTCAGCGTCACCCATCCAAGGATATGCCTTCAAGCCTCCACCTCGGCCGGACTTCGGCACCTCCGGGAGAACAATCAAACTACAGGCCAATTTCTTTGAAATGGACATCCCCAAAATTGACATCTATCACTACGAATTGGACATCAAACCAGAGAAATGCCCAAGGAGAGTGAACAGGTAATCCTGCCCCTCTGCTTCCCTGACTGACTAGATGCTCCCCAGTCTTGTGTGTCTTCTGACACTCTCCTGGGAAGTCGTAACGTGAGTGCAGTGTGCTCCCACACTGTGTGTCCTGCTCCAGATGTTTGAACAGGTCTTCATCCATTGCCTTCTTCCAGTTGAGGCCTGCCCTCAAGCCACATAGCTCTAACTTTGTCAGCTTTCATTATTCCCTGACCACAGAAGCCTTGCAACAAGGTATCTTAGCCATTGTATCTCATTTCTGTAGCCCAGCATGTCCCCCCTTTTTCTGAGACAAGGTTTTTCTGTAGCTTTGCAGTCTGTCCAACTAGCTCTTTTAGACCCAGCTGGCCTCATTCACAGAGATGCGCCTGCCTCTGTCTCCCAAGTGCTGGGATTAAAGGCGTGCACTACCACTGCCCAGCTCAGCATTGTCTTTTGAGATTCACCAGTGTTGTTCTGTTTGTTGTAGTAGTTATTTTAGCGTTGAGTTATAGCATTGAGCTGCATGTCTGCATGTGTGGGGGCAGGTACATGTCCATGTGTATACATGTGTATGTTTAGGCCTGAGGTTGAGCAGCTTCCTTGACTCTTTACTCATGGAGGTAAGGTGTGGCATTTAATCCACAGCTTTCTGTTACTAGTCTAGCTTGCTCTGGAACTTCCCTTTCTCCACCTGTGGCTGCCCTGACTAGCTGGCATCTGCATGGTTCTGAACTGTAGTTCTCATGCTTATGTGGCAAACATTTTATCCACCAAGCCATCTCCTAGCCCTCACTGAATATTTGATAATTTACCCTTTCATCTTCCTGTTAACACTTGGGTGGTTTGTTTTTTTTTTTTTTTTTTTTTTTCTCTTTTTTGGCTGCTGTTAGGAATGAAGCTCTCATGAGGGAAATACTCCCGTCTTTCCTGTTTTCCTGTTTTGAATGGATATGGGCTTTCCTTTCCCCATAATTGCCGGGGCAGGAATGAGTTTCACTACCTGGGTGTCTATCACGCTTGTCCCAGGCAGGTGCAAGGTTCGGTTTCCATCAGCGAGTCAGGAGAGCTGGCTGGTTTATCCACACCTTGTCAGCATTTGAGCCATTTCTGATTCTCTCCTTGATGTGCTGGCTGCTCCTGTGGCGTTATTCATCCCCTGGTAACAGTTGATGAACATCTTCCCCCTTCTTCACGGGCTGCCGATACCTTCTGTCCTGTTGTCTTAATTCATAGGGTGTCCTTTGCCTCTGCATGATCTGGGGGGTCTCTGGCAATATTATCCAGTCTCAAATCTGTTTTCTTTTCATATTAGAGGTTTTTAATTAGTGCCTTTTAATGAATAAAATTTCCAAGTTTTATTAAAGTCCGGTTTATAAACTTTTAGAAATTACAGGTGTCCTCTCTTCAAAGTCTGTGGCAACAAAGGTCATAAAGATCCTGTTTTCTTTGGAAAATTTACAGTTTGGGCTTTTGTGTTCAGATCTGTGCCCCATCCTGAATTGGTTTTTGTGTGTAGCGTGAGGTTTGTTATTGAAGAGACTTTTCGGTTCCTGTCTATTTATCACATTGCCTTTGAAAGGAAGGGTCAGTCAGCCATGCGTGTGGCCGTTTTGGTTCCTGTTTTGGTCTCTCACTAGGCCAATAATTCATCAGCTTGTCTTGTTTATGGTGCACATGCTAGCCAGTGCTCAGTCTTAACTCTAGGCTGGAATTTCATACTGCTGCCTTCTCCTAGTTTGTTTTTGCAAAGCTATATCTTTGCTTGAAACAATGAACAAAGAGAATAATAAGCAAGAGAATAATAAGCAGGGAAAAGCCAATTGCCTTTTAACCAGAAAGTCCTTTGAAATTCTAAATTATTACTGTTTTGAATCTAAAGTGTTATATTCTTTGCTTTTGTAAGTAGCATCCTAAAATGTTATTTTCCAGATTCAGATGAGTAGTAGCCAAAGAGCACAGAGGCTGATTTGGGGACGATGGACATGCATCAAACTTAAACTGGGGGGTGGGGGTCAAAATTACAACTCACCAAACCATTGAATTATACACTTCGAAGGATGAATTTTATGTGAGTGTTAGTTCATTTAACAATTTTTATAGCCGGGCAGTGGTGGCGCACGCCTTTAATCCCAGCACTTGGGAGGCAGAGGCAGGCGGATCTCCGGGAGTTTGAGGCCAGCCTGGTCTACAAGAGCTAGTTCTGGGACAGGCACCAAAAGCTACAGAGAAACTCTGTCTTGAAAAACCAAAAAAAAAGAAAGAAAGAAAGAAAGAAAGAAAGAAAGAAAGAAAGAAAGAAAGAACAAACAACAATTTTTATGTATTTGAATGTTTGCCTATGTATATTGTATGTGTACCTTGTGTTTTGTGGTATCCATGAAGACCAGAAGGAATAAGATCCCCTGGAACTTGAGTAACAAGTAGTTGGGAGTTACCATGTGGGTCTGGGAACCAAATCTGGTCCTCTGCAAGAACAACAAGCGTTCTTAACACTGAGCCATCTCTCTAGCCCCAACTTTAGCATGTTTTTTTTAAAATAAGGATTGTTATTAAATCCTCATGGGCTGCCGATACCTTCTGTCCTGTTGTCTTAATTCCAGTGTGCAATACATCTTATTTCTTTCCTTACTGCAGAGTGAGGAAAACCCAGCTGGATATTGAGCGTAGGCACTACAGAGACCACTTGTCCTGTTCCTGATGTTAATTGGGAAGTAGTCAGTTCTTCATCTTTAGGATGTGCTATTAGAGGATTCGCAGAGAGAACTCTTACCCGCATCCTCTGAGACTAGTCTCCGACAGTCAGCTGAAGATTTGGTTGTTGGTCATATCTTGTCTCTTTTTTTCATATTAGCATGAGTTGTGGCTTCTAAAAATGAGCCGTGCCTGAGAATCATGATGTTTTCTTTCTATATAGGACTGGTTTGAATTTGTTTCTGTGGAATGAAGATCTGTATTTGTCTTTTGTTCTATTTTTATGTAGCATCTAATTCAGAAAGTTGCAAACTAAACTGTTCCTTCTTTGTATACTGTAAGAGCAAAGACACGGGACCGGGGAGATAAATTGCTCAGTAAAGCGCTTGTCGGGCAAATGCAAGGACTTGAGTTTGAATCCCAGAGCCCACATGAAGCTGGAAGGATATCTGTGGCTATAATCCCAGTGCTTCTGTGATGAGGTGGGAGGAGGAGACAGGAGAGGCTAGCCTGGCCTATTAGGCAAAAGGACCTGTCTCAAGGTAGAAGGTGCCTTCTAACCTCCACACACGACCTCACACACATAGATTGGAAGAAAAAAAAATATGATTTCTGTAATTGTACCAGTAAGTACCTCCTGAATGCCATTGAAATGGGCTAGTTTGGGCCAGTAACAGTGTTTGTAGGAATTGTTTTCTTCAGCTTAGTTTTTCCCTCAGTATCAGGACACCCTTTTCTGTTTCATTTTGTGCATACTTGGGGAGTTTGTCTTTTCAAGGAGTCTACACATGTCATCTGAGTTACTGAATTTTCCAGCAGAGAGTTGTTCATAGTATGTGGTGAGGGCGTGGGTGTGCGAGTGATTTTTTTTTTTTAAACAGGCTTTTGTATAGACTAGGTTGGTATGAAACTTAAGAGATCTGCATGCCTCTGCCTCTGTCTCCCAAGTGCTGGGATCAAAGGTGTGCGCCAACATGCCAAGTTCTATGTATTCTTTGGTGTTTATGGGTCCTGTATGGAGCCCCATTCATCCTAAGTGTTTTACATTTCTGCGTTTTCTCCCAATCAGGTTTGTTCAGGGGTTGCAGTGTCTCAAGGTCTTTGCCCAGAAAAAGTATTTTGCTTTGTTGACCCTCCCCGCTTCTTTTCTTTTGATTCCCATCCTTTCCCCGGCTCAGTCTCTGCTCACATGGTCGGTGCGAGCTGCTTTCTTCTGCAGCTTCTTTGCACAGACCCTTCCCTGAGTCCGTCTCACTTGTAGGCGTGCATGCTGCCCAGTCCCGAGAAGCATTCCCCGAGGTGGAGGCAGCTGTGCTTTGCTCTTGGGAGGAGGTGGTTGTTAATTGTAGCCCAATCATTTATAGCCTTTTATTTTTCTCATACAAATAAGATATGGACTTGCTTCTTTTTCCAGAAGTACTTTCTGATTGTTTGTGCTTTATGTATTCTGAAGCCCTGTTAATAGTTACTGTCTATAATTATTGTACCTTTTTGTTTTTGCATGCGCACACACACACATGCATGAGCACGCATACTCAGAGGCTAAGTTTTGGAAGCTGGATCTCTCCTTCACTTTGTGGGATCCAGAGATAAAACTTAGGTTGTCAGATGCAGCAGCAAGCACCTCCACCCCCTAAACCATTTCCCTGGCCCTAAACTTGCATAGTTTTTTTGTTTGTTTGTTTTGGTTTGGGTTTTTTGTTTTTTTGTGACAGAATTTTCACTATGTAACCTTGACTGGCCTGAAACTCTGTATTATAGACCAGGTTGGCCTGGAATTTGCTGAGATCCGCCTGCCTCAACCTGAGTGCTGGGATTAAAGGCATGTGCCATCATACCACAAACTGATTCTTCTATAATTAGGAAATGCCTCCTTTTATATTTGATAATTCTACTTAGTGATTTACACTAAGTCACTAAGTGTGGTGGCTCACACTTGGAATCTTAGCTCTGGGAGGCCAGGACCAGGGAAATCACTCCCATTTTGAGGCCTCATATATGAAGAGTTGTTTTGGGTTTTTGATGTTGGTTTTTTTTTTTTTTTTTTTTTTGAGACGGAGTCTCTCTGTGTAGCCTTAGCTGTCCTGGAGCTTGCTCTGTAGACAGGGCTGGCCTTGAACTCTGTGGAGATAGATCCTCCAGCCTCTGTCTCCTGTTTAAAGGCGTGCGCCGCCGCCGCCACCACCCAACCATAGAATTGAATCTTTATGTAGTTTTCAAGGCTGATGCTCAGAATCATAAGGCTTGCCAGGAGGCACCTTTATCCACTGAGTCATTTTACGAACCCAGCTTTTAATTTAAATGTTTTATTACATTTATTTATTTCCTGTGTGTGAGAGAGAGACGAAGTATGTGTCTTACTTAATAGTGTGCACGTGGAAGTCCGAGCACAGCTTGGAAGAGTTGGTTCTCTGTTCCCACTGTGTGGGTTCCAGCAATTGAACAGCCTCTGTTTCTGAGGTCAGACTGGGTGGTTCATGTCTCGTTTAAGGCAACACTGATCTATATAATAGCTTCCAGAACAGCCAGGGTTACATAGTGAGAGTCTCTCTCTCTCTCCCCCTGACATACTCATAAAAGAAAATAAAAGCCGGTCAGAATAGTTCACATGTTGTCATCTTTTTTCTTTAATGTTCTTAAATTAATTTTATTTATGGGTTTTTTTGTGGTTGTTTGTTTTGTTTTTTCTGTGTGCTTGCATGCCATCTGTATGCCTAGTACCAGCAGAGGCCAGAGCCGGAGTCATGTCCCCTGGGACTGGAGTAACAGACAGTTGTGAACTGCCATGTGGGTGTTGGGAATTGAATCCAGATTCTAAAGAGCAGCCAGTGCTCTTAATCTGAGCTAACAAGCAGTCCCTCTTTTTGTCTTTGAGACAGTTTCTGTGTGTAACCCTGCCTCTCCTGGAACTCACCTTGTAGACCAGGCTGACTTCAGACTCACATCCGCCTGCCTCTGCCTCCCACGTGCTGGGGTTAAAGGATGGACTTCTACCACCACCCAGCCCCTCATATTTTTAATATTGCTTTCTCATTATTTGACTACGGTGTGCCCATGAGTAATTCACATGGGATTCATGTTTCTTGGACTTGAATCTTGACTTTTTGTGTTGTGTAGGACAATTCTGGTCTTAATTTCTCGAAGCCTCTTTCTCCCTTTTCTTCCGTATCACTGCTCTGCATATGCTAGGCCACAGGTATCTATCTGCTTTCCGTCAGGGGGTTGTGATCTAAGAAGCAAAATACTCTGGTTTCAGTTGGGGTGATTTTTTTATTATTTTTCCTTGAAGATTGGGGGGTGCCTACACGTGCATAATTGGATGTGTACGGGAGCCAGAGGCTCACCTTGTGTCGTTCCTCGTGTGCTGCCCTTGTTTGGAGTCAGGTTCTGTCACTGGATCTGAAGCTTGCCAGTTAGGCCTTGGCTGGGTGGCCCGTGACATTGCTTCTCCAGCACAGTCATTGAAACTTACTTCCTCAGTCTGTGGCCAGCACTTCACTGATGGAGCCATCTCCCTGGCCCCTGAAGATTCCTTCCGGGCTGTTGAAACCATCAGTAAACTATGCATTTGTGCTCGTGGACAGCCCCTCCCCGTCACTCATGGCTGAGTGTCCTTTCCTTGAGATGCTGTACGCCATCCCTCAGTCACCCTAATCCCCAAACAGCTGCTTCCTGTTCCCAGTGCACATTTTAAGGTAAGAGGCTAAGTCCAGAGCCAAGTACATTATGGGAGATCTGTAATCTGAGTTACAGACTGTTGTCCCTGAGGGTGCTGGTACCTGGTGAAGAAAGTCAAAGTCCACTTTGCTGGTGCACCTTCTCCTGTCATAGCTGCTGGGGAGAGGACCTTGTCATCTGACCTGCTGGACATCAGATGAGATCCTGTTAATGTGTTCCTGTGACAAGGATCTTTCTGCACAAAAGCCACAGGCCCAGCTGGGCTGAGCAGCTGTCGGTGCTGAGGATCTTCCAAGGTCTTTTATTTTGTCTCAGTGAAGACTGATAAGTGGGTGTGTCGGTTTGCTTGCTAGCTTCTTGGGAGAGGAACTTAGGGGCCCAGTGCTGTAGCGCACACCCTCCAGACTGGAGAGAGGGTGGGAAACTGCACTGTAGTTATCTGAGCTTTGCGGTTCCCATGAGACTCTTGTCATGCCATCCTCGGCATGCAGGACACCCTTTCTGAAAGGAGGCGTGACTCAGGCTTGCATCAGGCACTGGCACGTGGCTGGCGATGGGCACGTGATCTGCCAGCGTCAGTCTGTAAGAAGCCTAGGTTGCCATGGTTAGAAACTGCGTCAGTTCAGTTACCTAGCAACTGAGGGGGCTGGGAGCTACAGGCTGAGGCCAGAGCCAGCCCACCAGGCTTGCAAATTATTGTGAGAGCTTCTGGCTGGTTAAATATGCAAATATTTAATGATTTTCATTTTGCTGTTAATTGTAGTATGCCTTAAGTGGGTCCAGTCTCAGGATTCTGATGATCAGAGTGGTGTGTAATGTTGGGAACGGTGCTCTCCTGATTGTGGGATCTCCCGTCTTGAAGCAGGCCAATATTCTGTGCTTGCCCTAGTGATGCTGTGTACACCAGGATCCCACTCCGGTCCCTCGTGGATTAGAGCTCAGTGCAGCAGGAAGGCAGCTGCCTGCTGATTTCATGCTTCATCCCTTTCCCATTGTTCATGCACAGCCACCTGTGTGAAAGCCGGCATGGCCCAACCTTGGTTAGCTCACGATCTGTCACTGTTACTGCTGTGCTGCTGCGGTGAGTCCTGTGTACCTCACTCTCCAGCAGCGCCTACGTATGTCCCTCAAGTTCAGTCCTGCCCACCCTAATAAGAGTCCCATATGGCCAGCCCTCAGGAGACAGCTAGGCCCCATGTTGCTTGAGGACAAAGCTAGACTAGCCCAAAATGGCAGTTACTTCAGGGGAACTGTACACCAGCTTATCGTGTCCCTTTTCTCGTGGCCATGCCTTAAGCCCCTCCTGCGGTATAGACTGCTCTAGAGGTTTTAGAAGGCAGTTGGGTACATATGTTAAAGTAAAAATATTACATGCCCCCTGGCCTGGTATTTTAAAGTGATGCTCTCAAAGGGATAGAGAGTGTCAACCGTAAGAGACACCGGAGTGTGATCAGTGGCTGACCCAGATGTCATGGCTGGATAATATCTGCATTTATAGGCAGGGTGGTTTCATTGCACATAGTAATAAGGACATATTTCTTAAGGTCATAGTAAGACAACATCAGGTCCCAACCGACTCAGTGTAAAAACACAGTGAGCACTGGAGGCCATGGCAGAGGCTTAGTGAAGTCCGCAGCACCCACATCAAACAATAACAACCACCCGTAGCTCCAGCTCCAGGGAGCCTTCTGGCCTCCATGGGCACTGCATTTGCATGCACACACCCACACACAAGGCATGTAATTAAAAATAAAAACAAAAATGTTTCTTTCAAAAAACAAAATACAAGAACGATTTTTAAAAATGTTGACGGGTCTATGAGTAAAAGCTTGGATTGTTCCTTCTGAGAAGGCTGGGCTGGGCATAAGTCTGTCAAAACGACGGTGCAGTAACATAAAACCTGCATAATTAGAAATTAACGGAAGGATGTGGTTTATGTTTTATTTTTTAAAGAAACTTCCAGAACTCTAGCAAAAGTTTAACAGTCAGCATGGTTACTGCCCAGCAGTTTCTGGGGTTCGGAAGTAGGCTAGAGGAGAGACAGGCCTCAGTGTCCTTGCATATAGAACACTGAGGGCAGTGTGACCGTAGTTCTCAAGAGGTGAGAGAGTTGTTCCCCATCAACAAGGATAAGGCCCGGTGGCCTCCACTGTTGTCCTTGTGTTCAGCATGCAGGCTGTTCTTGGGCACAGAACATGGGCTTACAGTGACAGCTTGGTGAAGTCAGGAATCAGGGCGTGTCTGGTGCAGGGCTTCCTCTTAGATGTCTCTGCAGCTACTCTGCTTGGCTTGAGCAAGGGGGAGTGAAGACTTTTCTGGAAAAATTTGGTGACGGTTATACTCATTAGGTTGGACTTTGTGCCAGTGGTTGCTGTAAATGGGGTGTGCCAAAAAATGTGGTCTGTGGACAATGGGGGACTCTCAGGCTCACAACAGAGGTGTGGGTGTCCAGTCTACAACTTTGGGACAGAAATTCCAACAGCTACCCTTCAGTGTACCTGGCACTTGAGCTTATGGTGACATCTACCATCTGACCTGTGTTAATTCACTTGGGTGTTCTGCCACGTTTGTGTGACCGGGAAAACGAGACAAGCCCAGTTCAGGTTCTTGGCTGATTTTACCTCAATGCCCCCACTCCGTTGCCACCACGGGATGGGAGAGCCGCACGACAGGCAGAAACCATAGTTTTCTTTTTGTTTTGTTTTGTTTTGTTTTGTTTTGTTTTGTTTTGTTTTGTTTTGTTTTTCGAGACAGGGTTTCTCTGTAGCTTTGGAGCCTGTCCTGGAACTAGCTCTTGTAGACCAGGCTGGTCTCGAACTCACAGAGATCCTCCTGCCTCTGCTGGGATTAAAGGTGTGTGCCACCACCGCCCTGCCGAAACCATAGTTTTCTAAAGTGGCTTCAAAGCTAGTTTGTATCAGATGCCAGCCCCCATGCCGCCTCTTCGACTTAATTGACATTTCGCTGAATTCTCTGTTTCAGGGAGATAGTGGAGCACATGGTCCAGCACTTTAAGACCCAGATCTTCGGGGACCGGAAGCCAGTGTTTGATGGAAGGAAGAATCTGTACACTGCCATGCCCCTTCCAATCGGCAGGGACAAGGTGAGGCTGTGAGTGCTGGGGCCCAGTCCAGCTAGTAGTGTGAGATTCAGACTTGGTCCAAGGTTATTCATTTCTCTAATGTGTAAAATCACTTTATCTGGACAGCCAGGGCAGCTGCTTGGTGGGGCTTCATCATGAGGAGGATGGTGTGCGAGGTTTGCAGTGAGGCTGGTGAAATGTAAAGCATACTCCCAAGTGCAACCCACAGACCACACTGTGTGTGTGTGTGTGTCGCTGGCTGGCAGTATAACAAAGAGGATGTGCTGCTGCAGCGGCCTCCTCTGCAGTGAGGAGGAGGAGGGGGATGAGTCAGGCTGGTGGCCGTAGAAAATGGTTACCTTCCCTTATTAGTTTTACCTTTATCTTCGCTTTATTTAAAAAGTAATAAAGCTTGTGCCCAGTCTTTGACACATCTGAGAATGAAGGAACTGGCACAGTTTCTGCAGGTCTGAAAATGGCTGTGTTGCTAAGTGACCAAGTTCCTTGGTTCATCTGTGCCTGTCTGTATCCCCAGTGGGGCCAGGCAGTCTCAGTACCTGGTGGCTCTGCTCCATGTCACCATGCTGACAGGAATGTACTATGTTAGGGCAGGGAGAGGGCCAATGATTACATAGCTCTGTGTGTCGTGTAATGATCTTGCTTTTCCCAGTCACTAGTGGCACGTGGGTTGTCGCTGCCACTCTGGGGTAGGATGATGGGCGTAGGGTTCCGAGTTGGAGGGAATCCCAGGACTGGGTGTGAATGAGTGAGCAGCCTCTCCTGGGCAAATTAACAGGCTGTGAATTTGAGATTTATTGATCTTAAGGTTTTGTGTTTAAATTACACATTTGTTTTTGTTTAAAGTTCTATAAGAAAGGAAAGCATAAGGAGTTTCTTCACAGTTTTGTTGGTACAGATTTATAATTAGACACTAGGAGGAGCATGAGGAGAGCCCTCTTGAAGGAGGAATGGAGTCTCTGCTGCTCAGATGCAGACACACAGCCCAGCCTGGGGTGAAAATAGCTGTGGGTGTGCCTTTCTTAGCAACGTGACGTGACATAAGCCACTTCCCCTTGCCAAGCCAACTACTTCTCCAGGGCAGATTGGAGCGCTGGTCTGGGATAGGCAGCCCCACTTCCCTGTGTGTGTGTGGTCCATCTCGGTCTCAGACGCAGTGTGGGTTTGCATCACAGGGCTGGAGGCTGTGTGTGCTCCTCTGGTCCCACAGTGTAGTGCAGATAGCAAGGCTTGAAGAGCTCCAGCCCCACTGCCCAGGACATGAGGCCAAGCAAGGATAGTGTATGTGATTACTGCCTGTTTGCGCTAGCCTGCACACAGAGCATCTGGGGTCCCAGAGAACTTGGGAACCTTCCCGCTAGCGCAGGAGTTTCCCTTTCTTTTCCTACTGTGACCTTTTTCTTTTGTCATCTGTAGTAAGAAAGGATTCTCCTTGACTCCATTAGCTTAGCATCCACCTAGTGGCTCAAGGGGGAATGTAATACCTGATATGGGCACATGCCAGCATCCATATCCCACCACCTGCCCAATGAACAATCTTCTCCAGAACTCTTCATTTCTCCCTGGTCTTCACATCACTGCCAGCCCATTGGAAAGAACGCCACTCCTTAGGACAGAAAAGAGTTGTGTCCACCAAGCCCATGGCCTCACTTTGAGATGGGATGGAAGTTACACACGGTCACTCTAAATTTGGGACTGAAGTCCTCAGTCTCTTTTTACCTTGGCTCTGTGTCCTGCCAGCTGCCTGTAGATTTATAGCTTCAGAGCTACTGCCTCCTGGGCCAGGAAGAGTTGAGTGTCTCCTTCTTAGATGGAAGTTATAGCTGAGCTCCAGCTCATGGGAACCCCTGCCGATAGCTGCTAAGCCGATCAGAAGGTGTTCAGTTGCCTGGATCCTCTGGGAAGGGGAGGCGCAGGAGGCTTCCCCAGGGATCCCTGTGGTGTTTATACTTGGGACATGCTGCTAAGAACTGGGATATGCCTAAGGACATCCACCCGTGTGTCTCTGCCTAGTCCTTCCTGGGTGCTTCTTCACACATGCACTGGGGAAACTGGTCTTGCTACAGGAGGACCACCACCGTTCTAGCTTTCTGTTGCTGATAACACCATGATGAAGCAACTTGGAGGGGAAAGGGTTTACTTGGCTCCCATGTCCTGGTCGTAATCCATCCCCAGGAAAGCCAGGTGAGGAATGCAAAGTGGGAAGAGAGGCAGAACCTGAAGCAGAGGCCATGGAAGAACCATGAGTACTAGCTTGCTCCCATGGCTTGCTCAACTAACTTACTTACAAGGTTTCTCTGTGGCTTTTGTTCCTGTCCTGGAACTAGCTCTTGTAGACCAGGCTGGCCTCGAACTCACAGAGAACCGCCTGCCTCTGCCTCCCGAGTGCTGGGATTAAAGGCGTGTGCTACCACTGCCCGGCTCTACTTACTTTCTTATACAACCCAAGACTGCCTGCTTAACTGTGGCAGTGGGCATGCTGTGCTGAATCCTCCCGTATCAATCATTCATCAAAATCTCCCTACAGATCACAGCACAAAAGGTTTTACCAATACAGATTATTAATTCAAACACATCACACCAATGGCCAGTCTTTGTTTCCCCTTGAAACTTCACAAGCCAGGCTTCCCGACCACTGTTCTCAACATCCTTATCTTCCAGATCCGGTACTTCAGCTCTTTAGGCTCTGAGTACTTCCAGGCAAAGCTCTAAATGCTTCCAACAACCATTCAAAAGAACATGGTCAGGTCTATCGCAGCAACACCCCAGTTCTGATTGATTGATTGATTTCTTTCTCTCTTTCTTTCTCTCTTTCTCTCTCTCTTTTTCTCTTTCTTTCTCCCTCCCTCCCTCCCTCCCTCCCTCCCTCCCTCGAGTGCTGGGATTAAAGGCATGCACCACCACCACTCAGCCCAACACCAATTTCTATTCTTGTTCAATTTCTGTTGCTGGGATAAAAACAAAAGCAACTTCGGGGGTGGGTTTATTTGATAAAGGTCAAATATTATTGAGGGAAGCCGAGGCAGGAGCTTGGAAGCAGGGACTGATGTAGGCGCCATGAGAGAGCATGAATCACGGGCTTCTCACCTTGGTTTTTATACAACCCAGGACTACATGCCCAGGGGCAGCTCCACTCAAAGTGGGCTGGGCCCTTCTAGATCAGTCTTTTATTAAGAAAGTGCTCACAGGCCAATTCGAGATTCCTATTCCCAGGTGATTTTAGTTGTGTCAAGCTGACCAAAAATAAGACTGAAAGAACCTATCCAGCCAAGGCTTTCCCAGAAAGCCTTTAGACAGCAGCTCCCTGGGCACATTGAAACAGGATATGACCTGCACGTCCCCATCAGGAAAGGATGCATGGCACCAAGCCCTGCAGCTGTCCCTCCAGCCTGGCCAGCACAGTGGTTGTGACACCAGACACCTGCTGGTGCTGTCACTCCTTCTGTGGGGTTGGGGATCGGTGGCCCTGCAGCTGAGGACACAGCTGCTTCTGTGTTCACAACTCCCAGACACTGGTTCTTTGTGTCACGGTGCAGCTGGCTCCTCCCTTGGTTTCCGAGTGGTGTGCTGTACCAAAATGCACTTACTTTTGTTCTCAGTTTGATTCCTTCTTGCAAGGATGTCCAAACAAGAGCTGCTTGGTTCAGTATCAATGTCCTCCGAGGTTGAGTCTGTAACTAGCTCACCGTCTTCCCTACCCAGGTTGGTACCATGTGATGTCCCAGCCATCCTTGGGTTCTGGACACACATCTGGGTTGTGTTTCCCTGTGAGTGGTGGCAACAGGCCAGCCCCAAGCCCAGTACCCTTTCTGCCCTTTCCTGGCTCCGGGGCCTTGGGCTGTTTGCTAGCTCAGTGTCTGGTGATGCATATAAGATGAGGTGAGCCTGTCTGGGCACTAAAGGAGAAAGCATTCCAAGAACACGGGACATGTCAACAGCAGATAACAAAGTCACTTTGATCACCACCCGAGTGCTTTGTGGGCCACAGTTGTGGTGCACTGTCGCAGGCATAAATCACAATGGTGATCCAGCCATGGACATTACATTGCAGGTAGATTCAGCAAGTGTTCTGGGAGAAAGGTGGGTATGTTGAAGTCATGGGTGTCCTATGTGCTGAGGAGCACTCTTGACCACTGTTCATTATGCGCATTTTTTTTTTTTTTTTTTGGTTTTTCGAGACAGGGTTTCTCTGTGGCTTTGGAGCCTGTCCTGGAACTAGCTCTGTAGACCAGGCTGGTCTCAAACTCACAGAGATCCATCCACCTGCCTCTGCCTCCCGAGTGCTGAGATTAAAGGCATGCGCCACCCGGCTATTATGCGCATTTGTTAAAAGTAAATAAAATTGAGGCTGGGGAGGTGACTCCGTTGGTAAAATGCTTGTCGCGAAAGCAGGGGCACCTGGGTTCTGTCCTTAGCACCAGATGGAGGGGACAGAGTCAGTTTGGAGATCCCTGGGACTCACGGCCTAGCCAGCCTATGCTAATCAGCAGGCTCCAGGTTGGAAGAGAGGCTGAAACTTCAAAGGGGAAACAGTTGAGAAAGGCACCTGGTATAGACTCCCGACCTCCTCTACACATGCACACCCCTGCCCATACTCAAAGTTAAAAATATAATTTCTTGTGCTTTTTGGGAGGAAATGACCTTTGTGCTTTGGTTTGCAGGTGGAACTGGAGGTCACGCTGCCAGGAGAAGGCAAAGACCGTATCTTCAAGGTGTCCATCAAGTGGGTGTCATGTGTGAGCCTGCAGGCGCTACACGATGCACTTTCGGGGCGGCTTCCCAGTGTCCCTTTTGAGACGATCCAGGCCCTGGACGTTGTCATGAGGCACTTGCCATCCATGAGGTGAGAGCATCAGGTGGGTGGGGAGAAAAGACCACAAACTGAATGAAGCTGAGTGTTCTCAGAAAGGTTGAGGAGCCAGTGGTGGGCACACATGCTCTGTCTGGGGCGAACAGTCCAAGATGGAAGAGGATAGTGTAAGAGTCGTCACCGGTGCCCCTGCCTAAGTGCAGAAAGTTCACCTCTCTGGCTTTGCGCTCACACAGCCCTGTGCAGAGTCCAGAGCAGCACTTGGATGACGCAGTGGACACCCACATGGTGCTTGATTGGACACCCATCCCTGGGATACTTCTCTGCAGCTTTTATGACAATGGCTAGCACCAGAGGCATCAGCCAGTTTGTTAGAGGATCACCCTTTGCCACACCTAGCAAGGGGGCGGGGATCATTTCTGTGGTTTGTCATTTTCCCGCTTGCCCGACAGAGTGACTAGCACACGGGACCAAGGCCTGGGAGCTGCATCCAAGCTTAGCTCTCACACAAAGCACACAGTAGGACTTCAGGAATGGTGGGACTGAAACTGGAAGGCCAGAAGTAAGGCAGAAAGAAAGCTCAGTGCTTAGGCCCTGGGGCTGACCCCTCTACTCTGGAGAAAATTGGGTGTTCCTTTGGCTCACTATCTATGTCTTAGGCATAGAATAGACTACATCCCAGGGCCAACTGTTACTCTTGGCAGGGCCCAGGCCGGCCTGTCGTGCTAAGAACTGTTGATGGGAGGGAGACAGGTAGGCACAGAAATAGCCTGGAATGGTGATTGACAAAATCTTGTATATGGTTTAATTTATTAAACCGGTATTTATTTTATTGTGTGTGGCATGCCACCAGTGTGTGTGTGTGTGTGTGTAGGTCAGAGGACAACTTGGTAGGAGTTGGTTCCCTTTTTCCACCATGTGGGTCCTGGCAGTGGAACTTGGGTCCAGGCTTGGCGACAAACCCCCTTACCCTTTAAGCTTCTCGTCAGTCACATTGACTATACTTTTAGTTGAGCGGCAGGAATTCTTATGGTTTCCTTTCTTCGGAATTCCTTTGGATTGTTTATGCTGATTTTTAGTCAGAAGACTGTCAAGACACAACAGGATTGACAAGCACAGGCAGAAAGTGAGATGGGCATGCTCCATAATTTCACTAGCAAACGGTGTTACCTGTACTGCGGCTGAACACTGTCTTGCCTTTGTCATCCTGAATTGTGGCACATCCCACGCATCCAGTAGTCTAGGTGATGCCCTTGAGAGAGCGTCCTCAGCAGGTGGGTGGACTCTAGCTTAGGTCTGCGGTGCAGAACTGGCCTGAGACCTTGTGGATCTTTGCACTACTAAGAATAGGCTCTGGGAGCATGAGCTGTCCACAGCCTCCTTCCTGCCTTTGGTGCCTGTGTTGAAAGAGCTACAGTGAACAGGGAATGGGTACCAGTTTAGCCAGCTACATGATGGACCACAGCCACACAGAGAAGTAAGTGGCAGCTCGGGGACTTAGAGCTGGGATGCTCTAGCTGCCTTTGCCTCCTTAGCACAGCCCTGGACTAGGAAGACACCGATGGGTCTGCCCAGCTATGCACAGTGTCAGATAAAATAAGAATGAGGAAAGAGTTTGGAATACCAGCTAACCTGCATCTGCATGGTCCTAAGGCTGCAGTTGTAGGCAGAACTCTTCCCAGATTAACTCTTGTCCTTTGGAGATTCATAAGGAAGGTACCTCAAAGTGAGTCTAAACTCGCACCACAGTGTGTCTTGTCTCACACTGACACAGAGCCTTGAGAGAGGTCCCCTTGCCCCTCCATCATCTCATGTGTGTAAACATCGACAGCCTATGTCTGTAGGGCTACTGCTCACACTGTGAGTGCAGACAAGAACTCCATTTAATGAACATGGCTTTACAGGGAAGAAACCTCGAATGGTCTCAGTGTAGAGCCTCTGGGGTGACTGGAGGAGAGGCTGGAGTCAGCCTGGCCCACCATGACTGATTCTGTCTGATCAGGAGAGGGCTTGTCTCCCTGGCAGGTATACCCCTGTTGGCCGCTCCTTCTTCACTGCATCTGAAGGCTGTTCCAACCCCCTGGGCGGGGGCCGAGAAGTATGGTTTGGCTTCCACCAGTCAGTCCGACCTTCTCTTTGGAAAATGATGCTGAATATTGATGGTAAGAAAAACCCATTCACTGCTGGGTGACTGGCGCCCGTGCAGCCTCTATTACATGAGGTGGAGATCTGAAAATATGCAGAGGAGCCAGGCATTAGGAGGAAGGTTTCTCATAGCCACCTCTAGCCTCTGTGTCACCAGCTTGTGCCAGTCATGTTTGATATCTGAGGTGGTTTCTAGTTGGGTATTGGAACCTTTGAAGTATTCCATTCCCAGGAACCCTTGAGCCAGCCTGGGGAACTGGCTCTGCCAGGACCTATGCGTGACTAGGATACCCCGGAGTAGGATTTCTACATCCCTCACTTTCGCTCCACATTCCCTGATTACTCAAGGTTTTTACACTGAGAGAAGGGCGCCACTAGGTGCCAATGGATGACCAGCTTCGGCAGTATGTTAGACCTGTCACTGCTGTGACAAGTACCTAGAAGAAACCATTTAAAGCAGTAAAGATCGGCTCAGGGTTTCAGAGGACTCCGTCGAAACTACGCTGATGCTGTCATTCTGAAGCCAAATGCCACTGCAAAGAGGCCATGAGACAGCACAGCTGCTCACCTCAATTGCGGTGGCTGGGAAGGGGGTGGCTGGAAGGGGCCAGGGAGAAATGCTTTCCTGGACGCACACCCAGTGATCTACTTCTCCAGTCAAGACCTCCTGAGTTTTTACAGCCTCCCAGAAACGCCATCCAGTTGTGACTCCATCAGTCCCCACCTCACAATCCAGGGAGCTCTCAGTAATGGGGTCCATGTGACCTTCTTTTGGGACACTGTAGCTCGCATGCTGTCCCCTCCTGCTTCAGGAGACCCGGGACCACACTTCCCTCTGCCAGAGACCAACAGTCTGGAGGAATGATGCCTCCTCTCACATAGGAGAGAGGTCCTGGCAGCAGCTCCAGGAGCCCCCAGAGTACTTCTCGCTCAGGTGCATACTAATTGCGAAAGAATTGAGTGAATGGAAAAATCACAGAAATGCCTCTTGCAGGAGGTGGCCAGAAAAGCCTACAGGATCCAAGGTCCTGACCATCCTGTCAGGCTAGACTTGTTCATGACCACAGTAATTCTTTGGGTGACTACTTCAGATGCAGCCAGTCCCTTACCATTGGCTGTGGTCAGTCCCTACCTGGGGTGTAGAGCTCTGGGCCTAGTGGGCATTGGTTTTCTCATCACAGAGGGCCAGGGGGCACACCACAGGGAGAAATGGAGGGCAAGCCTCCTGAGCAGCTGCTAGTTAGTCACATCAATGTCTCTGGACGCCTCCATCAAACGCTCCTGTCTGTGTCTCTCTCGCTTTTTCTGCACACAGTATCAGCCACAGCCTTTTATAAGGCACAGCCGGTGATCGAGTTCGTCTGCGAAGTTTTGGATTTTAAAAGTATTGAAGAGCAACAAAAACCTCTGACAGATTCCCAAAGGGTAAAGTTTACCAAAGAAATTAAAGGTAAAGAAGCCCCCAGCACAGCAGGCTAGGGAGTGAGGGCCCCCTCCGTGCCTGCCCATGCATGGATGGATGGGTTCTTGTTCCATTCTGAGGGAGGAGTGACCCACAAGGCACACTGACTTTGAGCCCGTGACTCTAATGAGGACAACCACACGGTGTGGGACATCCCCCGAGCCACAAACTTTAGGGCTAGAATCACCCTGAAAGAAGGGTAGTGGTGACACCCAAATCTTACTATGCTGCATTTTGCTGGCAGAAGGCATCTCTGGACAGGTGGATCCAGACCTGCATCTATCCAGTTCTGAGGATAGCCTGCATTTCTTACTCCCCTCCTTAGAACCCCATGGCTTCAAATGTTGCCAAAGTTGCCATGTGTGAAAACTGATTCGGGGGGGGGGGGGTCTTGGACTGTAGGTGGGTGACGAGTCGCTCTGATGCCTGCTATCTGTCACCAGGTCTAAAGGTGGAGATAACGCACTGTGGTCAGATGAAGAGGAAGTACCGTGTCTGCAATGTGACCCGTCGGCCTGCCAGTCACCAAACGTAAGGCAGCTAAAACAGCCATCCCTCCTTCCTGTCACTCAGATTCCCAGACACTGGAAGCCATGGGACTCCTAAAACACTAGTAGCTACCTCTGTGGCCCATTCACTCTTCTGCAAAGGGGCTAGATAAATGGCTCAGTAGTTAAGAGCATGTATTGCTCTTAATTTGGTTCCCAGCACCTGTGTTGGGAAGCTTACAACCGCCTATAGCTCCAGCTGCAGTGCCCACCATGTACTGCCCTGGTGCCCACACCCACACACCAAATCCACACACATACACGCATAATTTAAAATAGGATAAGATGGGATTTTTTGTTTTTGCTTTTAAATTTTTATCTTTTTTTCTTTTTGTATGATTTTTTTTTCCCTGCATGTATGTCTGTTCACCACATGTATACTTGGTCCCGATGGAGGTCAAAATGGGCATCAGATCCCCTGGAACAGGAGTTGTAGGTGGCTATCAGCTACTATGTGGGTACTGGAAACTGGACCCTCTGCAAGAGCAGCCAGTGCTCTTAACTCCTACTTAGAGTCACCGTGTTCTGTTGGGAAATAGACTTCTGGATTCATCTTCCTGTATCCTGCACTGTCTAGTAGAAACTGATTGGTGTGTTTCTTAGATGTCTATGTAGTCGCTGTTTCCCAACAGGCACGGGCAGCTTGAGAGCTGAGAGGCTCTGAAATAGTCCAGGAGTTAGTTGAAGCGTTTGCTGCCTGCTTGGTCTGGGAGGCGTGTTGGAACTCTAGTGTCCAGGGAGCCCGGAGGCCCTTGCCTGAGTCACCTCTTTCCGCAGGTTCCCGCTGCAGCAGGAGAGTGGGCAGACAGTGGAGTGTACAGTGGCCCAGTACTTCAAAGACAGGCACAAACTGGTTCTGCGCTACCCCCACCTCCCGTGTTTACAAGTTGGACAGGAGCAGAAACACACCTACCTTCCCTTGGAGGCAAGTCTCTGCACTTTACCCTTGACGGGGATGAAAAGCCTCAATCCAGCCCAGCCTCACTGTTGCTGAAAGACCCAGCCAACTCATGGCATCGTTGAGATTTGGCCCTATTGTGTACCCCTCCTCCCAAAGTTTCTTGAGATTAGCAGCTTGGTTGGGGATCCCCCGCCTCTTTCTTCGATAGGATCTCACTTTGTTGCCCTGGCTGACTTGGAATTCTCAATGTAGGCCAGGCTGGCCCCCACCTCAGATCCCACCTACCTCAGCCTTGTGAGCCCTGGGATGATGGTGTCTTCCTTAGATTTTCTGATATGGTTATGAAACACCATGGCCAAAAAAGCAACTTGGAAGAAAGGGCTAAAGTCACATACTCTCCCACACCACGGTTGATCAGGAAGTCAGGGCAGATACTCCATCTGCTTGAGAATCTAGAGAGAGGTAGGAGCTGTTACAGAGGCCATGGACCTGTGCTGCTAACTGCCTTGTTCCCCATGGTTTGTTCAGACTGCTTTCTTATGGGGCCCAGGGTAACATCAACCACGATACAATGGGCCGTCCCACATCAATCACTAATTAGGAGAATACCCTGCATGCCTGCCTACAACCAATTACTTTTTTCCCTTAGTATTCTTAATGATTATTTGGGAATTTCATATCCTGCACTTGATCAGACTCACTTCTAAGTCTTCCTGGATCTGCATCTCACCCTTGTGTGCTGCCTCCCATGTGCTTGTGGTCAGACTCCCAGTAGCAAGCCCCTAAGGAAAGCTTGAATGGTCCTCTGTTGTGGAGAGCTACACCTCAGCATCCTTACCATTATTTTTAAGAGTTCTCTTTGGTTTTCTGTCTAGGCCTGTTACTTGGGTGGGATGGGGGTACAGGCTATGGCCCCATCTTGGGGAAGCAGTTTATCAGTTGAGGCTCCCTCCCCTCAGATGACTGTAGCTTATGACAAGTTGACATAAAACTAGCCAGCACAACAGATGTGAGCCACTCACTATGCCCAGCTCACATCCACTGTTCCCATCAGTGCCACCAAAGCTGAAGGATGCAGTTGTGTGAGGTCAGGTTTGTTCTGCTGTGAGTGGTAGGCTATGGAGCAGCCCCACCACTGGCTAGGGCTCTGGCTTGGGTACTGAGTTCCTGAAAACCGTCTCTCTCCCACAGTTCATATGTTGACATGTGTGTCTTCTTTATAGGTCTGTAACATAGTGGCTGGACAGAGATGTATAAAAAAATTAACAGACAATCAGACCTCAACCATGATCAGAGCCACTGCCAGGTCGGCACCCGATCGGCAAGAGGAGATCAGCAAATTGGTGAGCACTGGGTTCTCAGGTTCCTCCGGGATGGAGCACCACGGCAAGGACAGCCTGAGCACACACTGCTGTGCTTGAGCAGGGATGACCCTCAGGAGGAGCAGAGGCCTTCACTGACTCGTCTTCCTCTTCTTCCTAAAGATGCGAAGTGCGAGTTTCAATACAGACCCGTATGTCCGCGAATTTGGAATCATGGTCAAAGATGAGATGACAGATGTGACAGGACGGGTTCTGCAGCCTCCCTCCATCCTCTACGGGGGCAGGGTAGGTGCAGGCGGATGGTGTGGGGTGTGTGCGTGCACATATGAGGTGGATTAGCCATGTGTGTTCTCAGGTTTGTAGCCGCCCCGTACCTGTGGGGTAAGCACTGGGCACTGCCGATGGCTGCTCTGAGCTGCTCCCATTGGACCCGTGCATGACAAAGACTCTACCTTCTGCATCCCTTTTTAAAGTCTGCACATTGCTTTTAGTGTTTCTAACAGTCTGTCTTAACATCAAAATTTTCACTTCATTCTTATGGAAGAGGTTTCGGGGATGGGGTCTGACTCTTCTCAGCTCCATCCATTATTCTAACTGCCCATTCATCTGATTCCACCCAACCGCATCTGTTTATCCAGTTCTAGGCACCGTATCCTTCTGTCTTCTCATTCCTTCATCCCTTCTATCCATCCATCCATTCGGCTCTTCATTGCTGTCCACCTACTTGTTCATCATCTCTCCGGCCATCCTCTCTTTCCTCATCTAGCTTGCCGGCCCCCCTTCAGAATCCGCCATGCTGTACACGTGTGTGGGCTGTCTGCATTGCTAGTTAGGGATACTAGAGCCAGTCCAGTCATGCTTGAAGAGTCTTCATTGATCAGGGGACCAGCGGCCACAGGGTTTCCATTTGTTTCCTCACATTCCAAACCACTTTCTATTTGCAGAACAAAGCGATTGCCACCCCTGTCCAAGGTGTGTGGGACATGAGAAACAAGCAGTTCCACACAGGCATCGAGATAAAGGTGTGGGCCATCGCCTGCTTCGCACCCCAGCGCCAGTGCACTGAAGTCCATCTGAAGTAAGCCTGCTTGAGACTGCCATGTGCTGCAAAGGGCCTGCTCCTCAGCCTAGCACACTGAGAGTGTCAGGTCACTGGCCGGGGAGCCTGGTGCCGACAAGAATGTGCTCTGGGGCCCTAGGGTTGTACTTTGGGTTGTACTTTTGTTCCAAGGTTAGAGGGAAAATGAGACATTTGTGTTCTGCCTCTCTGGGAGACAGTAAAGGGAGGTCCCCAAAACCTGCAGAGTGTAGCTGTCACCTGACCGATGACCGACACAGCAAGAGGCTATTGAGTGATGCTGTCCAGTGCAAGGCAGAGTTCCTTGACTGGAGGCTGTCACCCACTGATTGATTGGTGGCATCTGCTTCTAATAGAATGAGCCAGAAGCCCAGAGCAAAGAAAGCCAAAGCAGAGACTGTGTGTTAGTGATTTCCTGCCCAGCTTCATCCTTGGCCTCTCTGTCCAGAAGCACGCCCACCTGCTGGCACGAAGGCAGGTGCACGCACATGAATCTGTAAATGCAGCATATGGGAAGGTGTGAATACTGACCCTATAGATAGGAACCTTCACTGCTGATTAGACATGTTCTTGCTCTGGAACTGAGCATAGACTCAGTCAGTCTCGGGGTCACCTGAGTTGGGGTCTCCTGACCTTGCTTGGCTCTCACTTGCCCTGCTTTCTTTTGAGTCTGTGTCTCTGTACCCACCAGAGCAGCAGGGGAAACCCACAAGGCAACTAATGGTTTGGGTTGTTTTACTAGAGAGTTGCTTAGGTCTGCACGGCACAAAAAACCCACACTAAGGGAAGGCATGCATTTTTTTAATATTTTTTATTTTTTTGGTTTTTGGAGACAGGGTTTCTCTGTGGTTTTGGAGCCTGTCCTGGAACTAGCTCTTGTAGACCAGGCTGGTCTCGAACTCACAGAGATCCGCCTGCCTCTGTCTCCCAAGTGCTGGGATTAAAGGCGTGCGCCATCACCGACAAGCATGCGTTTTTTAAGCTGCCATTTCATCCCAGGGTTGTTGCCCCTGGGCCTTCCAGGTGTGTAGTGTCAGTATTCAGGCATCTGCACCAGCCTGCCCTTGGGGCCTGACAGGCTATGTCCTCAGCTGCAGACACTAAGAGCACCTCCTGTGCACATTCACTATGTTCCCTTTTAAAAGGGCCCTGCTCACCTCCCACCTCTTTCTCTGTCTTTCTGTCTCTCCCACTTCTCTCTTTTCTGCTGCTCCCATCCCCAGCGGCCAGTCTCCCTCTTCCCTTTCTCCTCCACATGAACTCTGTTGCATGGCGTTTTTTCTCTCGCACAATGCTTTTTTTTTTTAATTTTTTTATCACAGCATATAGCCCACTCACCTCTTCCACAGGTTGATAGAGTTTTGACTTCTGGCTTTATCTGAAATTTAACTCTAGAATGGCGTGGTGCCTACCTCCTAACCCTGTCCCTCAGAGGCTGAGGCAATAGAATCCTGAGTTTGAAGCCATCCTGGGCTACCAAAAGTAAATAAAAACCTTAGTTCTCCATTTTTTAAACAGTTTATGCATCCCAAGGTTAGCCTGGAGCTATAGACCCTCCTTTCTCTCCCAAATGCTGAAACCACAGGCATCCACCACCATGCCTGGAATAGTCAGTCTTAGGGATGAAAGACTGTGTGTGCTATCAAGTACTCTGTCAACTGAGCTACATTCCCAGCTCTGAAAAAACTTAATTCTAACCTCCATAAACATGCTTTTTTGTTTGTTTTTGGGTTGTTTTTTTGGGGGGAGGGGCAGGGTTTCTCTTTTGTAGCCCTGGCTGTTCTGGAACTCTGTAGAACAGGTTAGCCTTGAATTCAGAGATCCACCTGCCTCTGCCTCCCAAGTGCTGGGATTAAATGCGTGGGCCACCAACACTCAGAAATGTGCTTCCCCCCACTTCCCCACTTTGTAAATCTTATTCAGAACCACTAGTTGATATGACTTCCTTCCCATCTGTTATACATCTCAGCAAGGTTGCCTTTCCCCTCAGGTCCTTCACAGAGCAACTGAGGAAGATCTCGAGAGATGCCGGGATGCCCATCCAGGGTCAGCCCTGCTTCTGTAAATATGCCCAGGGGGCAGACAGTGTGGAGCCTATGTTCCGGCATCTGAAGAATACCTACGCTGGTCTTCAGCTGGTGGTCGTCATCCTACCCGGCAAGACTCCTGTGTATGGTGGGTGCCAGCTCTCCGCAGGCTTCAGGGAGTTGAGAGTTCCAGTGGGTGGACGTTGCCTGTTGTTCCCCTTCATGTTGCCTGAACTAAGTGGTTGCTTCTTGCCCGGCCCTGAGCCCGAGAGGGGAGAGGGGATCTGGTTGCTCTAGTCGGTGCTTGGAATCATCCTTGTTGTCTTGCATGAGGCCACAGTCCCAGGAATCTAGCAACTCCAGGTGACCCATAACTTGACTTTAGGGTTGGTTTTATCTTCATGCTGTGGCATAATTGTCAGGTGGAAGAGAGTCCCCTAATAATGCCAGTGTTCCCTGAGGAAGCCCTACTAACTCCTGATTCCTCAGAACCCAGTCAGCATGGCTGACCTCTGCTACCACTGCAGACAAGGTGGACTTCTCTGTTGGAGGGTAGTTGCTCAGTCATCAATGCAGAGCCGGGAAATACTGGTGAGAGGGAATGTTCAGGAGGTCCTTGGGTGTATGGACGGGTCTGCAAGGTGAGAGCAATTTGCCCACAAGCTTCCGGTCAGAAGGGTGCTGGTGTGAGCTCTAGTGGTGCAGGAGCCAAGAAAGGCAACTGTGGCTGCCTGATGCTTGTCGGCAGTAGAGGGGCAGAGAACAGTCCCATCAAGGCCATGCTTCTCCCTCGAAGTTCAAAGAAGGCTTTCTCAATGTGGTGGTGTTTGGATGCTGTGAATGTTACCCCTGGAGTCCTGGTTTCTAGAATAGCCCGAAGAGCAGTGGCCAGCTGCTTCAGGAAGGAATCTGGGAATGGGGGAGTAGGGATCCCACAGCTTTTGATGTTGGTTCTGTGTTCACCGAAGGTTTTGAGGAGGCTGGCACTTTCATTTTTAGCTCTCCAGGCATTTGCTTAACGTGAGGGCTCATTCCTGCTGAGGGCCGACTGAAGCTGCAGTCATAGCTGGTTCTGCTCACCCTGCCCTGGGCCCGGGTCACACATGGGTGGTGTGTGATGCGCCCCCAGCTCCCCATCCTGTCGGGGGTGAGGCAGGCACAGGTGCCTGGCAGTGCTACCGCAGGATTCCACCAGGAGCTCTGCCCCTCCACCTGCCAGCATCTTCCACAGACTGGCTGCAGGTGCCTGGTGCAGTCCAAGTGGGGGCAGAAGACAGCTGCTTCTCTTTGGGGGCTGTGACATGTGCACTTCTGCTCCACAGCTGAGGTCAAGCGTGTGGGAGACACAGTGCTGGGGATGGCCACACAGTGCGTGCAGATGAAGAACGTGCAGAGGACCACGCCACAGACCCTGTCCAATCTCTGCTTAAAAATCAACGTCAAACTGGGAGGCGTCAACAACATCCTGCTGCCACAGGGCAGGTGAGGAGACTGCATCCTGCACACCACCGCTGGTTTGAATGGTCAGTTGAGAGGTGCCCACAGTCCGTGTGGGATGAGTCTGGGGCCCTCAGAACCAGGAAGTCCTGGGGTGGGTAAGTGCCGTGGCTAGGCTCCCTAATAGTTGAAGATTAGTGTGGAGGGCAACTGCCACCCCTGCTCCCTGTGCTGAGGTCAAGACAGGTTCATCTGGAACGGCCAGGAAATGGCTTCCACTCTTGTCACTTGGTCCTTGGAGCATTAGTGCAGTGCATACTCCTAGTTCCCTCTTTGACTCCCAGCTTACTACTGGGATCAGAGCACTCTGGACTGAAAGCTCCATGTAGGAGCCAGTGTTGATGGGTCCTATGCCTAGGCCATGAAATCAGGCCTAGCAAGCACTGACTGCCAGCATGCGCCATAGGGCTAAGGGCTGGACTTGTGGAACTATCTTCTTCCTTGTGTGCCTCCTGAGGGGTTAGAGGTCGAGGCCAAAGTTAATGTTTGTCCTTTCCTGGACTGTGGTCCTGCGATAGAGGCAAAAGAAGAGAGTGACCATAGTAATCGTTTTGGTTGAGGGAACTGTCTCCGAAGACCAGGGGAATGATGGGCAAGCCTGTATTCTGGGGGACTGGCTGTAGCTCTCAGACTGAAGGAGGAGATGACAGTCATCTCTAGCTCTTAGTCTAGTTAGTGTCAAAGACAGGAAAGAGGAGTGGCTTGGGTTGGGCAGCTGCACTCTGGCCTGCCACAGGAGATAGGAGGAGGCAAGGTGTCCTCTGGTATTAAAGCCATGAGCCTGAGAGAGCACCCTTGAGTGAATAGCAAGATCTGAGCCCTGTGCCCAGGATAAAGTTCAGGGACACGGGTAGTAGACAGGAGGAGGCATCAAGGGAGTGTGTCTTGCATCACAGAATGCCAATGGGCCACACTGTGGTTTGATCATTGGACCCAGTGCTGTGGAAGTCACTGGAGACCTTGAAAGAGGAATCTTGTTACCATGACAGCATGGAGTTGAGTTAGGAACCTGGGAGGTAGCAGCAGGCTGGGCTCATGGGAAGCTTTGTTAGACTACAGATAAAAAATGAGAGGAAGCCAGGGGCAGGTGTGCCTTTGCTTATGGCATGTGAGTCCCATCCAGCCACGTGGAGGAACACAGCTGCTGTCTGGCTGTGCCATCTAGGTGGCCTGATGATGGCAGACAGTGATCAGGATCTGGGGGGTAGCACCCAGCTCCCGCTTTAACTGTCATCAGAGACCAGGGGACACAAGCATCTTAAATGTGGCAGACCACAGTGCTGTGAACTGTCAGTCTTAAGTCGCAGGCAATGTACCCAGCCCTTGCTGGAAAGGCTACAGAGATGCTTATCTCCCCTCAGAAAGTGCTTTCTCTTCTGTGTCTGTGTCCTGAGTGCCTGCTTAGGGGTAGGGGGTTGTCCAGGAGAATTCCTGTTGTGGTCACTCCCTGGGCCTTTGCTGAGACTGACTCACTGAGAGATTAGAGCGTGCATCTCTGAGTGCCTGACCCTTTGAACAAAGTGAAGTCACCTCAGGTAGAGATGTGGTGCTCAGCTGGTGTCATGGTTGCTCATGACCTGAGGGTCTTAACACAGAGAGTACTGTCTGGAGGAGTCAGTCCCCACACACTTAGGGACAAAAATGCCCTCTGACCACCTCAACTTTCCCTGCTAACAGGTGTCAAAATGTCTTCTGGTTTTTGTGATAGTCTCAGGCCACCTTTAGCAAAGTCAGTCTCTTTTGGCATTGAGGGTTATGTGTACGGCCTGGCAGTCGATAAGAATCATAGGAACCAGATGTGGAAGCATAGTCTTATGATCCCAGAATTTGAGAAGTAGAGACAGGAGGATCAGAAGTCCAAGGCCAGGCTGGGACACATGAGACTATGTCTCAAAACTGCAGGAAAGCAGACAGGACGCCTGAATCCTTTTCTGATGCCCATGCTGCATACCCTTTCCAGCCATAAGCAGACAGTGGGTGCTGGTGTGGGCTGCTGGCTTCTGTGTTCTTGTTGCGTCTTACAAGAGCAGTCATGATGGAAATAGAGATAGGTGTGCTGCTCCTAGTGGCTCCGTATGATAGGCCAGGCCCCTATAGTACAGGAGACAGGAGAAGCCTGGTAGTTCTCTGGGTAGTCCATGGAGGGTTGTTGTTTCTGTCTCTCCTGTATTCACTATATACACTGCCCCCCCCCCCCCCCCAGGGACTGAGCATTCAGCCTGGCAGTCTCAGCCAGAATTGGTGGGCATGAAGGTGATGGCTGGGATATTAGGAGATGGCATGCATGCTGTGGCTAGAAAACTCCTTGCTCTGGCAACCCTGAGAGAATGAGTCAGGGGGCTGGTGAGATCCTGGAGTAACCCTAGGGAAGTAGAAGGTTAAACAAGGCACCCCCAGTGCCCAGCCAAGACCGCATTGTTTAACCCAGTGGGCGGGCCTTCTGTGGATCTTTAAGGATAAGATCCTGATGGAGTTGCTGGGGGTGTCTCTTGGTAAAGTGCACACATACATGAGGCCCTGGGTTCAAGCTCCAGCACAGTGAAAACAGATGGGTTTGGCAGTTCATGCTTGTCATCCAGGCACTGAGGTAGAGGCAGGAGATCTCTTGGGAAATGTCCATTTTAGGGCTAGGGTTGCCCCCCAAGAGGGAGAGGAATAATGTCAGGCATCCATGCATTGTCTGAATCCTGGGTTGCCAACACCCACTTTCTTACAGGCCTCCAGTGTTCCAGCAACCTGTCATCTTCCTGGGAGCCGATGTCACCCACCCGCCAGCTGGGGATGGAAAGAAGCCTTCGATCGCTGCCGTAAGTACCCACACTCCCTCCTGCTCTCTTCTGGTGCCATGCTGCTCAGGTGCCAGTGGTTGTTTGCAGTGGTGTGGCAAGAACGCCATGGAGCTCGCTCACCTGCCTGGTTGCTCAGATCGTAAGCTCCTGGCAAAGGGGTGGCTAGAGGGGAAACCAAGGATGTCACAGTGGTTTGTAGACTGCCACCTACCCTGCTGTCTGGTGCATTTGGTGGGCTTCCCCCGTCCATCAAGACAGCCTTGGCTGACCATTCAGCAGCCACACCCTCTGCTCTCAGAAGACCACCCTGTCCTGTTAGAGAGGCCAGCCGTGTACTTCAGTAGTGAGGTTTGCCCCGTTGGAGTGCAGAGTGACAAGGGGGTGTTCTCTCACACTCTAGTCAGAGTGCAGGGTTCTGGAGCCAGGGTGGTTGAGTGTCTGGAAGGAAACGACAGGCTCTTTGGGTCATCTCTACCTTCCCACACAATCAGCTTCTCTGACATCAGTGCCACAGAGGCACCCACCTGCTGTGGAGTGGGATCAAATTCCCTGGGCATAGCAGCCTACAGCCTTGGTTAGAGTGTGCCCCAGCACCCTTTACTTGGCATGGCAATACCAGCCTTATACCCAGCTGAGCCTCAGCCTCAAGCCACACTCTGCTGTTTCTCTCCTGTAATTACGCTTAATCGTTCTGGGCTTTTCACGTGTGCTTTTGCTGTTGCCCATAGGATTGTGAAAGGGGGAGAGGCACTTGCTCTGTGCCTGGCTTATAGCAGATGCTAAACAGGCTCAATATCTGTCTTAAAGGCGGGGATGACATATAGGACAGGACCCCCCCCATTTGCATCATGTGTGTAGTGCACAGTTCAGGCTTGGATTGTAGGTGGCATCCACAGCCAGGATCCCAGGTCTTTTGCCACATTGGTCTCTACCTGGTCACCATTTTTTGTTTTTTTCTGGTTCACTGGGCACAGATCCTCTAAGCTTTGAAGGCTTAGGGCAGTGTATTAGTCCAAAATGCGTGTGCGCGCGTGCACGTACCCACACACACTTATAGCATGTAGTATTACAATGAAAAGGCCGAGAATAATCAGTAGTTGTTTAGTCCATGAGGTTGGATGTCTCTCTGCAATCCCAGCTGCTGGTTTTTAGTCTAAATTGGAATCTGCCTACAGCAACAGTAGTGGACAAACTGGCCAACAAGAGCTTGGGCAAGCAGGCAAAAACAAAAGGCTGCCACTAGGGGTGACTCAGATTTAGAGTGGATCTTCTCACCTCTGGCGTGGTAGTCTAGAAAATCCCTTGCAGCGTTCCCGGCTGCTCGGGAATGTAAGCTGATGGCAGAAGTAGGTGAGCTGACAAACAAGATCAGGTTTTAGAGCCAGGCTTCTCAACTTCTAAGGAGCAGATATCTATGTGTTTATTCCTGGTGCCCACAGTTCTCAGTCAGTAGGAATAGGTTTCCATTCATGTTGACTTATTCTATTTATACCAACTTGCAAAACTTTGGGGTCTATTTAAGAGGGAAACTGTCAGATTGGAAGAAAAACTGTAACCCCAGGCAGGGTTAGAACAAGGAATTCTGTAAAGCTTCTCAGATGGATAGCAGGTCACCTGCTTCCCAGGGACATGGGGCCCTTCCCTTAGAGCTTTCAAGGTATAAGGAAGTGCTTCCCACAGCTCCGAAATGGGCAGGTCCTAGCTATAACGGTCCCCTTGGTCCCCTGATCTCAACCCTAGAAGGATCGTGGTTTGCACTCTGGCTCTTCTATTTGCTTCTTCAGATGACCCCTTGAAGAGCCAGCCGGCTTCCTTCAAGGGGCTGTGACCTTCCTAGGGACAGAAGTCTGGTGACACTCCGTCTTTGATGTGCATATAGCTTTTTGGAGAAGTGTTTGCTCTAAACAAGAGGCACCCCCAGTTGCTTTTTTGCACAGATAATTCAACCACGTCTGACCTTACACACAGGCTGTTTTGCCTTTTCGGTTTCTTCCCCCCTGTTTTTTGGTTTTCCCGTTTTTCGAGACAGTGTTTCTCTATGTACTGAATCTCGCTCTGTAAACCAGGCTGGCATGGAACTCAGAGTGAGTTCCCACCTCTTCCTTCCAAGTGCTGGGTTTTAAGGCAGGCGCCACCACCACCCGGCCAGTTTTGCCTTTTCTTGTGTACTTTAGGGCAAATGTCTCATCTTTGGAAGGTATTTAGCAGCACCTTCTGCTGGGAGGGACATTGTGGAGAGATGCTTCTTTGCAGGACCCTAGAAGGAGGGACCCCTGAAGCCCTTGCCACTTGCTGACTGTATGTCCCACAGGTTGTGGGCAGCATGGACGCACACCCCAACCGCTACTGCGCCACCGTGCGTGTACAGCAGCATCGACAGGAGATCATCCAGGACCTGGCTGCCATGGTGCGGGAGCTGCTCATTCAGTTCTATAAATCGACACGCTTCAAGCCCACCCGCATCATCTTCTACAGAGATGGTGTTTCTGAAGGCCAGTTCCAGCAGGTAGGCTGCACCAAACTGTTGATTGGCTGGTCACAGTGTGGAAGGCAGAATATGTGTTTGGGCTGTGCTGCATGAGATTTTGAGGCCCGTGGTGGGCGAAGGCAGGAGTGGAATTGCGGATACAAGCTTGGGCAGTGGAGACCTAGGTGAGGGTAGAACCTGGCCGAGGAATATGAGAATTTGTGTTTAGGGTCCCATGACAATTTGGAGCTCTTTGAAGGTGGTGTCTAGGGACCAATACAGTGGATATGGAGAGCTGTAAGCCCAGGACAGTGAGAAGAGGGGACTTGTAGGTATCCCAGCCAAACTGCAGTAGCAGTATGAGCCCACTGTTCCCCGGCTGGCCCAGGCTAGTTTCTTCTCCACCTCACCCGGCGTCCCAGCAGCTGCTTCCTCGGGAGCCGGTGGCAGGGAATGGAGAAATAAGACATATGGGTCACACTCAGTGAGGAGGACGGGTCCCTCCTTCTTGGGGAGCATTGGTATCTGCCCTGGGCATTTCTAAGGTCTGAAGTGCTTGGGATTCTACTTGCCTTGATCACAGGCTGATGGCGTACAACAGAGGACGTGTGTGTTTGCCTTCCTGGCCAAGCCCTAGAACTGTGCTCTGCAAGAGCCTTGATGACAGCTTCCACAATACACTTTTGTGACCAGAGCCCTGTTGCCTTTAAGTAGAACCCCTGTGCTCCTAGTTTTTCCGCATGCTCCTCCCTGGTAGAGAGGCTGGATCTGCCTGTCTCAGCTCTCCCCCTCAGAGAATCCCAGAATCCCCATGACTGGATTGTCTCACTGGAATTCTAGGCATACTTTAGAAACATTAAACCTGAATTAAATCTGAGGTGCCAGGCGTGATAGCACTTACCTTTAACCCAGCTCTCAGGAGGCAGAGGCAGGCAGATCTCTGAGTTCCGGTCCTGCAAGGGCAGTGTAGCAAGCCCTTGTCTCAGAAAGAAAGGCTTGGGGGGTGGGGGGGTGCGCACAGAGACAAAGCTGAAGAGCCCCTGGCTTTAGTTTATATCTGCAGGCCCAGCTGCTCTGGAGTCTTGGGTGGGAAGAGTGCTTGAGTTAAGACTTTGAGGATAGGCTGAGGGAGACACTATCTCAACAAAAGTCCCCGCACTTATATAGCAAACCCTGACACGCGTTACATGAAATTTTCAATGCAGCTGGAAAGAATGGCTCTTGCTGAGTGCTGCTTCGTGGCAGAGCCAAGCAGCCCAGGTCTGATTCAAGATAGCGTTTGCTCCGTTCGCCTTTCCTCTACTCTCAGGAAGCAAGCAAGCAGCAAATGGCTCAGTTGTCCATGTCCATGAGTCATGTCCATGAGTCTTCACAGTGCTGTTTACTGAGCACCGTGAGACCACTGTAGGTTCCAAACCGTACAGGGTTTTTTGTTTGTTTGTTTGTTTGTTTGTTTTTTTAAATATTTATTATGTATATAATATTCTGTCTGAATGTATGCCTGCAGGCCAGAAGAGGGCACCAGACCTCACAGAGGGCTTACAGATGGTTGTGAGCCACCATGTGGTTGCTGGGAATTGAACTCAGAACCTTTGGAAGAGCAGGCAATGCTCTTAACCTCAGAGCCATCTCTCCAGCCCCGATACCGCGCAGTTTTGTGCGCTTTCTAATTTTAATCATGAAGCCTGGGTGCCCTCAGTAGTCTCCATGTAGATAAAAGTTTGGTCATAATTTTTACTATCACAACTATATAAACTTGAGTTTTCTGGAATAGGGGACCCTCAATTAAGAAATTGTCTCAATCAGGCATCATCTGTGGGACAGTTTCATATTGCTACTTGACATAAGGGCACCGTCTACTATGGCAGTGCCGTCCCGGGACAGGTCGGCCTGGGCTGTATGAGAAAAGCTAGCTGAGCTGAGTTTAGTTTGCATGCTATTAACCCCAGCAGTGAGGAGGCAGAGGAGGTAGATCGCTGTGAATTCAGGGCCATCCTTGTTCACATCGTCAGTTACAGGCTAATCAGAATGAATAAAAATGAAAGAAAACAAGCTAACAAGTAACGTACTTCATGTTTTCTGTTGTTTCTACCGTTTCTTCCCTCGGCTGTGGTCTGGAAGTATAAGCTAGGTGTAGATAAACCCTTTTCTCTCAAGTCTGCATTTGGCCAGTCTTTTTATCAGGACAGCCGGCAGAAGGCACAGTGGCTCACTGGCCCAGTGCTGGCTAAGCTGCCTGCAGAGCAAGGCCCCTGATGCCTGCCATTATCCTTCAGGTCCTCCATCACGAGCTGCTGGCCATCCGAGAGGCCTGCATCAAGCTGGAGAAGGACTATCAGCCAGGGATCACGTTCATCGTGGTGCAGAAGCGCCACCACACACGCCTCTTCTGCACAGATAAGAATGAGCGGGTGAGTCACAGCCCTGTGGCTGCCACAATCTGGGGAGCCTGTTTGGAGAGGCTGGACTCCAAGAGGAAGGCCCAGGCATGAAATGTCATTTTCCCAATAAATGATCTAGAGGTGTTTCAGGGGGAAGAAACCCTGTCAGAGCTCATGCAGGCCTAGTGATTAAACCCAGATCCTCTGCTTGCATGGCACACACTGCACTGATCTCCTAAGACCCAGAAAAGTGTTTTCTCTGCTTTTAACACTACAATGATGCCCACAGCTGTATATAGGGCACTTGCCTGGGAGACATAGGTTGCCCAAAGGGGCGGGAGTTCAGGGTGTCTACCAGAGCCTGAAGCCAGTACTGGGAGTGCAAGATCCATCGGGCTAGGATCATCACACCATGGTGGTTATTGCAGTTCAGCTTGGCCTGGTGGCCTCCAGGGTGGCTCAGTATTTGTGGGGAGGTATTTCTTGCCACAGTGAAAGGAACCACTCACCAATAAAATACTGTAGCTGTGATCACCAGTGTTCCCAGAGCTGTATACTAAAATGACATAGAGGGGAAAGGACCAACTGAAGCTTACAGAACCTCGAGGGGAAATGACAGGTACAGGGTCACGGGTGGATGCTGTAACACACCTGCCAGAACCTGAACCAGGCAGGAATGAGTGGGAGCAGAGAGTGGGGGTGTGGTGAGAAGGGCAGCAGGTGGCGGACACCCATGGGAGGACACGGACGGCTCGGGTGGTTTCCAAACCTTGATCTTGTAGAAGCCATATGTTTTGATCATTATGCAAATGAGGTTTTAGACTGCTTGACACTTTCACTTTGCTGCCCGTAGCTCATGCATTAAAGATAGAACAAATAGAAACTCCAGAGCGCTCACAGCTGAACAAAACCAAATGGTTTCATACCAAATCAGCTCAGCTTGGAGACGTGAGTGCATTTATTATAAATGTGAAATGACCCTGCAGACCATGAAGGGAAGCTGTGGAGCTTGTAGCTGGGGTCCCTTGCAGCCCTATATCTTTGTTGCCAGGGGTATTAGGGCTTCCTTCCCCAGAGTGGGCAATAATTAGAAGATAGTAAAGATGTGGTGTGATTCTGCTTCCCGGAATGTGCAGGGGGCAGAGGATCCCCTCCAGGGAAGCAGAGGAGACTGGCGATGTCAGTTCCTACAGATGTGACTCTTAGCTAATGGATTCTGTAGTATGTCCCAGATGCCTATGGAGGAGTTATTTGTATTTACAAAATCAACTCAGGAACTTAACCCAAAAGTTCATTTTTGAAAGTCACCATGCCAGAAGGCATTCTAGGCAGATTTCTCACCCAAACTTCAGCTGTGGGTCCTCAAGAGAGGGTGGCAGAGAACAGCAAAGGAGTAATAGCAGGAAGACTATAGAAACATCATTCATGCAGTTTTAGAAAGGAGATAGGTTATTTACATGTGGACAGACATGACCTTGTGACTGGGATCCGCCCTGTATGTCCACTCCTCAGCCCCTCGACCACGAGGCTCCACTTCTTTCCCTGGCCCTGCCTACAAGGATAAGGCTGTTGGGAGGACTGACCAAGACATGGCCCCCAGTCCCCATGCGTTGTTCAAGAGGCGATGCCCACGCTGGGGTGGGAGTGCAGATCCATAGCCAGCTCGGAGCACAGTTCTGCCAACACAAGAAGTGGAGACGGTGTGTGGAACTGTTTAGCTGAGCATAGTCACGCATGCCTGCTGTTCCACACTCTGGGGCGTGCCATGAGTTGAGTCCAGTCTGCAGTACTCAGTGAGTTCTAGTCCAGCCTGGGCTACAGGAGACTGTCTATAAATAAACAATAGAGGGATTTCATGGCATTATTGCTGTGCTAGTAAGAAAAGTACAAAGTAACTACCCCAGTGGAGTCTCTGTCTCTCTCTCTCTCACTCTCATAAAAGAAATGTTTCTAGCTAAGCACAATGGTACACAATGCTATTCCAGCACTTGGGAGGTGGTGGTGGGGATATCATGAGTTGGTCTCATCCTTAGCCACATAGAGAGTTGGAGCCTATTTAATGCAGGTCCTTTAGAAAACAGACTGCTTGAAGGGAGCATCTGGCTGCAGCGTAAACAACAAGCTCTGCCCACCATCCCTGCCACACCTGATGAGCTCTCTCTGTTGCTGCAGGTTGGGAAGAGTGGGAACATTCCAGCAGGCACAACCGTAGACACGAAAATCACCCATCCAACTGAATTTGACTTCTACCTGTGCAGTCATGCCGGCATCCAGGTAAGGAGGGAAGCAGTGCTGTCGTACATTTGAGATGTGTTGTGAGTATGCCTACGGGGCTCCAGATCATTCTGTGGCCGGGAGAGGTGGCCTCGGGCCCAGGTACCAAGACTGTTTTTGGGTCAGACACTGGGAAAGAAGAGGTAGCAGGAACCTGTGTGGAAGTGGGTGTGGTGAGACCATTGTGGAAGGGACAGCAGTGGTCAAGGGGTGCGGAGTGCTTGTCCTGGCAGCGGGTGAGCTAGAAGTTGAGGCTACAGGAAGCCGCCCTAGTTGGGGCCTGAAGGAGTTCAAGTTCAGCTGCATGCTGGCTACCAATAAAATGCCAGGACAAGGAGGGTGCTGGAATGCTCTGTGACTTCTGGAAGCCAGCATCCCACCATCTTCCTGCTGCTAGAGTAAGGTCTTTGAAGACTGATAGCAGGTAGACAAGGAGGAGCCACCGTTCTTTCTGCTAGGTGAATGCCACTCTTCCTTGTAGGAGTCTTTGGAGGGAAGAGCACCATCAAATATTCCCAAACCCTACTTTTTAAATGTTAAAATGTAGCTTTGAGAGTTGTGTTTTTTTTTCTTGGTATAATAAATAAAACATTGTAGAATATCCAGTATATCTAGGGGGCATTGTCTTTCCCTCAGCCCCTTCTAAAATGTTATTTTTTATTGCTACATCAGATTTCTGGGATGTGGGGTACAATGTGATATTTTAACACAGGTATGCAGCCTATGACGGTAGGGTGGAGTAGCCTTCACACCCATCAGGTACCTCAGACTTTGAACAAACAGTTTCTCTGTATTAGAAACATTGAAAATTTTCTCTGGGGGCTGTCTTGAGTCTTGGCTGCATTAATATTACTCTGAGATGGGCATGATTTTGAAATAGATGATTCTGAGGGTTTTAAAGACAGGGTGTTTCTGTTTTACTGACTATGGTCTCAAATTTGAATCTTCCTTCTTCAGCCTCCCAAGAGCAGACTCACAGATGTGTGCCAGCATGCCCGTCTTAGGAATAATTATTGTTGTTCTTGGTAAAGGTCTGTTCCTGTTGACTCTTGTGACCTCTGACCTCTTTCAGGGGACAAGCCGTCCTTCTCACTACCATGTGCTTTGGGATGACAATCGTTTCTCATCTGATGAGCTGCAGATTCTGACCTACCAGCTGTGTCACACCTACGTGCGCTGCACACGCTCTGTGTCCATACCGGCACCAGCCTACTATGCTCACCTGGTGGCCTTCCGCGCCAGATACCACCTGGTGGATAAAGAACATGACAGGTAAGTGTCACACCTGGAAAGGGGTTTGAGACAAGGCTGGTTTCTTATAGGCGCTGACGACTGTTTTCCCTGGAAGAAGTGACCATCCCCATGGCCGTTCGTCAGCTGTGTGGCCGCAGCCATGCTGTTTTCGCTGTGTGTCAAGTTCCTGTTCCTGGATTGGTGTCTGGTAAAGACTACATTCTTTCTCTTCCTCTGCAGCGCTGAAGGAAGCCATACCTCTGGGCAGAGCAACGGGCGAGATCACCAAGCGCTGGCCAAAGCGGTCCAGGTCCACCAGGACACACTGCGCACCATGTACTTTGCTTGACATGTTGTAGTGTTTAGCAATTGTGTACCAAGTTGGATTCACACGAGACCAGCTACACTCAGACCAACAGATGCCCAGCCCTTCCGTGACAGCCAGCATCGAACATGAGACGTCTTTGGTTTTATTAGATCCTCCATTTTCCAGAATGCCTTCCGTCCCAGATTTCAAACTTGGATTTTGAGCTGCAGGCCTGTATGAGACCCCATTGTAGGAAACGTGGTTTGCCAAAACCTATAAGCTGCTCACCGAAAGAGTCCGTGTTTCCTAAAAACAAAACAACAACAAAATGTCCTCAAACCAGTCTATGAACTCTCAGGGCTTTAAAACATTTTTAATTTATTTGGTCATTCGATTTACTCGTTTTTAAAACCTGATTCTCAATGAAATCGCTGGGCTCTAACTAGCTGTGAAGGCTCTGAGCGTGAAAGCAACACCATCACCATTGGGGTTTTAAAGCCTGACCCTAAGAAGTTGTCACTAATGTTGTTCTAGGGGTGCCACGTGCTCTGCAGCCCCAGGGCAGATGGCTGCTTGGTATCCATGGTGTCTCTCGCCTGCCACTGCCTGCCCTCGAGGCCTGAACGAAGGCGTAGTCGCAGAGAGGACAGTCACATGTGTTTGCAGCAGTGACGGGTCCGAGAGATTGGCAGACAAGTGCCATTTTGATAAAAATTTATTTAAAAAGAGAAAAAAATACAATATTACTGACAGTCTAATCATAAGATTTGTCCTGTAGGACTGTGACATTTATTTTCCAAAGTTTCTAAAGAATACGGGTCTGTGGTGGTAAATACAGTACAATCCTTTTTCACTGTTATGTCTTTAATGTAAGAGAAGAATATATATATCTGGTTTGCAGTATTAAATGTGGTAGGTAGATGCTGTTTTCCTTTTGTTGACTATGGGGTGCTTCTTGTGACCTGTTTCCCATATCAGGAGCTGTTTGGAGCCTGGAGACAGGCCACCTCTTGTGGCTTTTAGCGCTTACGTAGAAGAATATGCAACTGGCTTCATGTGACAGCGATGCACCCCTCCTTCTTCCCCTCCCCAGTGTGGACTGTGTAGCTTGTACCTCTGGGAAGGACAGTGTGCTTGCCAGGAATTTGCCGTCCTCCCCTGCCTCATCCATGTGTATCGCTCAGCCGATGAAGCACAAATGGATTTTATTTATTCTTCCATTGCTGGGGAACAAGCTCTCATCAGAGTGCACCTCTCTCTGGGTGCAGTCTGGAAGGTGGCTTTCATAGGATCTATGCACTGAAATGGAGAGAGAGCTGCTGATGGTGGCTCTGCTGACGTGGGATGGGCAGGCAGGAGGAGCTGGCGGTGGGCAAGGCCAGCAGGGAAAGCACAGACTGCTCTGGGCCCCAACCTGGCTTTGCCGACCTAGAGACCATTGAACTGAGAAGGGGACACTACCGAGTGGTTCTGTAGGTGGCAGCAGCCACTTCAGTGTGTGTGTCCAGTGGGGCTCTTCGTGCTTGTCCTGAAGCTGAGTGAGAATCGGATCCGCGTTCCACACACAAGTTCCCAGTAGGAACAGGGCCTCCTCTTCCTTGCTGCTTTCTGCTCTGTGGGTTTTCTCTACCCCTGCTGATGGTCCTCACCCCCCCCCAACTCTGTGTGATTTACCTCTGACCCTGCAGTGGAGGGAGGGTGCCAGCCCACCCCGCCCCCCACCGTGGTTGGCACCTCGTGCTAGAGGACACAGTGCCACCACTGCCCATCATCCACCTGCTCTGCACCTGGTGGTGGGGCAGACACAGTGACCTGGGAAGTCATGCCCTCAGCGGGGTGTGTGTCTGTGTGTGCATGTGGGTGTCTTACTAATGACATTAGTCTCTTCTTGCTGTGTCTTTAAAAATCTTTTAACGTGACAAACCTCGGTCTCAGAAGCACTGGGGCTGCCCGCTATCCCATTGGCAAGTGGCACTTTCTCAGACTGTTTCGAAAAGGATATAAAAACACTTTAACTCACTAAGCACGGTCAGGCTGAAAAACTTGTTCAGCTGGTAAACTTTTAGAATCTGAAATTAGATTGTTTTTAGCTATCCTTAAAACCATATGTCTCACTGGGCGCTGGTGGCACACGCCTTTTATCCCAGCACTTGGGAGGCAGAGGCAGGCGGATCTTTGTGAGTTTGAGGCCAGCCTGGTCTACAGAGTGAGTTCCAGGATAGCCAAAGATACACAGAGAAACCCTACTCTAAAACCAAAATAATAATAAAAATAAAAAAATTATAAAATACAAAAAAAAAAACATAAAAACCATGTCTCAAAGGTGTGTCCTTAGCCCCTTGCCATGGGATCTCAGTCATGCAAATGAGTGTGCTACAATGCAGATTCTCAGGCCTGCTGCCAGCCTTTTGGATCTGGCGCTTGCAGCCGGCTGGGCATCTGTGTTTTAGCCCCTTACCCCCACCCCAATGTGTCTGGAGGCTTTCTGAGGCAGTCCCTCATGAGGCCAAGGGAGCAGGAAGGAACCTGCTTGAGCTCACACCTAGGAGCACTGTGAGCTGGGGAGGACATCTGAGATGGGAGTTTTGTTTGTTTTGATCATCTTGAAGGATAAGTTTTCTTTCTTTTTGATGGGCTAAAGTACTTGAGGAAAGTGCTTTCTTTGGCCCACGCTTATTTGTGACACTTTGAACATGAAAACCTTCCCCAGACCAAACACCCCTGATTGAGTTTAGGTACACATTGTCCACACGTCCCATGGTGCAGTTCATAAATGGCTGGAGTTCCAATTTCTCAGGTAAATAATTGTTTCCCCAAATTTTTTCCCTCCCCTTATTAGCATAAATTTTGAGGTAGTATGAGACCTCAGTCTTCTGTGGGAGCCAGCTATCAGACTGCACCTGCACCTACAGCTGGCGACAAGTGCCGCTAGCTCCTGAAGTATCTCCTTGCGGGAGAAACTTGGCCAAGGTTGAGGTGCCCACTAGCTAGCTGTGTTCCCAACCCCACTGATAAGTAAGGTGTGCCTTGCTTTAAGCAAACTGAATGTGATTGTGTTGTTATGCCCTGTATCCATTTGGAAGGGAAATTAGGGTGTGCCTGTCTCTAAGAGAGGCTGCCCAATCAGACTCCCATGCTGGGACTCTTCCTAGTATATTGTAGGATATTTACTTTTCAAAAACCAGTCATGACTTCAATCCCTTCTCCACTGTGTGCACCATGCAGCAAATTCTCCACGTGCTGATGAAGCAGTTCAAAACTCTAGGGAGACCGTGAGGCCCCATTTTGTAGATGAGCCCTTAATACTATCAAAACTCCCGTCCTGTCACTACGCGTTACCAGCCCAGATTGTCTTAGTTCCCGTCGGCCCTGAAGCTCAGCCTACCTGTACTTCTAGAAAGGGGCTGTCTGGGGATGTCCTCACATGCACACTTGATACTATTTGGTCCATTCTGCTTTCCCCATATTTGGCCTCTTCGCCACTCCTCACACCCACCAGCTTACTGGCCTCTAGGCCACAGGGCACTGCCAGTGGGGAGGCTGCTCGCTCCATGCTGTCTGCAGCTGACCCAACACCTGTTTTCCTAATGTTTACCTGTTACTGAGCGCTGGACAGAAAGACAGCCCCAGCGGTGGGGTTGGGCAGGGTTTTTGTTGTTGTTGTTGTTAGATGTTATTTTATTATTTTTAAGTGCAAATGTTGCTATTTATTTTTTCTCTCCTGCTCTGGTTTGATTCGGCTGAGTTGGCTGTCCCAATGCATGTGGTACCTGATGGACATGGTAGAGATTGTTTCCCCTAACTTTTATAAATGACCCAATGTTTACCTTTGGGCTTGCGGATGCTTTATTTTTGGAAGCCACAGATGTAGTTTTTCTGGATGAATTGTTTTTCTTATAGATGCAGCAGTATGCTTTTGTATTGATCTGCAGGGTGATTATAATTTTATTTTTACAAGCAGTTTTTCAATCAAATTCTATATTTGATACAATGTGTTAAGGGTAGACCAGCCCCGAGTCATGCAGCTGGGACCCTTGAGTGTCCAGGAGGCCTTAGGGCTGGGTGACCTCTCTTGGCCCTGTGGTGGTAGCACTGACTGGTCACAGGAACCTTCAGGGTCCTTCAGCGTGACCCTGACCTTTTGGATTGTTACAAGGATTTCATGGGCATTTTGCTACGCAGGCAGTGGACAATCCCCGTGGCCCCAGACAAGCCATAAGCAACCTTTCTGTGACCTCCCTGACTCATTTCTACACCCCTGAAAAAAGGAATGTGCCCTAAGTAGAAGTTACACTCCCTTGGTGTTCATATGCCTCATTTGCAAATGTAAACACTTTGTTTGTTTTAAGCCCTTCCCCACAGTAACCGTGCTGCCTGGCTCGCTGCAGGCAGTGCGCTAGCTCTGTTCTGGGTGCCCTGTTGCAGACCCGCTGGCTCCTGGAAGTTGCACTGATCTTGCGACAGTTTTCTTTACTGCATCCAACTCCATATCTGCTGTACTCATTGAAGTGATTGTAAACAGATCCACAGTGGCAGGAGTTGATGTTTATGTGGGACATTGCCTTGCTTCTGCGATCCCAACACACATTTCAGTATTATATGCTAGAGTGTGCAGACTGGATCTGTTCTCTCAAGCATTGTGGACTAGCCGTGTCTTGTTTTCAGACAAGAAGTTCTCCACCTCTGCACAGGACAGCATGCTCTCCGAGACCTGAAGGCTTGAATGTAAATGGATTAGTTAGGAGTCTTTGTGGCGCTTTTGGTCTGTTTAGTTTTCTTGTGATCTGCCAGGCCCCCAGAACTATGTCATTCTAGTTCCTGTGACCTGTGTCAACTTGGATGACATCGGAATGGCCCAGCCAGTGTTAACGGGCCATCGCTGTATTTCTTTGACTGGCCCTCAACTTAAAGCTGTGAGGTCACTGCTGTGTCAGACTGTCGTTTATGGTGCATCGATGGATGGCAGGGACATCTGAAGCCCAGTGCAGGCCCTCATGCCTTGTGACCCTGCTGGGTTCTAAGTACAGGCTCTCTCTAGTCAGCCCCACATAAACTGTCTGTGGTCAGGGTACCCAGTGTCTGAAACAAAAGGAGCTTTTACATTCAAACCGCTGTGTGTGTGTGTGTGTGTGTGTGTGTGTGTGTGTGTGTGTGTGTGTGATGTCAGTGCCATTGCAGAGCCCTCACCTTGTGTCTTTTGGATTTGTTCTGCCATTTATTGTCTCAAGTTGAATGTATCGGCTTAGCCAAATCACTACAGAAGGTGGTTTCTCCAAACCTTTTAGACAGATGCATAAAAGCTACCTCTGACTTCTCATTGGTTTGTGTTTGCTCTGAAGCACCGCTATCCACACTGAATATAGCCAAAATATCACCTGAATCAACTGAGTTGTGAACTCCTCTGTTCAGCTCTGGCTTGAAAATGTGTGTGCCATACTGTGACCTGGGGCGGCCCCCTCTGCTATCGCTGACCAGGGATAACCTCAGCACCGCCCAGCTACAAGAGTCTATCACCTGAGAGGCTGGCAGAAGGGCTTCTCTGCATGGGGAACGTACATCCTCCAGGCTGTTGGAAGCGACTCCATGCAGGGCCACATGTGGCTGAGCCTGGAGGCAGCCTGTTCCTGCCTAGTTTTGCATCTTTTCCCCTGCTTGCTTACTTATGAATGGGTTCCTTGCTCTCTCCTTCCTTTTTATACACTATAAACTCATAAAGGTGCTCCAACACCGACTCGTGCAGATAATGTATTTAAAGCAGTTGCATGGATTCAGACAGTACAGGCACAGCTAGCTGACCTTTGATCTTGGGTTTGAATGCGACGGACTGAAAGCTCTGTGCTCTCGCCCTAGGCCCTCAGATGGAAGGAGTAATGGGCTCTTTTTGAGTACAAGTCCCCACTCGTGTTTGACAGTGCATGTCTGACTTAGAGGTTTGCCATGGGGACCCGCCACCTCTAGCCAGATCTCCTGTGGTCGTCCACTTTGCTGTCCAGAAGGCCATCCTTATACATCATGGCTCTACCTTCATCCCTTTGGCCTCTCTCTTAAAGTTTACTTGGCCTCATTTTGAAAAGTCAGCATAAGCTCCCAGATTCCTCCACTAATTGACTTAGGAAATCATGACACAGTTGGACAGTGTCATGAAGGCCTGGGTATTGAAGGGCATGTGGAGGGGCCTCTGCCAAATGTCTCTGCAACCCTCCTCTCTAGTTGTAATGCATTGTTGGGGGTGGGGTGTCACCTTCCATGCTTTTGGTGTGCAAGCATTTGTGGCACCCGGGTCATTTGGATCCTCTGGCTTGGCTGAGGGTTTGGTGAGAATCCAGGGAGGCACAGGGCTCTAGACATACTCTGTCTAGGGCCTCACCCAGGTACAGTGGTATGAGCTACAGTCCTCAGAGGGCACCAGCAAGAGGAACCTTCCCTCTTCTGGGGGATACCAAGCAACCCAAAGCCCTGGCCACTGCAGTTTTGAGGGCTAAAAGGTTGCAGGAGCTCTCGTTTTTGTACAGACAGTACCTTCTTCCCTGAGGGGTCACCAGAAAACAATTGTGGGAACCTTCCTCATTCAGTTCTTCCTGCCTCTTCAAACTCCTTAACATCAGTGTGGTCACAAGAACACTCAACACCAGCTACCAGCAGAGTGAGGTATACCTGTGGGGACAGGTCGTAATGGCCGCTGGAGGTTGAAGCAGGGGCTAATCTTTAGTTGACCCTACCCACGGAGCTCGTCACTCCTCAGTTCCTCCTTGCAAACTGTGATGCCGCCCTGCAGCCATAGAGGCACCCTAAGTCCCATCCTGGGTCTTTTGTGTCCTCACAAGCAGGCTCGCCTTTTGCTGGGGTTTGAGGTCAGGTCTTTTGTTCTCTGCCCCTCAGCTCAACCGTCTGTTGTATAGGAAGTAGGTTTAGAGGGAATTGGAATTGTGTCTTTGTGAATCTGTGTGACGTCCTCGGGCGGAAGGTGCTATTTGGTCCTAATGGTATTTTGGAATGCTTTTTCATTGTTGTTACTCTGTTCTGTGACGTGGGTCACTTAAACCGAAAACAGAGGACTCCAGCTTTGACATGCCTATAATGGCATTCTTATCTCTGACCTTCTCGAGCCAGGGATGAAGCAGTTCCCTAGCCTGGTCTCATTAAAACCACCCTCCCTGTCAAGGGATGTTTTTGTTGGTTTTAACAGGGGAAGTGATCTGCTTTTTTTGGTTTGTTTGTTTTTTTTTTTTTTTTTTAATTGCATAGACAAGGCCTTTGCCTGTGAAGCACTGGCTGTGGGTGGATAATACATTAACAGTAACAATTTTGGTTCCTCTTTAAAACCAAATAGACCAATGTGATTAAACCCCGAAAGGGTACAATTCCCCATTAAATTGGAATTTGAGTCCTGCGTTTGGAAAAGAATTTTAGTGTAGTTGTTAAAAGTTAAGAATTTATAACTGTAGGCGCAAATGAGTTTTTGTTTAACAACAACAACAAAAAAAAAAAGGTTGTAAGAGAATGATTGTAGGCTTCTGTGCAACAAAGTGTCTACCGCCTCAAATGCAGGAAGAGAATGTAACCCTGAACCCAGACTCTTTCCTCTCATACTTCAGATTACCTGCCTAATGTGTATTGAGGGGTTTAACCCTGGGTTTTTATCAATTTTTCTAGTTTTATTTTATTTTTATAAAATAACTGAAAAAGAACCAAAAATGAATTCAGAAGTTCCCCCTGTGGCTCCTCGCCCAGTCTTATCCCCCCCCCACCCACACACACTGAAGCATTTTTTGAAGACATTTTGAATCAAAATGTATTACATCCATTTAACGTTTGCTACTTTCTGAGAAGTGGAGTGGCTCCAAAGGCCTGTTTTCAGGTGGTACTCTGTATGTCATGGACATGTTTGTACCTGTACAGTGGATCTGTATGACGATGTCTTGTGCTTGCAGTTTAGAAACCACGCAGTGCTGTTTTGTAAATTGACAGTTCCTGTGTAAACTATTATTTATGACCCTTGGCCCCTCTGTATAATTTTTCATTTGCTACATGGATTGTACAATTAATTATAAAATTATAGTACCTGCTAAACTCAACTTTGAGGCTTCATGTCATTGTCTTCAGTCTGATGCCAGTCTGTGGATCGTCAGGATGCCCAGGCCTTGCTTGATACCAGTAGTGATGTCACTTTAAATTAAGCCTTAATCAGATAGTGAATTTGTACATTTCAGAGTATGCAAAAAATAAAAAATAATATAGGCAGATGCGTTTCAACTGTCCAGATCCAGATGCTCAATCGTAACTCCAGCACGTGCTCCCTCTGGAGTTAAAAGGGGTCGCTGTTAGGGTTACATTCTTCCCCTCATTTGTGCTCTCCGTCTTGGCTTGATGGGAACAGGTCGGTTGTGCGCGTTTCTGTACCGGTCTGGCTAGAGACCTCGGCAGGGTCATCTTCAAACGCCTGGTTCTCTCCTCCAGTCTGAGATGAGCCTTGGCTGCTGGGAACACGACTGAGACATAGGTTTTCCCAGCCTGCTCCTAGGCCAGGCTCTCAGCGGGCACTGCCACCTGTCACTGCTTCTGAATAAATCACAACAGATTTTTGTTTCTGTAAAAGCATCTTCAATCTTGGGATAAGATAGAGGGGACCCAGCTTTCTATACAATGTGGATCTACCTCAGTTAAACAGTTGGGTGCTATTTACTAAGTCTGTCAAATTAAATTGGAAAATGTAACCAAACAGTGGGACGTAACGAACTCCACATGAAACTTGAAATCATCGTTTCCGTTTATTTAATGATATTTTTATTTATTTTGTGCCTTTTCTGTTAACCCTAATACATTTTTGAAATTCAGAATAGTCATTTTCTCTTGCAAGTGGGGAGCCCCGCCTGATCATGCCAGTATCCCATCTGACTGCTCTCGTTGTTACTTGGGATCCCAACCTGCCTTTTTGGAAAAGGGAGGGGAAAAATATGTCCAAGAGCAAATTTTACACAAACATTATTCACATAACATACCCCAGCTATTCTATGCATGTGTTCATAACTGTCACTTCCATTTCTGTGCCATTGAAGAGGCACACACCCAAAAACAGACACCCCAAGTACTCGTTTCTGCTTTTTTTTTTTTTCTTTTTTGCTGACCATATCCCTCTTCCTCTGGCATGTTTTGTATAAGACTTTATTTCATAAACAGCAAATGGACTGTTGTCGATTCCATCTCCTAGTTTGCATGGTGGAAGTGCTAAACACCACGGGCACTGGAGAGGGCACCACGCCCGTGGCCGTCTGGAGGTGGGGAAGGTGTGCGCTCTGCCGCAGCCCATGGTTTCTGAAGTCAGGAACACTTTTTGATGGGTAAGAAAATAAGATCGGAGATCAATGACTTTCCACATTTTTATATTTGGCAGTTTACAAGTCTAGACTTTTCCTACTATGGCAATCTTTTTTTAACAGTTCTTTGGCGGTAACACAATATTTTGGAGTCTTATGAATTTGATTTTATACCAATCAGAAATAAAGTTAGGAATCTTTCCTGTAGTGTATGTATAGTCTTAGTCTTTTAAAGAGATCTCTGGATTTTAGAAGAACCAACTGTACTTGGTGGCAAGATTCCGAAAGGTGATTTGGGAAACACCCGCTCCCCCTTTTCTCTACCTCTCCCACCTCTCCCCTTTGCAGGATCTCAAAGGAAAACAAGTAAGAGAAGGGATGATTCTCTTGTTAGACGTGTGTGGGTTTGGTTTGGTTTTGAAGCTTCCATCAGGTTGATACGTAAGCTATATTTTATAGACTAAATCCCCCTTTAGTATGCTGCATATGGATATGAAGCTCAGAGCTGTTGCACTTTCTCTGTAATCAATGCCCTACAATTGGCTTGCCGGAAGCATTTTATTTTAACCTGACGAGTACTTTGGGCAGGTGATGAAATTAACATAGGTACCTCAAGTCAAAGACCTGCGTGTGCTGCATTTCGGTTTGTTGTTTTGGTGGGTTTTTTGGTTTTCTTTTTAATTTGGGTTTTTTGGGTTGTTTTTTTTTTTAGCTTTTCTATGTAGCATTATATTTTACTTGTTTTGATATTATGCTTTCTGGACCCCATTAGTCTGTTGAAAGAAAAACCCAAAGTTAGTATCCTCCTTTTTTCTCCCTGCAGTATGTGGTTCTAAAGGTCACCCTACATAGGAATCTTTCCCCAAGCACACTGAGGAAAAGGGTACTACGCATCTCAGCAGGCCGCGCCGCTCAGATCTTTGTGTTCATGCTGCTTCCTCGGTTTCCTTCTCCACATCACCCAAGGGTGGGTACCTTCAGTGCAAAGTTGTGGCATCTTAACTTTAACACACAGACCTCATGGGTGTCCGTCCTTTGAGTCAGTAGCATGGCCTAAAGGCAATGACAGGGTGCAGCAGCTGGGCAGTCTGGCCTTGGAGCAGCCGCCTTTCCTGTCTTTCTCGGCACTCGCCCACATTGACCTGGTTGGGTGGTCTGCATGGACAAGACAGCTGGTGAGAAAAGCTGAATGCTGAGACACCGTGCATCTCTTGTCGTGTTTAAGCTTAGCTGGGTCCTTTCAAGTTTGTTTTCACAGCTTACTAGGTTAAATAGTTTGCACTATTTTTGCAATAAATTCATGGGAAACCTAACAGCTACTTACGTTGTTCTTACTGTGTGTATAAACTAATACTGAAAGTTTGGTATAGTGTTTTTCACCTCCTTCTGTAGTCCCCCTAACATGCACAGAATGCTGTAAATCTGATAAAATATGTGAATGATATTTTATAAAGTTATTTTGTATGGTGTCAATTTTGTTTTGCCTCATAGTATGTCAGCAAAAAAATAAATAAAATTCCTCATATTTACAGCTGCCTATTCCAAAGATGTCTAGTTACTGTCTCCCTTGAGAGCACTGGCAAATGCACAAGCTGAGTCCAGTGTCCCTGGTAGAGTGCATCCTTCCTCTGTTCTGCAGAGCTCTGTACCCAAGGACCAGAAGTGTGGAGTATAAGAGAGCTAGGGGTGTCGTCTACACCAGCAGCACAGAGAAACGAGAAATCATTCAGTTGAGCCAGCCATGGACAAGGCTCTGATCTGAGCTCCAGACTGTGAAAACTGACACCTGATTTTTTTCCCCCTACATGAAGCTAGCTAGCTCTGTTGACCTATGTGGTGTAAACGTGGTGGTGCTCTCAAGTCCCTGGAAGCCTCTCCAGGATGATTGAAAAGTGAAGGTGGTGTCAGAAAAGGGTGGGTGGGGGGACGCAGGCAACTGAAAGTCCCTAGAATGAACTGAACATTTGCTGTGGCAGACCTGTGCACACCTAGTTCCCTGGATAGTCTGGAATGTGGGGTGGGTACCGCTAACAGTTCTCCATTAACAGCTTAATTGGGTGGGGTAGGTTCTGTCAATAGAACGATTCTTAACATAATTATGGGTGCGGGGTTCTCTGCAGGCTCCCCAGGGCGATGGTTCCTGTAATGATTTTTAGGAGGGAAAAGGCTCCTGACAACCACAGCAGCAACAGGCAAATGACTCCTAATGCTCTGCTTTGTTCATCCAGTCTTTTCAACTGGAACAGTGGTTGCCAGGGTAACATGGGGATGAAGATGCTGGAAAGAGAATCATTTTTAAAAACAGATGTGGAAGGTAAAGTGGACAGGATCCCAGCACATAGGCAGAGGTAGGGAGATCTCCGAGTTCTAGGCCAGCTAGGGCTACACAGTGAGACCCTGAAGGGAAGAGAAGAAATGTGGTCATTAGCATGTAGAGGCAGAGATTAACCGAGGGTGGTGGGGAAATATTTGGGGTGTTTTGTGTATTGAATAGTGAGCAAGACTGACAGGCCCTTATACCCTGATTTTTGGGATGTTGAGACAGGATTACAAGTACCAGGCCAGCCTTGGCTACATATGCAAGACTATTCAAAAAAAAAAAAAAAAAGCCTTCCCAGTGTCCAGCAAACACAGAAGACTTTTTTCAGTTGCATGGGATTGATGAGCTGGGCTCTCCTCTGGGAATTGGGCAGCTACGTACATGTTGCTGCTGTTTGTTTTGGTGCCCAGAGTCCAGTGGCCCTATGCCTGCTAAGCATGAACTCTGTCTGGTTCATATCTCCAGCCAGAAATGCTAACTCTGAAATTTCACAAAATTATCAGTAAGACATCAGAAAAAGCAAAGAACCTGAATTTACTCCAATAAAGCATGTTACTGTAAAATATATACAGACCTTTAATGGGAAAGGAAAAGCAAATTCTGTACAATAAAAATGCATAGTCCTTTTTTTTTCTTTTTTTTTTTTTTTTTTTTTTTTTTTGGTTTTTTGAGACAGGGTTTCTCTGTGGTTTTGGAGCCTGTCCTGGAACTAGCTCTTGTAGACCAGGCTGGTCTCGAACTCACAGAGATCCGCCTGCCTCTGCCTCCCGAGTGCTGGGATTAAAGGCGTGCGCCACCAGCGCCCGGCTTTGCATAGTCCATTTCTTAAAAAATACAAAAAATTCAAAGGTAGTACAAGTACATGAGCTACATGTGTAGCCATTCGTGAGAACTGGTATCCCTGGGATCAGACAGCTGACATGGAGCTTCCAGGTCCTCCTGCAAGTTCAACATGAAGCTCAGGGGTATGTGCTTCTGTACCCAAAGCCACAGCAGTGCCAATGCCCAGGGCTCTTTCCTGCTAGGAGAGGAGACGGCTCCAGTCCTTCCCACTGCAAGAGGGAATACAAGCTCCAAGTCTGCGAGTGGCCACCACTTCCCAGCTGTGAGTCTGTCCTTGAGCTTCTCACAGCACTCACTCGGAGCACTTCTTGCTGGCTTAAGCCAGTACTTCACCAATGTCACTTTCCTCACCATCATTTTCTTCCTCCTCTTCTTCCCTCTTCTCTTTGAGCATTTTCAGGTACTTACTAGCTAAAATCTTCTTTGGTAATATATCTTTAAAAAACAGGAAGTATGTCAGTAATTGCTTATGGTGAACTATGAAACAATTTCAAAATGTACCTAGTTCCAACTTAGAAACCTTCTAAAGGAGATGGAATGACAGAAACGGGTTGTTTTCTGGTGCATGCTAATACAAACCTGTTCACATTCTACAGATGGACCCACCCTGATTTGTGACCCACCCTGTCCAAGCAAGCTGAGGAAGGATGGACTGGCCCCTGGGCTAGACAAAGCTCTTTCTATCCAAGGCTGCATGTACCAGTTGCTGTTGGTGTGGGGGGGAACAGGACAAAGTACACAGTTCGGAGCGAGTCTGCTAGTCAGCCAAGCATCTTGTATACACTGCCAACTTCTACAGTTCATGGGGGGCCACAAACTCCTTCCTGTGCCAAGTCAGATAAACCGATAGAGTGGAACAATAGTGGGACAAAAAACCTCACTATGCATATTTTTTGTTTGTTTTTTGTTTTTTAAACCAGAAAGTCCCAAAGACTAGGTACCTGCAAGAAACTGAAGGGTCTCCGAGTCCTCTGCAGTGCTGGCTAGGTCACTGTATGTCAGTGCTTTCTTGGCTTTACCACTGCCGTGTCTGTAGGAACAGGTGGCTAGATACTGAACAAAGAGTTCCTAAACCAACAACAACAACAAAAATCAAATGAAAGGTCAACTTTGAAAACTTGCCACAGACTTTCTAAGCTTAAAATTCCATTAATACTTCTGATTATCTTGGTTCCTCAAATTAAATTACAGGAAATCAGTTTAGAGGAGAAAGAAACATGAGATCAGAAAAGAAGCATGCCTGGGTAGAGTAGGAGGCAGCAGGCATTTTCTAATGCTGAGCTTAGGTGTGCAACACGAACAATACTTACAAGTGATCATGAACAATGGCTCTGGTTTCAGGGGAGTGCTGTGGCCCACACGTATCATGCCAGCACTCTGGAGGTGGAGGCAGGAGGCACAGGAGAGCAAGGGCAGCTATGGATACAGCACAAGTTCCACTCGGGCCAGTCTGAGATACAGGAGCTATCTGTTTTTGTTTTGTTTTGTTGGTTTTTCAAGACAGGGTTTCTCTGTGGTTTTGGAGCCTGTCCTGGCACTAGCTCTTATAGACCAGGCTGGGCTGGTCTCGAACTCACAGAGATCCGCCTGCCTCTGCCTCCAGAGTGCTGGGATTAAAGGCGTGTGCCACCACCGCCCGGCTACAGGAGCTATCTGAAACCGGTGGTGGGGGTGGGGTGGAGTGTCCCCAGCCACTACAATAAATGGAGCGAACATTCAAAAATTCTGCCTGCCAACGATTTTATTTAGCTTACAGTTTATTGAGACAAAGTCTCACTCTGTAATCCAGACTAGCCTTGAATTCCTGGAGATGCCCCTGCCTCAGTATCTCAAACGCCTAGATTACAGATGTGAACTCGCACGTATCTGTATCTCGGAAACACATTTTCAGTCTACTTGAATCCCTTGTGGAAGGGTATTCACTCAAAACTATAGTAAAATCCAACAACCTCAAGCTGAAAAGTGACATCTCAATTTGCCGATGTACTCTGGGGACCTGACAAGACTCAGAAATAAGGTAAACTGAGCCCTTCCCAAGGTTCAGCTAGGAAGGGATGAAAGAAGCGTCTGCATAGTTCTTAGATCCTTAATGCTAGGATGAATCTGAACGGAAGCTTTGAGTCCCCGGGACCACACAGAAACAAGTAGCTCCTCCATGATCTTGACGATTTAAAAATAGACGTGTTCTGTAAATAGTACACCATTGTCTAAAAGGGGCTTGTCATCCTAAGACTGCTATTTGGCGGTCCCGGACCTGTCCAAGGACAGTGGGAACTACTGTATTTTGCCAGGCTGTACTTAACGCTCTGTGCAAAGTGACAAGATTTGCACCCACACTGGCCCTGCTTCAAAGCATTGTAAAAATACTAACTTTGAAGTGGAAGTATAAGCTGGAAAACGATCTAGAGGTAGTTATTAAGGCCAGGTCTCCTAACAGGAAGATTCCTGGACCACCACTAACAAGACCAAACTTTAAACAAGAAGCGGTAGTAAGAATTTTTAATCCAGGCTGGTGGTGGTGGCGCACGTCTTTAATCCCAGCCCTCGGGAGGCGGAGGCAGGCGGATCTTTGTGAGTTCGAGGCCACCCTATTCTACAGCGTGAGTTCCAAGGCAGCCAGGGCTATTCACGGAGAAACCCTAAATCGAAAAACCAAAATAAAAAAAAAAGAAGGAAAAAAAAAGAATTTCCAATCCCAGCACTCAGAAGGGTTTGGTAGGGCTGCTGTAGAATAACAAGTGGCCAAAACCAAATAAGCGGGGCTTGGTGGTGCCCGCCTTCAATCCGAGCACTCGAGAGGCTGAGGCAAGTGGATCTCTTTCGAGTTTGAGGCAATCCTCGTCTACACAGTTCGGGGATAGAGAAACATATTGCGACCTGTCTCAAAAAATAAAACAAAATAAAAATGCAAAGCGATCGGTGTTGGAAGGGGGCTGTGCGGTTAACACTTGTCTCTTAAGTCGAACTTGTAACCACCTGCTGTCTACACAGACCCTCACAGCGTGCGGAGGCCTGGGGATCCGGAGACTGCCAGGCGGGCCACCCGGGAAGCTTCGAGAGCACGAATCACCCCGCCGTAGTCCGCGACAGAAACCGGGGGCAGAACCCGCGCAGCCGCACAAGGGAGGCTGGGCGCGCGCGCGAGGCACGGCGGGAATGACGCGCTGGGGCGGGACGCGAGGAACGCTGGGAGCGAAGTGAGGACGCAGAGCGGAAGCAGCCTAGCGGAGGCGCGGCGCGGGTGGGCGGGGCTGAGACCACAATGGGGGGGGGTATGGGAGCGCGCAGGCGCGAGAAGGAGGTTGGGGCGCGCGGCCCCGCAGGACAGCCGTCAGGTCGGGTGTGTGCGGAGCCCGGGGAGCGGTTAGTGCCCGCACCCGCCCCTCACGCCGCCCCGCCGGCCGCTCACCGTGGCCTTGGCCGTGAGCACCAGCGCCTCCTGGTTGATGCTGGACACCTCAGGAGAGCTCTTCATGATGACTCGGATGCGGGACAGGGGCAGCGACACGAGCCGCTGTTCCCCGCACTTGTCCTTACCCACGGCCGCGTCCGCCATCTTCTGCGTCCGGGCGGCCCGTGATGCCCCGCGCGTCCGCGCCTGCGCAGACGCCGTGGCGCGCGGTGGCCCGAAAGCTTGGGTGATGGCACCCAGGAAAATCCCCTCGGAAACGCCGCGGCTGCCGACCGGAAGAAGCGCTTCCGGGCCTCCGACTGCGTTCGGGAATCCCCGAGCTGCACAGGCCGGCCCCTTCAAATGCCAGAGAAAGAGAAATGTGGTCTGAGGCCTCGTTCTGGAGGTCGCCAGCAAGCATGTGCCACACTGGTAATCAGATGGACGGTGGCCGGAGCAGGAAGGAGCAACGGTTTGGCCAGGGGAGTAGGGAGAAGTGGTCTCTGCCCGTGCCTCGAGGCCCGTGGGGATTAGCCTGTTAAAGAGGTGGCTGAGCTAGATGGCCCTTGAGCGCCCTGTAAGCCCACCACAAAACCAAGAGGGTCACCAAGCGTTCGAGGCCAGCGCAGTCACACAAGACCTTGTTGAAGAAGATGGACCATGTCTGGAGGAATAGGAAGCAGAGAAGGTAGAATGAAGGCTGTTAGAAACATACGAGCAAGTGGTAATCCGTATGGCAGTGTCCAAGAATAGCAGGAAGTCGTGGGCCAGGGCGGGTGGAACCATGAGACCGTGGGCTTCAGCCTAGATAGGTTGTGAAGTAAAGTTGGTGCGGCCCAGAGAGGACAAAACTCCTAAATTGGCATTAAATTTAACTGGAGGAACTAAATGCGCAGGGTTTCGTAGGTTGGATCGTGTTAGGGTTCAGTGTTGTCTTTATCATCGTGTACCCTGGCCCAAATAAGCACAAAATAGAGCTGGCCCTCAGGATCTTTGGGGAATCGGTTCTAAGATCCCCACATAGACTGAAATTGCACCTGCTTAAGTCTTTTAAATACAGAAGGTGACAGTTGCATAGAGCCTAGGCACTGTCTCCTCATACAATGCCTGTCCTCTCTTGTTACCCTGGATAAGTGCTTTGTGAATGCTATATGAGCAGTTGCCAGATGGTTAGGGAGCAATGAGGAAAGGTTGCTATATGTCTCCTCAACAGACGTGATTCCGTGAACCCCCCTCCCAATACCGTGTATTCCAGGTTGGTTGAAGTCCATCGATGTAGAATTTATGTCCAGTGTTAGTATCAGGCACAAGGGGACAGCCAGTGAGCAAGTCAGCCGTGTTGCCTGCTCTCAATAAGATTATGTTCAGACCCAGATGTACTGGAAAAGAATACCATTTCCAGTGGGAAGTGTCATGCCTGTGGTGGTAGGCTGGCCTCTAAGAAGTGACATTGTGCTCAGATCTGAAGAAAAGGAGAGCTGTACAGGAAGGCTGAGACAAGAAGAGTATTGTCTGTTATGTGCTTTGTCTCACACAAGTGAGGCAGACAAGCATAAGGAATAGTTTATGGGATGTCACGTGGCTTGAGCTGTGCACGCACTCTGAACAATGCAGCTAACAACCTAGGACATTTACCACCCCCAACCCCATCATGCCACACACACACTGTTCTGGACAATAGAATAAGTTTTTCCTTCTCTTAATTGGCATCAAACTTACGTTCTATTCGGTTGTACTCTAGTTATGAAAGGAGATGAAGGAGGCCAGCCAGTCTGAACTAGTTTGGAGTACATGCAAAATAGGGCAAATCATCCTTAAAGCGAACTTTTAGGAAAACCCCATTTGCCATCTTATGCGTGTGTGTAATTGAATGTGCATGTAATTAGAATTCTACATTATGGGGACACGTACAGTAGAAAAGAGGTTGTAATAATCTGTCAAAATAGTGACCCACCCTTCTATGAAGATGAAAGCAAAAGAAAAAAAAGTGACCCACCCAAAGTCCACCCCTTGTAACTAACTCCCTTCAGATCTCAGAAGCTAGAGCAATAGCCTGAACTCCTGTGACCCTCTAGTCTTTGGACTGTGCATTCCTAATCTATATTGTTTTGCTCTGAATAAAGTTTCCCTGCTTTTTTGCGATCTGTGTGATGCGTGATCTTTTCTTTTTCTTTCTTTCTTTTGTTTGTTTGTTTGTTTTTTGGAGATGGTTTCTCTTTTCCCTGCTATTTCGCTATCTGTGTGATGTGTGATCTTTTCTTTTTCTTTCTTTTGTTTGTTTGTTTTTTGGAGATGGTTTCTCTGTGCAACAGCCCTAATTGTCCTGGAAGTCTCCTTGTAGATCAGGCTGGCCTCAAACTCACCTAGATCCATCTGCCTCTCAAGTGCTGGAATTAAAGGCATGTGCCACCACTGGTCTGCACCTTCTAATTCTTTAAGAGGCCAAGGATCTCTAAATGCCCAGACCAAAGCCTCCAGTAGCAAACACTAGGACATGGCCAAACAAGGAACTGCTCAACAGAAAACCCAGGAGATGCTATCAGATTGGCCCTGGAAGGTTTTTAGTTTGTTTATTTAGCTGGTTATTTTTGTACAGCTTGTTTTGAGAAGGTTGGAAACAGGATGAGAGGTGAGATGAGGAAGATGTCTGGAGAGCCCAGAGAAATGAGAATTCCCAAAGAGGAGGGGGGGGAGATTGAGTCATGATAGTCATTTGGGAAGTAGGGAAAGGAGCTAAGTCTGAAAAAGGGCAAATGCCTGCCACTTCAGAGAAAGATGAGTTTTTCAGCCTAGACAGCAGGAGCCCTGAAGACTGCTGGCCTCCTTGCTTATGCTGTTGCTATGTCAGACCTGACCACGTTAGAGAAGGAAGGCTTTATGTTGACTCAGTTCCAGGGCATAGTCAGTCATGGCAGAAAGTCAGCAAGTCATGGCAGGCAGTAGGAGCTTCAAGTAGCTGGCCGTGTTATGTCAGCCTTCAGCAAACAGGGACGAGTGCTGGTGCTCAGCTGGCTTTCTCTCTCTTTTTTTTGTTTGTTTTTCGAGACAGGGTTTCTCTGTAGCTTTGGAGCCTTGTCTTGGAACTAGCTCTTGTACACCAGGCTGGCCTCGAACTCACAAAGATCCATCTGCCTCTCTCCCGAGTCCTGGGATTAAAGGCATGCACCACCACGGCCCTGCTTTTTTTTTCTTTTTTAAAAAATGTGTAGCCCAGGCTGGCCTCGAACTCATGATCCTCCTGCCTCTGCCTCCTTCAAGCAAATCCAGTGTGCGCCACCACAACCCGCACGTTCTCCTTTCTAATACGTCTGGCAGATTAGGGTTGTTATGCCCAAATCTGCAAAGTCCCCACAAAAGCCAAGAAGGAGACCGAGTCCCATATGTAAAAGCAAAGAGCCTATATTTTAATCTAATTTGCAAACAGTCTCTCCACATGTTCAATGTATTGAAATAAATGGAGAGCCCCGAGTTCAGTTAGAATTGGGTTTTTAAACCGGGCAATGGTGGCGCACGCCTTTAATTCCAGCACTCAGGAGGCAGAGGCGTGGTCTACAGAGCTAGTGCCAGGACAGGCTCCAAAGCCACAGAGAAACCCTGTCTTGAAAAACCAAAAAAAAAAAAAAAAAGAATTGGGTTTTTATAGTAGTAAAGGTGGGGGTGAAGGATTTCTGAGGTTTAGGACCCCTGATTGGCTGACATTTGTCTAGGGTTGTCCTGGTGAGTGTGTTCTGGAAGGTGATCCTATCTACATCTGTTGGAATGTTAGACATTTCCTTTGAATGGTCTGTTCTTGGGTGGTGGTCGGGTAATCTCAGTTTGTGGTTCCTTCTGCTACCAGGTACTGCTTTAGGGTAAACTACTGAAACTCAGGCCTCTTGTTAAATTTACTGATGGTCAATAGCTGAGTTCTACTCTGGCAGGTGATAATGGTTGGAAATAAAGAACTTCCTTTGGGTGACCTGCCCATACTTAGCACTTAGTTTATCGTGGCTGGCTCCCACAGGGTGAGTCCTCACCTGATTAACCCAGTCTAAATAGCCCCTCACAGACACATAACTTTCAGTTACAACCAATCACATGTAAGAGTGCACTCTAGCCAGGCAGTGGTGGCACACTCATTTAATCCCAATACTCGGGAGGCAGAGGCAGGTAGATGGCCAGCCTGGTCTACAGAGCGAGTTCTAGGCAGCTATATAGATAAACCGTGTCTCAAAAAAACAAACAAACAAAAAGGGCACTCCTAAATGATCATTTGTGAAGACTTGGCTGTGCTTCTTGTAACTTTGCACTCAACCATCAGGTGGATGGTGGATCTTGAGGCTGGTTTTCTGAACCAATGCGTTGGCACCTAGCGATGATGGCAGTGACTCCATGCCCCAGCAAAGGCTGGTCCTAAGTTTATCTCCAGCCATCAGATGGAGTGTCTGTTGAAGGTAAGATGGCCACCGTGACTATTGCAGTAGGAATGGCGGCCACAAGGCTTGTGGGACAGCCTGGTGGCTGGGTCTTAGCCCACCCGGATGAGGATGAGCTGGGTCCAAGGAAAGGTAAGTTCTCCACTCGCCTGTTCTCCAGCCTTCCTTAATCCTGAAGACAGACACAGCAAGGAGTTGAGTCAAACAGGAACTCGTTTATTTTTGCACAGTAAACATCTTTTAAAGCAAAAAACTGCAGGGCCATGGGGAGTGGAAAAGGAGCCAACCAATCAAATCATTTTAACTATCCCGCACTCAGAAAGCCTTCATTTATTCTATTGTCCACAAGCTGTTTACACGCTGACATCATCTTACCTGGTTCTGGTGTCCAGTCTTGGTGTAAACAACTCCGGGTCCACCCGTCTGACTTTGGATCGGCACCATCCTAGTTGCCTTGGTGTCTTAGTGTTTCCATTGCTGTGGCACACAACCATGTCAATTCTTATCAAGCAAAGCATTTTATTGGGGCTGGCTTACAGTTTCAGAGGTTTAGTCCATTATCGTCATCATGAGAAGCGTGGTGTGTACGCAGACATGGTGCTGGAGAAGGAGCTGAGAGTTCTACATCTGGATCCACAGGCAAAAGGAAAAGACTGAGTCACACTAGGCCTAGCTTGAGCATGTAAGTCCTCAAGGCCCACCCCACTTCCTCCAAAAAAGGCCATGCCTCCTAATAGGGCCACTTCCTATGGATCAAACATTCAAACACAAGGGGCTACAGGGGCCCTACCTATTCAAATCACCACACTCCACTCCCTGGCCTCCACAGGCTTGTTGTCATAGCATAATGCAAAGCGCATTTCTTTCAATTTCAGAAGTCCCCATAGTCTATCACAGCCTCAACCCTGTATAATCTCAAAGTCTCTTCTAAAATTCAGGCAATCTCTGTAATTAACTGTAATGCCCTGCAAAATCAAAAGAAAAAGCAGATCACATACTTCCAACATAGAATGCACAGGATATACAATACTGTTTCAAAATAGAGAAAAGGGAGCATAGAAAGGAAATAGTAGATCAAAGTGTAATACTAAGTTGGGGGCATCATCCTAGCCCCTGGAAGTCATCCATGGAGCGCCAATGGAGCAAAAAGTTCCATCTCAGGCCCCTCACCCTGGCAGTTGCCTTGGCCGGGACTCCAACTCCCAGCCTGCCAAGTGCTGACCCCTCCCCGGTTATTTAGGCCGGGGGTGAGGGAGGGGCGGGGGGGGCTACAGCCGGGGACGTGACACATGGTCTCTGGGGTTTGGGGTTTGCGTGGGCTTCTCTCCCTGCCATGCTGTCTGTCCACCCCAGTGTGCTGCATTTATTAAATGCGGGCATCTTAATTTGCTCCAATCTGGTCTAATCGAAGTTATCTGTGTAGGCAGAGCGGTTTCTCTTAAGATTAAACCAAACACAACGCAAGTTCAAAACCCAGCTTGGCAAATTCCAAACTCTGCATCTGCACGTCTGGTGTGGAAATACTCTTCAGATCTCCAGCTCCCTTCATCTTTGTTAACTGCAGCACACACATCCTCCTGGGCCAACAGGTATCTATCCGTTAGCAGCTTTCCTTGGCAGGTATCCCATGGCTCTGGCAGCTCCAACATCTCGGGGTCCACAGCTGAGGGGAGTTCTTTGATAATTGATGTGGTAGGGCCCAGCCCACTGTGGGAAGCACATATGGTGGTGCGCCATATAAGAAAGCTAGCTAAATCAGGATCTGCAAGTGAGCCAACAAGCAGTGTTCCTCCCTGGTTTCTGTTTCAAGTTTCTGTCCTGACCTGACATCCCCAAGAAAGGAGTGTTATCGTAAACTGAAATAAACCCTTTCCTCCTCTGACTGCTTTTGGTCACTGTTGTCACAGTAACAGTTACTGACTCCAAAGAGTGAAGTCCTGGCACTAGGAAAGATCAGAGACAGTTATGGATACTGTCAGTTTAACCCTGGACACTGAGCTTCTGCTTTGGAATAATCCTTCTGAACACAGTGAAGATGTGTTGCTCTCATTGCTAATAAAAAGCTGATTGGCTGACAGCTAGGTAGGATTTTGGGTGTACGGTCCACACTACTATAGTACTATGCCTGTAGTGTACAGCCTGCACTATGGGATGGTTCGCAAGCCTAGCAAGGACCTGGAGATTGACCCACACACATACACACGAAAACAGAGACATGGGTCATCCTTGAATTCCCCAAGGATGCCCACTTTGTTGTGTTCCAGGGCAGCTTATATACTGCCTTCCCTGACAAGTGGCCATGCCCTAGCTTTCGGGGATCCTTCAGCTGCAAGCCACCAGAACCACTCCCCTGCCCACCAGAGTCTCGTGCTCAGAGCAGCTGCAAGCACAGGAAAGCAAGTTGTTTTGCTCAGAGCATCTGCAAGCAGAACAAGCTGTTTACTCCGGCAGGCAAGAAAATTCAGGGTCTGGGGGTCCAAAGTCCCCAACATTTGGGGCAGAGAGAACCCTGGGGAGAAGAAGGACCAAGTCTGAGGAGATGAGGTGAGAGGCAGAGCAAGCAGGATTTAAAGTATGTATGTGAGGTAAACAAGCCTGGGACAGCACATAGATGAATAGGAATGGGTTAAGTTGTAAAAGCTGGCTGGAGGGGGCTGGAGAGATGGCTCAGCGGTTAAGAGCGTTGCCTGCTCTTCCAAAGGTCCTGAGTTCAATTCCCAGCAACCACATGGTGGCTCACAACCATCTGTGATGAGGTCTGGTGCCCTCTTCTGGCCTTCAGGCATACACACAGACAAAATATTATATACATAATAAATAAATAAACAAACAAATAAATAAATGCTGGCTGGAGATAAGCCTAAGCTACCAGCTGAGCATTTATAATTAATAAGTCTGTGTGTGGTTATCTGGGACTGGCTGGAGGGACAGAAGTCTGCCTATATATGGTGCCCGTACATCTGACACATCCGCATAGGACCTGAGAAGGCTTTTAAAAGGTCCTAGACACACAAAACCAGAGCCAAATGTGCTGACAGTATGCTGTCCAAACTGCATCCATCAAAAGAAACTGACTGCCAAACTTTGACAAGGTAGGACAGTTCTTCAAAATTCCCTACTTCTCAAAAATATCTGTTTCATCTTTCCAGAACTTTGGGTGACTGTCCAGACAGCCAGAAGTCCCTATTGTTAGGTAACATTATACCCTTCTGGGGTCTTTGAGGGAGTTGAAGACTAAATAATTATGGGCTGGGTGGTGATGGCACATGCCTATAATCTGAGCACTTGGAAGGCAGAGGCAGGTTGATCTCAATGACTCTGAGGCCAGCCTGGTCTACAAAGCGAGTTCCAGGACAGCCAGGGCTATTACACAGAGAAATCCTATCTGGGGGTGGGGGAGACTAAATAGTTTGACTTAAATGTTTTCCTTAGCTATGACAAAAGATAAATTAGATATAAAACTTTAGACTTACAAAGATAAGATAAATAATAGAATATTTTCTCTCATTTTGCCTGATACAAATGGACTGGATATTGTAACTGTAATTCTTACTTGGTAACTATTTTTTGTTGTATACAATTTTACCATGTTAAAGTTAAAACCTTCCTTTTTAATCAGGCAAAAAAGAATAATCCTCTGTACCCTGTGAAGATGTGTTGCTTTCATTGCTAATAAAAGTTGACTGGCCAATGGTTAGGCAGGATTTTCAGGGCAGAGAAAATGCTGGGGAGAAGGGTGTAGTCTGAAGAGACACCATGAGCTGGAAAGTGAGCAGGATCTGAAGGACATAGATGAGGTAAACAAGCTTCAGGGCAGCACATAGGTTAATATAAATGGGTTAAATTTAAGTTGTTAAGAGCTGGCTGGAGACAAGCCTAAGCTATTGACTGAGCATTTACAATTACTAAAAAGTCTCGGTGTGGGTATTTGGGACAGGCTGGCAGGACAGAAAATTCATTGTCTGTAGAAAGGCTGACAGAAGCCAGCCACTTGAGAAGAGGGAAACTCAGCTGAGAAAATACCCCACCACACTTTCCTGTGGGCAAGCCTGTGGTGCAGCTATGCGCTACACTACAGTTCCCGAGCTTCGGAAAAAGGGCTGGAGGTTGAAACATACAAAGACAGACAGAGACACGGACCTCTAGTCACTAGTAAGAAGCCCTTTATTGAATAGCACCATGGAGGCTTATATACCCAACAGTCAGGTGGGCCAACAGGTGAAAATCTTATCCTCTGATCCTCAAGGCAAGGCAACCCATGCTCCTGAAGCAGAGCTGGTAAACAGCTTTGACACAGCTTTCAGTAACTCAAATCAGAAGGAAAGTAAAGATCTTTAGCAGGGAAGAGCAGCTGGAGGCCAGGACTCCAAATGGTCCCAACACTGTGGTTTTTATTTTTTTGATTAATGAGTGATGTCAGAGGACCCAGATCACTATGGGCAGTGTCACTTTAGGGTTGATGGTCCTGGATGCTATAAGAAAGTAGGTTGACCTGGGCAGTGGTGGTGCACGCCTTTAATACCAGCACTTGGAAGGCAGAGGCAGGAGGATGTCTGTGAGTTCGAGGCCAGCCTGGTCTACAAGAGCTAGTTCCAGGACAAGCTCCAAAGCTACAGAGAAACCCTGTCAAAAAAAAAAAAAAAAAAAGAAAGTTAAGTAGACACATTCCTCTTCAAGTTTTGCTTTTGGTTTGTTTGTTGTTTGTTTTGAAACAGGGTTTCTCTGTGTAGCCCTGGCTGTCCTGGAACTCTGTAGACCAGGATGCCTCGAACTCAGAGATAAGCCTGCCTCTGCCTAAGTGCTGGGATTAATGGCACAGGCCACCACTGCCCAGCTTCCAAGTTGCTTTTGGTCATGGTACTTTATCACAGCAATAGAAACCCTAGCTAAGACAGGGTGTATATTGTTTTTGAGACAAGATCTTGCTATGTTGCTGAGGCCAGTCATGACCTCCTGGGCTCAGCTGATCCCTCCAGCCTCCATAGGAACTGAGAACACTGGCCTGTACCATGTGCCTAGCCTCACAAAGCTCCAGGTCCATCTGCTTGTCCAAGGCGATGCCTTTTTCAATCCTGTGAGCAGAGGGACCACCATGCTTTGGCTTCTGCCCTTTTTTAAATCTGAGATTGGTGGAGCACACCTTTAAAGCCGGTACTCAGGAGGCAGAGGCAGGTGGATAAGATCTCTGAGTTCGAGGCTAACTTAGTCTACAGAGCAAGTTCTAGGACAGCTAGGGCTACACAGAGAAACCCTATCTTGAAAAACCAAGCCAAGCCAAACAAACAAATTGGAGATGCTCTTCATATAAATAAGTGCTGAGTGCCTGTCTCTGGTGCCTTTGGTTCTTCTTGATAGTGGATAGTGACAGAGTCGAGTGTTTGTGGTAAAGATTGTGTGACCCACCTGTCTCGGATACCATCTGCTCCTGAGACTCTGGGCTCTCTGATGGGAGGGAGGAGGCACAGCTGGGAGTTAGATTTCCAGTTCCTTCCTCCCTCCCTCCCTCCCTCCCTCCCTTCCTCCCTTTTTTTTTTTTTTGTTGTATGCATGTGGTGTGTGATTGTGGTGTATGTACCTGTCTGTGCTGTATTGACCATAGGTTGACATCAGGTGTCTTTCTTCCTCTGTCACTCTCCACTTTCATCTTTGAAACTATGTCTCATCATGAACTTGGAGCTCACTGAGTCACCTAGGCTGGGGGGCAGAATTCCAGAGGCCTGCCTGTGTCTGCCTCTTCAGTGCTAGGATTACAGCTGTTCACTGTTACAACTGGCCTTTGTGTGGATGGCGGGGCTCTAAGTCAGTTCTTCAAGAGGACTTGGCAGGCACTCTATCCACTGACTATCTCCCTGCCCCACAGGTACTTCTTGTGTGTTTTCATTCCTTTCCTACATCATCCCTTGCGGGAGGTCCTTCCGCCCCTCCAACCAGTTTCTTTCTTAGGGTTTCTATTGTGAAGAGACACCATGGGTGTGGTGACTCTTACAAAGGAAAACATTTAATTGGGACTGTGGACCTCTCTAAGCTTGCAAACCCCGTCTCACAGTTGCTCACTTGTTCTGGCCCCTCAGACCTCTCAGGGAAGGTGAACGAACAACCTTGACCCGGATCTGGGGAGCCTGTTCTCCAGGGCGGGAATCAGCGAGGCCCAACTCACTGTTGCAGAGACTTCCAAGCTTATCTGTGACGTCATCAAAACCCAGGCTAGGATAGAGGCTTTCCTGCAGGAGATGAGGCGCTGGGAGCCACTCCCCCCACCGCAGCGGCCATGCAGAGAAGGAGGGAGCCAACCCTTGCGACTGTGGGGCGTAATAAGGGTTGTGGTCCACTACCCCCGTACCTGTGGGGGTGCCCCGTCCCCACCAACACCCCGGGGGCCACCAACCACAGGCCCTCTCCATCCATGGGACGATCTAGACCACCACCTTCTCCACTCCCTGGAGCTGGGGGCCCACCAGTGCCACCGCCGCCGCCGCCGCCGCCGCCACCACCACCACCACCACCACCACCTCCACCCAAAACTGGGAGTGGGCCAGCCCCTCCCCCGCTCCTACCTACTCTGGCATCTGCGGGAGGGCCCGCACCTGGTGGGGACCGGGGCACACTTTTGGATCAAATTCGGCAGGGAATTCAGCTGAAGAAGACCTCTGGAGCTTTAGAGAACTCCATCCAGCAACCTCCACCTCAGAGGTCAGAGGGCCTCGTGGGTGCCCTGATGCACGTGATGCAGAAGAGGAGTGGGGTCATCCATTCCTCACGTGAAGGAAAGGATCAGACTGGCGAGGATGAAGAGGATGACGAATGGGATGACTAAGGCCACCGTGCTCCTTCCTGAAGGCCAGTCCCTCTAACTCTCCCATCACTGTGCCTGCTCCGCCATCCAGATCCCCGCCCACCGACCGACCGTTAGCCTCCAAACTCAGCTATGGCTGAGCCTCGTAGCCACTCTAAACTCAGCATCCCATCTCAAACAAAAGATTTCAGTTCTCATCATTCAGGGATTAAAAAGAATAGAATACAAAAAAAGAAAAAGGTCTCAAAACCCACCTTCACAGTGACACACTTCCTCCAGCAAGGCCACACCCAATCCAAAAAGGCCACATATGATAATGCCACTCTCTATGAGCATATGGGGGCCGATTACATCCAAACTACCACAGCCAGTGTGGCTCTGTGCTGATCGATCACGTGTGCCTTCTGTTGTCATTGGGGAATTGCAGAGGCAGCCACTGAACCGGTCCGTTGTGTCTTTGCTTCCTCAAGCAGGAAGCACCCACTAAAGAAGGTTGGTTTCTTGTTTACTAGGTCAGATATGAAACACCAAGGATGAGCTTTCTCATACTGACTGAACTCCCAGCCCCTCTGGCAGCTCTGGGACCCTCATTGCTCAGGCCCATCTTGGTCTGTGTTATGTTTGTTTCCTTTCTTTCTTTTTTTTTTTTTATAAATATTTATTTATTTATTATATATACAATATTCTTTCTGAGTGTATACCTGCAGGCCAGAAGAGGGCACCAGACCTCATTACAGATGGTTGTGAGCCACCATGTGGTTGCTGGGAATTGAACTCAGGACATTTGGAAGAGCAGGCAATGCTCTTAACCTCTGAGCCATCTCTCCAGCCCCCACAGCTTATCTCTTTTAGAAACCATTAACTTCTGATTTTTCAACGGAACGATTTCTCTTTTGTGGTTGGACAATTTCATGTGTGCGTATGTCTGCCAAGACATTTTATCTCTGTGACAAATACCTGGAGCAGTTTGGAAGAGAAGGATTTATTTTGGTTGACATTTATAGGTTTGGCCCCTGGTCGGCTTGCTCTGTCACTAGGCTGAAGCAGACTATCATGGCCTTGAGAGCATGAGGTGGAGTTAAGTTCCTCACTCTACCTGTCCAGGAAACAGAGAGTGGTAACAGGAAGGGGATAGGACCTAGTTGCACCTTTCAAAAGCATGTTCTGGAGCCCAGCTTCCTCCACCATCCCTGCCTTCTATGATTCCACCACCTCCTAACAGTTCATTCATCTTTTCAGTCTCCTGGACCAGGACAGCGCCAGTGTCTGGAAACCAACCTGACACACACACTATTAGTTTCCCTAGTTTCTAACAACTAGTCAAAATTAACCATCATGAGCCTGCAAGATGGTTTGGCAGGCAGTGGTGATTGGCACCAAGCCTGAGGACCTATGTTTGATTCCTGGGCCCCATTTACTGAAAAGAGAACTAAGTCCCACAAACTGTCCTTTGTCCTCTACATGACTGCCATGGCACATGCACAGCTATACACAAAAAATTAAATAAATAAATAAATAAATAAATGTAATAAAAGCTGAAAAGCGTGGTGGTCCACGCCTTTAATCACAGCATTTGGGAGGCTGAGGCAGGAAGATCTCTGAGTATGAGGTCAGCCTGATCTAGATAGCAAATTCCAGGACACCCAGGGCTATATATATAGAGAAACCATGTCTTAAAAAAAAAAAAAACCAACCAACAAACACAACAACAACAACAAAAACCAAAGTTGAGGGCTGGCAAATGGCTGGAAAAAAAGTTGAGAGAGAGAGAGAGAGAGAGAGAGAGAGAGAGAGAGAGCTCTTAACATATTGGCACATCCTTTTATCATAGGCAAGATGATCTCCGTCAGTTTGAGGCCAACCTGGTTTATATAGTGGGCTCCAGATCCCAGCCAAGGTTACTTTCTTAGTTACTTTTCTATTGCTGTGATGAGACACCATATCAAAGGCAACTCATAGACAAGAGCATTTAATTGACAGTTAGCTTACAGTTTTAGAGGTTTAGTTCATGATCATCATGGTGGGAAGTAGACAGGCATGGCACTGGAGCAGTAGCTGAGGGCTTTGTATCCTGGTCCACAGGCATCAGGCAGAGAGAAACGACACACTTCCTCCAACAAGGCCACATCTACTCCAACAAGGCTACATCATCTAATCCTTCTAATCCTTCTCAAACAGTTCCACTCACTCCCTGATGACTAAGCATTCAAATACATGTGCCTCTGTGGGCCATTTTCGTTCAAACCACACAGGCTATGCACAGCAAGACTTTGTCTCCAAATAACAACAAAAACAGAATAAAAAAGAATTAAGACAAAGCAATGAAGATATAATATCAACCTTTGGAATTTACATAAATGCCCCCACCACAAGCGCACTTACACATGAACACATACACAAAATAAATACTAATTTTCACAGTGTGGGGGGTGGAGGCAGGAAAGTTAGACATTCTAGGTAATCCTCACCACATAGTTTCAAGCCTAACTGGGTTAAATCCTCTCTGGAACAATACCACCAAAATGATACAACACGTGAGCGTCCTCGACCTTGCCGACTATGTCTCCATAGTTCTTTTCCCTCGCTGTGCAGTGGGTCCATCTTCCTGTTAGACATTTGTTTTTGCTTTCCATATTCTCCTGTTGGTGTCCATTATGACTGAAGCTACTGTGACCATTCACACACTTGTGCTTTTTTCTCTTACTGAACACCCAAAGGGGTATTATTAGTGGGTTACGTGGCGCATATATGTGGGGGTGGGGGTGGGGGTGGAAATTTTCTTAGCTTTATACTAAACTGTAGCACTTTGTGTTCCATCAGCAGTGAGCCCCAATGCCAGTTCTCCCTATCTTTGCCAACACTTGGTAAGGTCAGTATTTTCAATTTTCTTTTCTTTCTTTCTTTTTTTTTTTATAAGATTTTATTTATTATGCATACAATACAGTGTGCTGCCTCCATGTATGCCTGCATGCCAGAAGAGGGCACCAGACCTCATTACAGATGGTTGTGAGCCACCATATGGTTGCTGGGAATTGAACTCAGGACCGCTGGAAGAACAGTCTGCGTCCTTAACCTCTGAGCCATCTCTCCAGCTCAGTATTTTCAATTTTCATGTACAGATGAAGCTAGAGTTACTGAGCTGTGAATTTTATATTGCTAAAGAATCGTTCTGGGATATTTCAAAATGGCAAGGATACCTTCTCCAGGAGGATTGCATTAGGGGAGAGACCCAGCTGAATCCCAGACTCTGGGAATTTGTACCTCCACAGAAGGCGAGGATGAGGGTGTAAGGACATAGTTTGTGTCAGCTTGATATACCTGAGAACCTGAGAAGAAACCTCAAAAGGAAAACTGCCTCCAATCAAATTGGTCACAGGCATGCATGCAGGGGCTTTGTCTTGATTGATTGCTGACTGATACAAGAGGGTCTAGCCCACTGTGGGCAGTATCACCCCTAGGCAGTTGGGTCTGCGCTGTGTAACAAAGCCAGAAGGCTGTGAGTCTGAGTACGAGCCAGAACACAGCATTTCTCTGGTGGTCAATGCTTCAGTTCCTTCTTCAAGTCCCTTGCTTCCCTCAAGGAAGGCTGTAACAGGTAAGTTGAAATAAACCCTTTCCTCCCCAAGTTGCTTTTGCCCAGTATTACAGCAACAGAAAGCAAACTAGAACCAGGTGTGGGGGGAGGGTCAGTGGATGGAAACTAACAAAAGGAGACATTACGGGTTGATTTTTCCCTGAGGTAGGAAAGAGGACGGCCTTCCTTAGATGGAGAGTGGAATTCTTGCTAAACCTGTGTGAAGTAAGTCTGACAAGGCTGGAAGACAAAATCAAGAGCTTGTTGGGAGGGGGGCTTAGACACCACAATCTGTCCAAAGATGCTCTCATGCCGTTCTCTCCGCACTGAAGCCATGCAGGTGTTTTTAGTTTGTTTTGTGTTGCTAGGAAGGAGCATAGGGCTCCTGTGTGCTCAGCAAGCCGTTTTCCAGCAGGCTTCAGCCGCAGATCCCGGAATTAGTAAGCCAGCTTCCCTTACATTTTATTAGTTTATATGTGTGTATGTGTAGGGTGCACATGTGGAGGTCAGAGGACAACCTGTGGGAGTCAGCTCCCTCTTATCATGTGGGTCCTGGGGATTGAACTCAGGTCCTTTGGCTTGGCAGCGAACACCTTTACCCGTTGAGTCATTTTGTTGACTGAAGAATTTTTAAAATGTGTTTATTTTATTTTGCTTTAATTTTTTTTTTTTTTTTTTTGGTTTTTTGAGACTGGGTTTCTCTGTGTAGCTTTGGAGCCTGTCCTGGAACTTGATCTGTAGACTAGGCTGGCCTCGAACTCACAGAGATCTGCCTGCCTCTCTGCCTCCTGAGTGTGTGAGCCACCACGACCTGGTTATTAACACATTTAATAAAAATGCGCTTATTAAACATATCTGTATATTTGTGTGTGTGTATGACTGAGACATGTCCTGTAAGATATTTGTGTGTATATGTGTGTGCTTTTGTGTGCTTGTATGTGTGTGTGCTGTGGAGGCCAGGAGCATATGTACAGGATCTTCCTCAGCTTATCTCCAGCTTATATTTTGAGACCAGGAGTTCACTGATCAGGCTAGACTAGCTGGCCAGCTAGACCCAGGATCCTCCGTCTCCTCTTCCCCAGTGCACACTGCCACGTCTCCTTTCCATGTGAGTCCTGGACTTACGTCCTCACGTGGGGCAAAGACTTTGTCAAATGAACCATCTCTCTGGTTTTTTAATTTGAATATTTTGCTTCTTTTTTTTTCTTTTCATGTGTCTCTCTGTGTGATATTTGCATGTGTATGTGTGTTACATATTCGTATATGTGCACGTAGAGGCCGAGGCAGATGTTAGGAATCTTCTTTGATTCTTTTCGACCTTTTCCACTGAGGCAGGGCCCCTCATTCAAACCCAAAGCCCTGCTCGCTGATAGAGCTTGTCTTGCTAGCCAGCTTTCTCAGGAATCCCTTCTTTGCCTTCTGAGGCTGGGGTTACACGCTGGCCACCATGCCAACCCAGCATTTTACACAGCTTCTCAGGACCCTAACTCTGGTCCTTACACGTGTGTGGCTAAGTGCTTTAACCATGGAGTCATCTCCCGCTTGCTATGTGGGCTATGTACCCCAAGGACCTGCAGTCCTTCTGTCTCAGCCCTCAGAGTTGGGGTTACAGGTATGCTTCACCACGAGTGGCCCCTGCCTGCTTTTCTTTCTTCTTTCTGTTTTTTGAGACAGGACCTCTTTATGCAGCCCTGTCCTCAGACTCATAAAGATCTGCCTGTGTCTGCTTCCTAAGTGTTGGGCTTAAAGATATCACAGATGCACCATATATATACATGAATAAATAAAAATTTAAAAACAGACTTTAATGCTGTAGTATTTAAGATACAGGGTATACAGACTAATATTCTAATTATAAGGCAATAGCATTACATATATACCATGTATGTTTCCAATTATATATTACTGTATATGTGACATTTGATATACAATGTAATAAAAAGCTGTGTACTTAATAACTTGAATTCTACTTCTTTTTGGGATATGGGACTCTCTATGTAGTCCAGGCTAGTCTTGAACTCACAGAGATCTGCATGCCTCTACCTCTATAGGTCTGGGATTAAAGCCCAGGATAATTTGAATTCTTAAGTTACTACTATTCAAGAACTAAACCACTTCCAATTTATTTATACCTTTCTTATGAGGTCCTCCCCTGGCTTGTCTAGCCAGGATCCCCGACAAAGTGACAAAACCTTGGGTTTCAGAGGCAATTTGAGGCAATTAGCTCCTAATTCAACCCAGATGTCTTGATTTCCTAGCATGGCTGCTAGCACCTTCTGACATCTGGTGGTCACATGTGGAATTGCAAGTTCTCCGATTAATCCTTGATAGGAAATTTTATTTTCTAATTCGAATTCCATTTTCTTAAATTGGATTATAAATTTTTGGACGATTTTTCTTGTTCTACAAGTGGTCACTCCGAATTGATAGGACCACTTGAGCACAAATGCAACATTTAGGTCAACTAACAAATTCTAACAAGTTCGGTATGTGAAAACACTATTCCTTATTAACGCAAAAATTTGCTGCTTCTCCATGCCAGCTGCATCAAGAGAATGATAAATTAGTCAAAAGGAAAAATTTTGTTGAAAATGCAGAAAGCTGTGAGTTTTGGTGACAACTCACGCCAATGTTCTTATAGTTGGAAAGCACATATTGTCTCCTATTTCCCAAGACTAACAATAATAATTAACAATAATCTCTTTGAGGATGAAGGAACAGTGCTATTTAAATGACCTTACCAACATCCAATCATGGCACGGTTTTGAAAAAGGCATAAGACAGTTTATTCTGAGCCGAAGAGGAGTTATTGGTGGTGAACACGAATTCATTCAAATTACCCTGAGTGAAGTGGCTGCGGTTTAAGAACACACCGAGGAAGATATGACTGTGTGGCTTCTGTTTTTTTTTTTTTTTTTTTTTTTTTTTTCGAGACAGGGTTTCTCTGTGGCTTTGGAGCCTGTCCTGGAACTAGCTCTTGTAGACCAGGCTGGTCTCGAACTCACAGAGATCCGCCTGCCTCTGCTTCCCGAGTGCTGGGATTAAAGGCGTGCGCCACCACCGCCCGGCTGACTGTGTGGCTTCTGTTGTTGGTAGCTTGGCTAAGGCTCAGGAGGCCCTGGGGTTTGATCCTCGGCATAGGATGGATCAGGTGTGGAGGCACTTGACTGTTCGCACACAGGAGGAGGAGACTGGAGGATCAGAAGTTCAAGACTACCCTCAGCTGCTTAGGGAGTTCAAAGCCAACCTGGGTAACATGGGCTATATACTGAAAATATATTTCAGTTTGAAATCCCACACAAACACCCACGCCAACTCCTGAGGGTCGCTGGGATGGTCCAGGCCGCACACCTCATCCTTGTTCCTGGTCCCAGGTCGCTTTCACACGTGACTCTCAACCCATTTTTGGCCTAAATTAGGGATCTTCCCGGGCTCGCATCTATGGCCGCGCATGCGTAAAAAGTACGAGGCCCGACCTATGACGCACGATTGACGCAGGCCAAGAGCTCCCAGGGCAACAAGCGCCGACACTACGTCTTCCGCTGGTGCTGCGCGTCACTTCCTGTTCACCTCCCTCTCTTCTCAACCTGATTGACCATAGGTTCCGCCTAGGGGCGCGGTGTGCGGCGGGGCGGGGCCGAGAAAGGCGAGCCTTCGACTGCGGATAGGACCAGCGCTGGGGTGGGCGGAGTCGGGCGGAGCTCGGCTTCTCTCGGCCAATCGTTTTCAAATCTTCCCCCTGGGCGCCGCGGAGCATGCGCAGTGCCAGAAGGGACGGTAATCCACTACTCCGGAGTTTGCGAGTATCCGATGGGAAATCTGACAGCGGGCGGGAGGTGTGGCCTTGGGGGCAGGGCTGTGAGCAAAGGCGTTGATTGGCCGGCTGGTGCCAGGCGTATGGGCTTCGTGACTCACAGCCTTTCATTCATTCATTCATTCTGTTCATTCATGGACTGGATTGAGTGACACCAGGCTTTACGATTTCGACCTTGTTCCCCAGGAGCCCACGCTTTGGCTGACACTCGGTGTCGCCCTCTCTCTGGTGTGACAGTATTTTGCAAAAGGGACACACAGCTTCTCTTCCTACAGAGACTTAACAGGTGGTCCAGCTGTGAACTCAGCTGTTGTACACCTCCAGACCTGAGTGACATCCAGGCTTGCTGCTTATTTACCACTGAGCCTCTTTCATTCCCTTTCCACCCACCCGGACAGTAGAGTTGTCTCGCAGAGATACTTCGAGGTTTGAAATAAGCTTGGACCACCTAACCTTGGGGCTAAATTCCAGGCTTTTTGGCTGGAGATAGGGCTCAGTTGATAGACTACTGGTTTAGCATGCATGTAGTTTTGGGTTCAATCCCCACATCCCTATAATCCTAGAGTGGGGGAGTGGAGGCAAAAGAATTAGAAGATCAAGGTTATCCTGGATTACATAGCAAGTTTCAAAGCCAGCCCAGGCTACCTGAAAGCTGCCTCAAAATCTTCCCTCTTTAGTTGTTGACTTTATTAAATGCATACCAGTAAGTATACACTGAGTGCTGGTGCCATAGAAGTCAGAGGGATCAGATCCTTCTCAGCGGTGGTTAAAGACAGCTGTGAGCCACCTCACATGGGTGTTGGATTTGGAACTCTGGTCCTCTGCTAGAATAGTAAGTGATCTTAACCATCGAACCAGATACTTAGGTGTTGACTTTGGGGTGGGGGGTTGCTGTCTATACTGGAGTCTGGATAATTCTAAAGGAGGAGTTATTAAATCCAACTCAAAATTTTGGGTCCTCTACACACAACACATTGACAATAGCATCAACAGTGTGATTTTCACTGTCTAATTCCTGTATTCTATTTCTCACTGGCTTCATACCATAGAAAGGTCACGAGGAGTAAGGCTGTCGTTTTAACCAGGGTGACCTGCCTTACAGAGACAGGGTGCGTTTACGTGAGACACTTACGAGAAGCCCATTCATTGTACATGATCAGGTAGGAATTCTGTAAACAGTGACTCGTCATTGTGTTATTTGTGTCTGTAGTATGTATGTGTAAATATGTTTTTGTATGTGCTTGTGTATGTGGAGGTCAGAGGTCAACATTTTGTATCTTCCTCGGTCACTCTCCACAGATCTCTCAGTGAACCCGGAGTCAGTGTGGTGAGGCTGCTTGGCCCCAAAGCCCCATGGATCCTCCTGTGTCTGCCTCCCCAGTGCTGGGATTACAAACACACTCCATCATGCCTGCTTTTGGTGCGGGGGCTAGATCCAGACTCTGATCCTCGTGCTCGTGACACACGCGCTCTGCTGACTGAGCCATCTCCGGCTCCATCACTGCGGTGTGTGGAGGGAAGAGCTGTGAAGGTCTAACTAACCAACGGGCGTCTTGGTGATGCTGGACAAGGCAGTTAAATAGGTTTTCCACTCCTTGGCCTGCGGACAAGGAAGCCCAGGTGAGAGATGGCTTTGTGGTCAAGTGGGAGACAGAAGTCCTGAGAGCTGAGTTTTTATCCAGTGTGAGTTGGTCCTGTCAGAATATTCTTAGCTAGGACAATCTGAGATTATCTCAAGCAAATAAAGACATTGCCACCTTATTACAGAGGACTGAATTTTCCTCGCTGTGTATTCAATTGATTTCTCATGTTTTATTTTGTTTAACCCTGACAACAGTCCTTTGGAGCAACCACCCCATTTAATAGATGGTGACACTGAAGGCATATAGCTCAGGAGTGATGGCTAGGGGCAGCTAGTTTTAATATGGCCATGATGATTGTCAATCCTACCAAGCCTTTTTGATACTATTCTTAGAGGTTCCATGACTAGGTATTTCAGGGAAGCAGATTCTGTCTGTCTGTCTGTCTGTCTCTCTCTGGTTTTTCTTTCATTCATTCATTTTTTTTTGAGACAGGGTTTCTCTGTGTAGTTCTGGCTGTTCTGAAACTCACTCTGTAGACCATACTGGCCTCTAAGTTAAGAGATCCACCTGCCTCTGCCTCTCAAATGCTGGGTTTAAAGTTATGGGGCACCACCTCCTGGCATAATGTCTCTTTTTACTGGACAATTTTCCCTCTTTTTCTTTCTTGTCTTTTGTTGTCAGTGTGCTCATTATTGTGTGTGTGTGTGTATGTGTGTGTGTAAGGTGTGAATGTCTGAGTGTGGGCGCACTCATGCCTCAAAGCATGTTTGGGGATCAGAGGACAACTTCTGGGAGTCACTTTTCCCCTTCTATGGGTTCTGTGGATGGAGCTCAGGTCACCAGTCTCAGTGGCAAATGTCTTTACAAGCTGAGCCATCTGGCTGGCTCTTTTCTTGTGTCTTTCCTTCTTTCTCTGGCACCTTGTCTCCTCCCCAAGCAAGGTCTAGGATGAGTTACATCCCCAGGTTATTGAAGAATTTTCTATGAAAGCTTATTATGGCCTGAGTGGGTTCTCCCCAAATTCCTATGTTGAGACTAATTCCCTCTGTGACAGCTTAGGAGGTCTGGTCTTAGGGAGGTTAAGGAGGTCAGGAGGGCTCTGACTTATTAGTATGACGAGTGTCCTTCAAAGAGGTCAGAGGGCTAGCCGAGTGCATCCACTATAAAGACACAAGAAATTAGCAGTCTGGAACCCAGCGGGGAGTTCTATCAGTACATTAGCTGCTGCCAAGCACTGGTAAATATAAAGGATAGAGGTTTATTTGTCTTATGCACAGGTCAGATGGCTCCATCTGGTGATGTTATTGCTGGCAGTATCCCATGCAACACCGAGCACCAGACAAGGAGTGTGCTTGTTTCTGAGCTTGTCTGCCTTCTTCCCTTCTTCTTCCGAAGTGGTCAGTATTAATCCTAATTACTCCAAGGATCTTAATCCGAATGATCTCCTTATGATCCACCTCTAGTCACCAAGGTCACCAAGGTCATTTCCACACCCTCATCATAAGGATTAAACTTCAACACAATGGGGCTTTGGGGCACACTTCTTTTTTGTTGTATACAGTATTAGCATGGGCAAAGAATTTAATTAATACTCACTACAATGTATTAAACTTTCAAAGTCTTTCCCCGGATAAAACAGCTGCACAGGTTTAAGTGTTTCTTCATAAAACATAATAAAAAGGAATGACAATTGTTTTTTTTTATTTTTTTAAAATTTTTTTCTACTCTTTGTTTTATTTTTTTTTTGTTCTAAAAATATGGAACGCTTCATGAATTTGCATGTCATCCTTGCGCAGGGGCCATGCTAATCTCTGTATCGTTCCAATTTTAATACACATGCTGCCGAAGCGAGCACGACAATTGGTTTTTATAGATCCTGGTAATAAGTCCTATCTTATTTATGCATATTATAAACGATATTCTTACGCAGGATTGAGTTAAGATCCAGTAGTTCTTGAACAATGCTATCAAATTGCCATATAAACTCTACATGTAAGAAGGTGAACAATCTTCATAGTCAGGTCACATTTCATTCAAGACAAAGGCCTTATACCATCTCACTTTGCTGGTATCCTACGCTCATACTTCTAGTCTCCAGAATGGACGGACGGGCAAATACCTCTGTTTAAGCCACCCAGCCTACCGTCACAGGTTACAGAAGCCTCAGTGAAGACAGAAAGCTTCCATCAATGCCTCCACCTCTGTTGGGACCTGGTGTGAATATGAGGGCGGAAGTGCTGTAAATAAAATAGGATCGTGGCCCACCTTCAAGATAAAGAGTGCCTTCGGGAGGCTAAAGCTTACTGACTGACTGGCTGGTGCCTGCTTGCCGGGACCTTCAGGATGCTGCCCCTCCTCCCAAACCACCAGAAGTTTAGCTCAGGGTGGAAAGATCACAGGCGGTCTTTGTACGTGGTGACTACGTCCACGCATGGGGGGGGGGCTTAAGTAAGGAGGTACTGGGGTGGGAAAAGACAGTAAGAAAAGTTTTTGTTGTGAGAGGTGGCCATAAAAGAGGAAGAGAAGAAAGGATACCTGTAAGAAAGTAAAGAGGAACAGGCATGATGCCACATGCCTTGAATCTCAGCACCAGGAAGGCAGAGGTAAGAGGATCTCTGAGAGGTGGAGGCCAGCTTGGTCTCCACAGCAAACTCCAGGACAGCCAAGGCTACCTAGTGGGACTCTGGCTTTAAAACCTAACCAAACCTAGGCAACATCTGGTCAATACTGTGTACCCCAGAGTACTCGCGCAGTCAGTGAGGAGCTGGAGGAGGGATGTGTGTGTTAGGGGAAACTGTTTTTAGTAACTAATCTGTGTATGTCTTCTTACCAGGTATTGCAAGACCATGCGTAAAGTTTGGTTTTTCACTGCACTCTGTTTCTCCAACTCCAGCTTGAGTTTGGGCAAGGGCATCTGTTCCTCGTAGATCTGATTTTTTTGTTTTGTTTTGTTTTTGTTTTTTCAAGACAGGGTTTCTCTGTAGCTTTGGAGCCTGTCCTTGAACTAGTTCTTGTAGACCAGGCTGGCCTCGAACTCACAGAGATCCGCCTGCCTCTGCCTCTTGAGTGCTGGGATTAAAGGTGTGCGCCACCGCCGCCCGGCTCCATTACTATTTTTTAATTGCATTTTAATTGAAAAGAAATGCATGCAATCGGTAGGAAAATTTCAAACACAATACTATAAACACAAACACACAAGGTAGAGAGACATCCCCCCCCCCCTTTTTCTGTTTTTCCTGGAGCCATTGTTATGTCCCCAGGCACATTCTAACCCCCATACATTCCCTCCTTTTTATAAACACACACTGGGGCTTACAATCTTCAGTGACTACCCATGCTTCTTGGTAAGTTGGCTTCCAAGGGACTCAGGAACCTTTAGGTTGGATTTACCGCAGGGGCCCACGTCAGGAACCTGGTTTGTCTGCAAAGGTATCAGTCTGATTCAGGCTTAAGATTGACCTCATTCTCTAGAGAATGCAGCCCCTAGGTGTTCTCCCACCACGCACACCTACTGTCCCAACCTGTAGGAGGGGTTGTGGGGCATGGTTGGGACGCCAGGTTCCCCGAGGGCCACGTAGCCTGTCTTAGTGGGGCGTGATCAGGGTGCTACTAGGGGTCTGGCCTGGGTGCCACCACGGAAATGCAAATCCAGCCCGGAGTCGGGGACTAGCAGCTCCCACCGTAGGCACCTCCCCTAGTGAAGGTTTCGTACCCTTCGCTCCTCCTCTGGCTCCTCCCATCTCCCTGCCCTTTCTACTCCCTCCCAGATCCTCCACTTCCTTCTCTGTCCTCCCGTCCTTTTCTTCCAGTCCTAAATCCAGTGCCACCCTCACCTCCGCCTCCCTCTTGTCCCTCCTCCCTCCTTCTCGCCTCCCTCTTAGGCTCCAGGTCTCTGGGAAAACCCGGGGCAGATCTTAGGCCCGAACACGATTTGCGCACGCGCAGGAGCGGTGCCGGCTGGGCTGGTGGTTCGGAGGTTCCTGGCTGCTCAGTCCCGCTGCGCTCCAGGCCTCGGCTCCTGTTTGGGGGCCACTGCGCTGTGTAAGTGTCCCGCTGGGGCCCCGCGTTGGGGTTCCGAGCCAGAGGGGCTGGCTGGGGGATTAGCCCTGTTTGCATCTGCCCGGATCCCTTGCCTGCCCAGGTCCCCTGCTTGTCGGGTCCTCTGTCCAGGTCCGCTTGTCTGCCCAGGTCCTCTGCCCAGCTGGGGACCGCCTGCTACCTCGTGGCCAGTCATCTGGCGCCCCGCTTGCACCTGCGGTGTAGTGTGCGCACCTGAAGGATCTGCGTACACCTGTCCGGGGTGGTCTGCACCTGCAGCCTCTTTGCGGGCCAGGCTGTTTTTGGCTCTCAGTCCCTCCTCTTTTCCGTTTCTGGAGCCTGAACTTGGGCTGCACTGTGCGCCACGCCCCTCGCCCACAATGCTGCACCGGGAACGGGGTGCACCATCCCAAGTGGTTCAGTCTAGCGGGCCGCCCAAACCCAGCCCGACTGGGCAGTTTCCCTGGAATGAAATCTTTGCGCTGTCAACTCCAGTTTGCCTCCAGTGTGACAGCTTGGGAGGAGAAAGTGTTACACTGCCTGGCCTTTGAGCATGCCTCTCGGTTGTAGCCTCTTTTCCCTGTTACATTGTTAAAGCAGGGCTTTCTGGTGTTATGTCAGGTGAGTGTGACTTTTAACGGAGCTGAAATCGGGCTCCACTGAATTCAGGGAAACGTGTGAGGCCGACACACCCCCTTTAAAAACAGCGACTTTGCGGAGTTAAGAGCCGCTTCCTCATCTGCCTTGTCTGTTATTACCAAACAGTAGCACCAGGGGCATGGCGCTGGAGACCTAGAAGTATTCTCGGAGATTTCCTGATGAGGTTTGATTTTTTTAAAAATTGTTTCAGGTGGTAGACTAGTGGGGGAGGGAAGAAGCTAGTGTCAAGAAACTTAATCTTTTTGTTGTTGGTTCAGTCTTTTTAAAATTGATTTTTATTGAGCTCTACATTTTTCTCTGCTCCCATCCCTGCCTCTCCCCTCCCCCCTTCAGCCCTCTCCCAAGGTCCCATGCTCCCAATTTACTCAGGAGATCTTGTCTTTTTCTACTTCCCATGTAGATTAGATCTACGTATGTCTTAGTGTCCTCATTGTTGTCTAAGTTCTCTGGAATTGTGATTTGTAGGCTAGTTTTCTTTGCTTTATGTTTAAAAACCACCTATGAGTGAGTACATGTGATAATTGTCTTTCTGGGTCTGGGTTACCTCACTCAAAATAATGTTTTTTAGCTCCATCCATTTTCCTGCAAAAGTCATGATGTCATTGTTTTTTTTCTGCTGTGTAGTACTCCATTGTGTAAATGTACCACATTTTCCTTATCCCTTCTTCGGTGGAGGGGCATTTAGGTTGTTTCCAGGTTCTGGCTATGACAAACAAAGCTGCTATGAACGTAGTTGAGCACATGTTCTTGTGGCACGATTGAGCATCCTTTGGTATATACCTTAAAGTGGTATTACTGGGTCTTGAGGAAGGTTGAAGAAACTTACTCTTAAAAAGAAAGAAAGAAAGAAAGCAAATAGGCTGGCATAGTGGTGTTTACCTGTAACCCTAGTGCTGTGGCAGGGGATTGCCAGTTTAAGGCTAGCCTGGGCAACTTAGTGAGACCCAGGGTAAAAAGAGGGGAGGGCATTACGGGCTCGTTGGGAGAGAACTTTCCTAACAGGTGCAAAGTTTTGTGGGGAATCCTAAGTCCACGTGCAGTTGTATGACTGTTGCTGTTCCAGAACATTTTTCTGTCACTGAGAAAGAAAACCCGTACCTTTCAGAGAGTCACTCTTCATCCCTGACCCTTGGAAACCCCAGCAGCCATGGACACACTTTGTTTATGGTTTTGCAGGTATTTTAGGCATTTGAAGTTAGTGGGATCATCCATTGTCCACCTTTGTCTGGCTTTTTTCAGCTGACTGCTTCCAGGTTTGCGTGCGCGTGCGTGTGCACGTGCATGTGTTTGCGTGCGCGCGCGCGCGCGCGCGCGTGTGTGTGTGTGTGTGTGTGTGTGTGTGTGTGTTGGGAGAGAGAGAAAGAAAGATGGGAGGGGAGAGAGAGTTGTTATTAAGTATAGAGTTTCAGAGCTGTCAGAGGGAAAGTTCTGGAAATGGATGATGGTGGAGATGTGCAGCAATGCATACTACGCACACTTTCAGAACTGTATGCTTAAGAACGGCACACCATGTTTGTGTATTTTTAAGGGATCTATTTGTTTATTTTTGAGGAAGGGTCTCTTACACAGCCCTAGCTGTCCTAGAACTCACTCTGTAGAGCAGACTGGCCTCAAATGGACAGAGATCTGCCTGCCTCTGCCTCCTGAGAGCTGGGATTCAAAGTGCGTTCCACCATGCTCACCTCTTCTTATTTTTGACGACTTCATTGACATAGATCCTGTCTTGCTCCCCAGCTCTCCCGTTTAAATGTATCAGCCTGTGGTTTCCAAGTTGCAACTTTGTCACCAGTCAAACTTAAGACATTTTTGTTGGCATTTCGTGTGTGTGTGTGTGTGTGTGTGTGTGTGTGTGATCCTATATAACTGCAGTGCCCTTAGAGGCAGGGAGAGGGCAAATAATCCACTGAAGCAGGAATTGAAGGAAGTTGTGAATAGCCTGATATGGATGCTGGGTACTGAACTCTGGAACCTGGAAGAGTGGTATGTACTCCTAACTGCTAAGCCATCTCTCCAGCTCCTTTGTTTCATTCCTTTTTTTTTTTTTTTAACAAATATTCTTTTGAGATAGTGTGTGGGTAGTGTGTGTGTGGGTCTTACTATATAACTCTGGCTGGCTTGGAACTGACTAGGTATACTAGGCTAGCTTTGAACTCAGAGATCTGCCTGCCTCTGTCTCTTAAGTGGCTGGGATTGAAGCCAGACTGACCAGAAACTCATGATCTGACTCTGGCCTCTTTTTTTTTTTAAATATTTATTTTATTTATTTATTATGTATACAATATTCTTTCTGTGTGTATGCCTGCAGGCTGGGAGAGGGCACCAGACCTCTTTACAGATGGTTGTGAGCCACCATGTGGTTGCCGGGAATTGAACTCAGGACCTTTGGAAGAGCAGGCAATGCTCTTAACCACTGAGCCATCTCTCCAGCCCCCTGACTCTGGCCTCTTGAGTGCCAGGATGGCAGGCATGAGCCACCATGGGTGGATCATTTTTGTCATTCTGCACAGAGACCACACAGGACACTGGGAAAAGTTCACTAATACTGGTGTGTTTGATCCATGGTTATTTTGAACGTCTGATTTTCACAGAAGAGACAAGTAGCCTTGTGGGATACTATGTAAATCACTTGTGGTCACTCAGAGTGACAGCCAGGGTTTCTGCTGAGGCTTACTGGGAGTAGACCTGGTATGTGACACTGAGGTTTGTGCCCGTCACTGTTAATGGGATCAGCGTAAGTTCCGCTCAGCAGAGACACCTATCATAGCCTCTTCCCTTTGGGCAGGCCCTCAGGATGAGTGTCCCCGACTACATGCAGTGCGCAGAGGACCACCAGACCCTCCTGGTGGTCGTGCAGGCTGTGGGCATCGTCTCCGAGGAGAACTTCTTCAGGATCTACAAGCGGATCTGCTCGGTCAGCCAGCTCAGCGTGCGTGACTCGCAGCGCGCCCTCTTCATCCGCTACCGGCACCACTACCCACCCGAGAACAACGAGTGGGGCGACTTCCAGACGCACCGCAAGGTGGTGGGCCTCATCACCATCACCGACTGCTTCTCGGCCAAGGACTGGCCACAGACCTTCGAGAAGTTCCACGTGCAGAAGGAGATCTACGGCTCCACGCTCTATGACTCCCGCCTCTTCGTGTTTGGGCTGCAGGGTGATGTGGCCGAGCAGCCGCGCCCTGATGTGGCCTTCTATCCGAACTACGAGGACTGTGATTCGGTGGAGAAGCGCATTGAAGACTTCATCGAGTCCCTTTTCATTGTTCTGGAGTCCAAGCGCTTGGACAGAGCCACCGACAAGTCTGGGGACAAGATTCCCCTTCTCTGTGTCCCCTTTGAGAAAAAGGACTTCGTGGGACTGGACACGGATAGTAGGTAAGTTTATGTAGGAATGGTTGACCTAGAAGCCCAGGGCTTGGTGTCTCCTTACATAGGAGGCAAAAGTGATATAAAAGTGTGGCTGCAGCAAGGATAGCTGAAATGTGGTCCACTGGCCACTAGACAAGAGGACTGAGTCCCTTAGGGGTCGGCACATACACTCCTGGGTGTCACAGAGTCTCCTGGTGGGACTCCTGCAGTCATCACTGCCTGTGACTTCTGAGCACCAGGAACCAGGCTATAGTGAGCTGGGATGAGCTATGTGTGTAAAACACACAGCACACATTGAAAAAAAATAACATAAAAATAGATTATGACCAAAAACAACAAAACAAAACAAAAGATAAGCCAGCTGGCTGTGCACACCTTTAATCCCAGCACTCAGGAGGCAGAGGCAGGTGACTCTCTATGAGTTCGAGGCCAGCCTGGTCTACAGAGCTAGTGCTAGGACAGGCTCCAAAGCTACAGAGAAACCCAAACAAAACTGGAAAAACAAAAACTAAAAAAAAAAAAAAAAAAAAAAAAAAAAGCTTGCATTGGTATATGCTAGGTTAAAAACAAAATATTTATTTCAACTGTTTTGTTTTTGAGACAGGGGCTCATGTAGCCCAGATTGGCCTCAAACTCTTTAAGTAGCTGAGAGTGGCCTTGAGTTTCTGTTCCTCCTGCCTCGTCTCCCAAGTGCTAGTAGCATTATTGGTGAGCACCGCGATATCCCAGTGCTTTTAATGCTGTGCTGGAAACCGCAGCCAGGGTTCCTGCATGCCAGAGAAGCCCTTTACCTACCAAGCCACATCCGTAGCCCTGTTTTGACTCTTTTTAACCATAGGCAACCTATGCAGGACGCAGGACGTGGTGGGTCACACCTATAATTCCAGCGGGTCACACCTATAATTCCAGCCCTCAGGTGGCTGAGGCAGGTGGATCTACAGAGTGAGCTCCAGAACAGTCAGTGCTATACAGAGGAACTGTCTCAAAAACAAAACAAAAACAAGCAACAACAAGAGCAAAATAGAACACAAACTGTGTGACAAATAGACAGTTGAATTAGCCTCTGTGGCTGCTGCTTTGTCTGTTAGTACTGCCCCAGAGCACACAGAGGAGATTCTGAAGTGTTGGGCCCTGGAGTGCAGCTTGTGCCTCCCACTCCCAGGCCAGGCACTCTACAGGTACCAGGTCATTTCCTCAGCCCAGAGCTGCAGGAGGTCAGAAACACCACCTGTACACACTGAAGTATGAAGTATCTACATTCTCTGCATTCTGAGATGCAGCAGGATGAAGCCTGACCCTGTTCCTCACACTTTTCCTTGGATCACAATTACAGATGTGTCTTATGTTCTTAACCCACTCTTCATGTAACCACCTGCCACAGTGGCTGCTAGCAGAAGAGGCAAGATGGAAGCACAGGTTTGCCAAGAGGGGTTCCCATTTGATAGGGAGAGCTCGGTACAGCCGCGGCACTCAAAGGCTGGAAGGCCTCGGCAGGAGCTCAAAGAATCGAGTCTGTCCTGCTTCTTCATATGGAATTCAGATCATAATCCCCAGGGAGGCCCAAATGGCGTAACATGCCTGCTGCCGAGTGGGTGCCGCAAAGTAGTACGCTTCTGGAGTTATCTAGCGTCACTGAGCAACTTTCTGCTTGGTGGTGAGTTGATAAGGTACCACGGAATCGAGCCTAGGCCAAGGGCAGCCCCTAGGGGTTGGAAGCAGAGAGCGGCCCTGTCATGTAGTCTGTGATGTTTGGTACCTCTTGATGGAATCTTCATGTCTCACCTGAATTGAAGCTCTTGGTGTGTCTCAGCCCACCTTCCTTCACCTTTGCCTGTAATCATGGCCTGGCTTCCTGGGAGGAAGGGTTAGGAAGTCAGTAGCTACTGAGTCAGAGCGGATGTCCCAGCCAAACCCACTCCAAAGCCTCTGCTTGGGACTGGAGGGAGGTAATGATGCTGGGAAAACCACAGTCCAGCCGACTCAGCTGGCTTTATCCCAGCCCTGTAAGTCTCTGGCTTCTGGGATGATGTGGAGCCAGGACAGCGACTCACACTTGCCTGCCCCTCCTGGTAGCGTGAACACTTGTCCAAGCTGAAATGACAGTGTCTTGTAGCTTGTAGGGGAAATGTCTGGGCTCATGTCCAGTTTGGTTTGGCCCAGTCACAATAAGTTGACTGAACCCACAGAGCAAGCTCTCCTGGTGGCACGCTGGGTGTGCATGGATGTGCGTGCACACGCACACACTCATCAGAGCCATCGGGGTTTTGCACATGTAGTGTGTAGCTCTCGGATTTATTTTTGTTCTTGTATGTTTCTAATTTTGCTTGTCCCTCTTTCTTTTCTTTTCTTTCTTTCTTCTCTTTTTTTTTCTGTCATACCGCCCTGTGAGTATGTTGTTGGGTCTGAAAAGGTAGGCTGTGAAGACGCCACTGTAAAAGTGGCTAGTTTGCCCATGTGCTGTTCCCATTGCCGCCATTGCTTCAAAAAGCCAACACCGCTGCCTAGATCCCTGTGTGTTCTGAGCGGTCCTTTAGTTGTTGTTGATTTCTTTCTTTTAGACTTTAGCTTCCTTGGCACCTAACCCATTGGTGTTTGATGTTTGTCAAAATACTTGCTCCAGGGACCTTTGTGGTCTTCAGTATTTGGTGACAAATGAGCCTTTACTAACGCCCTTTTCTTTTGAGGATGTAAGATGCCAGTTCATTTGGGTGGCCGCAGAGGTTTCCGTGGGGGATATTTTTAACGTGGGACACCAAGAGTGCAGCCTTGCTTGAACCCAGGCTTGGAAGCGAGTGAGGCATGCGGAGGGTGGCTGCGGCTGTGGGTGTGCATGGTGGCAGTGGCCGCAGGTCAGACATGTGGGGAGCAGGGCCGCTGTGGGGAGCTGCCTGCCTTCTCTCTCCGCTTTTCCCTCAGGGGCCCATTCCCTATTCCTTCCTGTCAGCAGCTTCTCCCCAGAAAGGGTAGAGGCCATTCTAAGTGGATGGCAGTCTCTCTCTCTAAGAGGGCTCAAGGCTGACCTTTCTAAGACCAGGAAGCAAATGACCTTCAACATAGCCAGTTCATTGAGTCTTAAGCATGTGAGGACCCGTGTTACTGACCACTGTTTCCTCTCTGCCTGCAGACCTCTGTCCGGGCCCTCCCCAGCCAGGCTTTTCTCTCCGATATAGGCAGGAAAGGCCACTCTTCACCAGGGAAGGCTGATGGCATGCTGCTCATGTGTGTCACAGATCTAGACCCCTCAGCATCTAATCTTTGGCTGACCTCGTCCCCACTGTGTCTTGTTCTGCATCCTGCTGCTACCACACGCTGCCTCTGAGCCTCCATTTACTGCTCTGGCCAGATGCAAACACTTTCATTTTTCATTTACTTTGTCTCCATGGAGATAGACTAGACTTTCTGAGAGATTCCCTCCCATTTAGCGTTGGGGCCAAAAGAAGTACAGGGAGTTGGGGCCACACTGCAGGGAAAAAGCAGGGGCCCTACCATGGTTGCAGGGCCTTCCCGTCACTCACTAGGTCCTGTATTCATTCATGTGACAATAGCTTGCCCCGGGCTTTCCTCTTCTCACCTGCTCACTCTAGCAGAGTTGTCACGGAGACTGTCAGGCCATGGGGAACCATGAATCTGTGTCCTTCCCGTGTGAGGGACAAGGACCCTCCTAAGAGCCCCTTGCAGGAGAAACTAACTTCTTTAGTGAGGACCCCCACGAGGTAGTATGGGTACACAGCTCTGGGCACTTGATGTGTGTTAGAGCAGGTCCTGGGGAACATACCAGAGCGCGCTTCAGGAACAAAGGAAGGGTCAAATGTAACATCTGTAGTTCTGCCCGGCACATCTGGGTGGACCGCGGGTAGTCAGCTGCTGGAGGAGGCGGCGGGACACATGGGTAGAGGAGATGCTCCGAACAGCTGGGGTTGGATTGGTAGTTAGAGGAGGTGACGTGTCAGCACTGAGTCTGTGTCTAGAACCTTAGAAATAGGTGGGCTGATTTGGAAGCTGGGAATGTGGAGAACCCCAGTGGCAGGGTATGAGGAATATCGATCGGCTCTTGGGGCAGCTGACATGTGCCCAGAAGGTGTTGCCTATATGAAGGGCTGTCCATCCAGATTGTGAAAATCCTGCTGTAGCCAGGCAGGAGTGGCTTGGGCTCTGGCACTGTATTGTAGGAAGGAGCTTGTATGGAACAAATTGGGTGGCAGTGGTGGCAGGAGACAGGTGAGGCCATCCTCAAGGGAGGGGCCCCATGCAGGGGCAGGATGGGATTTCCAGCTAATGTCCTGTCCTTTCTGTGGAATCAGATGGAAGGTTGGGTAGGGGACCTAAGGAGAGAGGTGACGGAATGGGAGAAAGGTTCTTGGCTAGTTGTGGAATCCATTTGTCCTCTTGGTAGACTCAAAGAGACACACCTCCTGAGACCATAGTAGTTACGGGCAGTGGGGGCGAGGAAGGCAGTGCTTTGCTAAGTGTGAGCTACTGTGAGGCTCAGTGCTCTCTGGGAAGATGTGGAGGGGTGGCAAAGCCAGCACAGCTAGCTCTCGGCCTCCAGCTAGCCACCGAACCCATGTACTTCACATCACCAATGGTATCCCATGTGGGCTCGGCAGGCCCATGCTTGAGCATTCTCAGAGAGTTTAATTGGTGATGCAGCAGGATCAAGGCTCAAACTGGCCAGACCTTCTCTCTTCTGAGTCTGCTCTGTGGTGCTAGAACCTAAAGCCAGCCAGTCTGGTGCTTTTAAAAAAATAAAATCTCCCCACCTAAGTGCCCAAGCTCTGTTATAAGCTCAGAATTCATTGGCGGTTAAGTGGCACCAAAAAACTTGACCCCCCAGACAGACAGGTCACTCTGGCAAGGACATGGCTTTACATAATGTGCATGGACAATCATACATGATACTTTTACACTTCCTTTCTTTGTGGTACCAGGGATGAACCCTAGGGCTCCCACCCTGTACTATGCTAAATGTGTGCTCTACCACAAAACTACAGCCTCAGTCCTATAGAGTAATTAAAAATAAGGTTTTGTTTATTGTATGATTTGTATATTGTACGTCTGTGCACCATGTGTGTGCAGTGCCTGTGGAGGGAGAAGATGGTGTTGGATCCCCTGGAGCTGGAGTTACAGGCAGTTGTGTGCCACCCTGTGGGTGTTGGGAACCGGATGTAGGTTATTTGGAAAAATAGCAAGTGCTGAGCCATCTCCAGCCCCCAGTGTAATTTCCCCTCTTAGATGGTGAGGCTAGGCTTGGCACGGTGTTCCGGGTTGAACAATCTCAGTTGCCCTTGTCCTGTCTGGAATGCTAGGAACCTGGAGGGCCAGGGCATGAGGGCATAGAGTAGCTGGTGGTGGACCCCTTCGGATCTGCACAAGGAAGTTGAGGCAGGAGAGTGACGTATCAGGTTATGCTTTGGGAAGGGTCTGTGGGGGGTGGTAGTCCCTTGGGGGAAGGCCAGGAAGACTAATCTGGAGACCTTGGGGTGACTGTGGCTGTGTCTCCTGGGGATAAAAGAGCAGCCCAATGCACTGTTGCCCATTAGCAGGACCATCCTGGTGCAGCCCTGTGCCAGGGAGTATAGCAAAAGCTGATGTGTCTGCCCCTACATTTCTGCACAGACATGTCTTCTTATAGTATCGGGTGCAGAGAAGCTAAATCCCCAGGTAGTCAGAGAGCCAGGGCAGCCTGGTAGAGTTGGACCAGACAGGGCTTCACTTCCTGTTGGGATTGCCAGTCTCTTTGATTTAGTTAGGACTTTCCCCACTCTTGTTGTGGCTGTTCTGGAAAACTTGCTTAATGCAACTGTGGTTTGCTTTCTAAAAGAGTTGTATCTTTGAAGCTGTCTAATATTCAAAGGGTTAGCAGTGTTTTCCGAGGGCGAGCCTGCTCCATATTGTGCATTGTTCCACAGCACGACCTCACCAGTGTTTAAAGATCTGTAACCCGAAGCTCTGAAATTATGAAGACCAAGGTCCTGTTTGCTAAAGCCAGATAGCTGACTGATGATACGGCCCATCTCTTTTAATGGAACAATCCTAGGGCTGAAGTGGAAAGGGGGGACCACTGATTGATTTAAAAGCTGAGACATAGATGCTCTGTGATCATGCTGAAATCAGAGCTATCTGAGAAGCAGGCTCTGACTGTAGCGGCGGCTGAGTAGGTAGCAGGAGGCTTGCTTCGGACTACTTTAAAAACCATGCAGGCAGCACAGCTTTGAGGCCAGGACCCCTGCAGCTCACATGACTGGCAATGACTGCTGCTGGCTTCCAACCTTAGAGCCTAACACCGCCTCCTCAGCTCTTGTTAGTGGTAGAAACTCGCATCCTGCTCAGTCCTGTGCCCGGGGGAGCGGGAGGGGGCAGCAATAACAAGACATTTCCCTCGAATCTTCTCTTTTAGACATTACAAGAAGCGGTGCCAAGGCCGCATGCGGAAGCACGTGGGGGACCTGTGCCTCCAGGCCGGGATGCTGCAGGACGCCCTGGTGCACTACCACATGTCTGTGGAGCTCCTGCGCTCGGTGAATGACTTCCTGTGGCTGGGAGGTAAGGCAGTCTGAGCGGAGTGGTTGCGTCCACTGTATTCGAATATGACAAAGAAAAGTGAAGTGTGTGAGGGGGAGCAGGTAGTGTCTGCTGATTGCTTTGTGGTGTCACTTCCCTGACCTATCTGCTGCTCCCTCTGCACCCGCCCCATCCCGCATCCTCCGAAGGAGGCATATACTCCCTTCAGCCTGTATTCTTGGCCTCTGCTTTGATGGCCCATGCCTGTGCTCTCACCTCTTCACGCCAGCACACATTCTTCCTGCACACAGTAGGGATGATGAGGATGTAGTTCCCAGTGAGAGAACTGGCTGTGCAGTATGTGTGCAGTGGTACCTGGGGATGGGGGGTGGTGCTGGCGTGCGCCTTTAATCCCAGCACTTAGGAGGCAGAGGCCGGTGAGTCTCTAAGTTTGAGGCCAGCCTGGTCTACAGAGCAAGTTCCAGGACAGACTCCTGTCTTGGAAAACCAGAGGGGGGGGGAGAGAGAGAGAGAGGAAGAGAGAGAGAGAGGAAGAGAGAGAGAAAGGAAGAGAGAGAGAGGAAAAGAGAGGGAGAGAGAGAGAAAGAGAGAGAGAGAGAGAGAGAGAGAGAGGAAGAGAGAGAGAGTTTGGTCTTACCTTAGAGGAATTACTTTTAAATTCCTCTCTTCCTTCCCGCCCCCCTCCTTCACTCCTGGGCCTAGGACGGGGCCTCGCACTTGCTGGCCAAGCTCTGTCACTGCTGTGCACACCCCAGCCCTACTGTTCCATGTTTCTGACTCAGCATACTCCCTGTGCCATAGACCTACAACCTGGCATAGCACTGGGGTAAAACTGCTGGTCCCGCAGGACTGACAAGATGGCCCAGTGGGTAAAGGTGCCTGCTGCCAAGCCTGATGACCCGAGTTCAATCCCCTGCACCTACATATTGGAAGGGGAGCGCTAAATCTCCCAAGTTGTCTTCTGACTTGGGCAAGCACCGTGGCACAAGCCATCACACCTCCCACCCCGTTAAGTAAATTAATGTAACCAACCAAACAAAAAGAACCCTACAGACTGTGAATGAAGGAGGAAATGAAGTTTTTCTTGTACACAGGCCGTCAGTCACACCCGGAGCCTTGCTAGCCTCTCGCATTGTCCTCCCTGACATGGCCTGCAAAGACAGGTGGCGGCGCATCTCTGTGTGCTGCAGACCTAGTGCCTGCCTTCCTTCCTTCCTTCCTTCCTTCCTTCCTTCCTTCCTTCCTTCCTTCCTTCCTTCCTTCCTTCCTTCCTTCCTTCCTGTTCTTTCTCTTTCCTCTGAGACAGGCTGTGTCTGCCCTGTAACTCACTATGTAAACCAGGCCGGCTTTGAACTTACAGAGGACCCTCCCCTTCCTCTGCCCCCCAGTGCTGGGATAAAGGCATGCACCACCATGCTCAGCTAATGATCATTAACTGTGAACTTTGTTTTTGGGAAACTGGCCTTTTCAAATAAGAATGACTGCAGGGTGACTTCGCTAACCATCTCTTGCTCCTCTTTGCACCCAGCTGCCCTGGAAGGGCTGTGCTCGGCATCCGTCATCTACCACTATCCGGGAGGAACTGGCGGCAAGGCTGGGGCTCGGAGGCTCCAGGGTGGCTCACTTCCCTCAGAAGCAGCCAACAGACACCGGCCAGGTGAGCCTGCCTCACTCCACCTGCACCCACTGCAGTCCCCAAGGAGAGGAGCAGCGTGCTGCGCTACCTTTTCCTTTCCTCTAGGTCTGATGAATGTTTCTAGGTCAGGGGAGTCTGTGCGTTCGGAAGTCTTGGAGATGTTTTCTTCTGGCTTCTCCGCCCTGCAGGTGCAGGAAGGGTCACATATAATAATCGTTGGCTTCTGAACTCATGCTGTGCCTGTGTAACGGGTACCACTGGTCTCCGGGGTTGGTTTTGACTGTTGATGCAGGGGCCAGGGCTATTTCTGGTTTTGTTGAAAATTTTTTCCTTCTGAGTTAAACTTGGTTTTCTGTTGTTTCGTTCCAGTGAAGAGTGAAAGACTTCTGTGGATGAGGAGACCCACAGATGAGCTTTTGACCCTTGGTGTATTACTGGTCACATAGCAACGGTTAGGCAACTAAGAAGGAATGCCCTAACTCAAGGCCAAAGCCAAAGCTGCTAGGTACTTTTCGGTCTGTGAAATTTTCAGAAAACCTCCACAAAGAGTAAGCTGCATTCCCTCCTATATGGGGACAAAGTAGTGTCATTGCAAAATACAGCTCTCACGCAAAAGGGAAGGAGACAGTTTATTCTGAGCCCAATAGAAGTGATTATGGCCAGAAGCATAGATACGGTGTGTCCAGAGTGACATGGCTACATGGAATTTTTATAGTTACAGAACCAGAGACAGTCACAAAGAAGTGCACCCATCAAATACATCGATAGGGACATTGGTTAGGTGGGTTACAGAAATCAGGGACATCTCTGCTATGGGTCTCAGGTGCTGTCTGATGACATTCATAGCTTTTAGGTTTGTGGAAGGTCGGGACCTGCTAAGGTAATATATCACAAGGGGTTTATCCTGATAGTCACGAGAATGTTTTCCCAGAGGTGGGCAAGGAATGGCCGGCAAGGTGCTAAAGACAGCCCGGGATAATTTCACAATCAAACTCTACAGTCACAGAAGTAGTCATTCAGTCAGCCTGCAGAATCTCAAGCAGAGGCACGGCTTTCGCAGGAGACATCAGTCCCCAGTAGTTAACACGTTAGAAGAGGAGTCATAATAATCCTCTGGCCATTCATTGTAGAGCATGCCAAAGCTGCTAACTGAATGATCTGGTTCTGCATGCACCTGCCTAGATGAAGGCGCATGGTTCTTGAGGGCCCCTGATACTTGTCTGCTGGACGCCCCTGGTGGTGTCTCCATTATCAGAGAGGAAAGAAAGCAGGCTGAGAGGCAATGCTGTGAGAGGGAGGAATCCACCTTCTGGACTTTGATCTCCCCCAGATGCTGGACCGTGTGCTGGGTGTAGCTGCAGGCCCTGCTGTGAGACCACAGCCTCTGGAGTTTCCCTCTTGACAGCTCCCAGGTGCTCATGTCTCCAGCACAGCCAGCAAAAGCAACTTTTTTTAAAAAAAGGTTTTCAGTGTGCTGACTGCCCCCGATGTGATCTCAGACACTGGAAGTTTTGGGGTAACAATCTTTTTCCCCCTTGGTGGGTATGGACAGGAGATACTTAAGTAACTGAAGGACTGCTCCATAGCTCAGGAGCCTTTCTTTTGCCTCCCTTTGTATGAAAGTGCTGGAAGGCCAGGAGGTCAGAGAGACTGACCACTGCAAAGGCAGCGGCCTGCAGCGCATCAGCAGCTGGGTCTGGGGGGGGCAGATGTGCCATCTTACTTCAGATTCTAATCTCCAGACCAGTTGGCGTGTAGTGGCAGCCTTGTCTTATTGCACAGAGGTGAGCATTTACCGCAGACAAGCATCTAACATCCTCCCTTCTATCTCATGAGTCTTCAGCCACAGAAGAGCAGAAATCTAAATTGCCGTCTTGTTACATGTGACTGGGACTAAGTTGTGTAATCCCAAGGAACTGAGACAGGAGGATCACCATAAGTCCAAGGCCTGCTTGAACAACATAATGAGCTCCAGGCCAGCCTGGGCTATAGACTAAGATCTTGTTTAAAAAGATACTGGAAGTCTGGGTTACAGCTCTGTGGGTAAAGGCACCTGCCGCTGACTCTGAAGACCTGAGTTTGAGCCATGCAACTCACATGGTAGAAGGAGAGAACTGACTTCCACAAGTTGTCCTCGGACCACCACACACACACACACACACACACACACACACACACACTCATTCTCTCTCTCTAAAAGGGGCTGGGAAGATGGCTTAGTGGATAAGAACACGTGCCTTCCAACACGAGAAGCCCAGCACTAGGTGGCAGAGACAAGCTCTCTTATTTTCTTTATCACCTGCTGGGATAATATACTCTGGCAAAAGCAACTTAGGGGAGATGGCTGCTTTGCTTTTTTAACATTTCTATTTGTGAGTATGTGCTTATCTGTGCACGTCTGAGGATATCTCTGGAGGTTTGAAGAGAGCATTGGGTCTCTTAGAGTTATGGTTGTAAGGCCCCAGATGTGGATGCTGGGAATTGAACTCTAGTCCTCTGCAGGAGCAGCAACAGCTTTTAACCTCTTGACAGCTCATAACCGTTTCTCCAGGCCCCTCAGTTGGGAAAAATGCAAAGATTGGGAGAAAGTTTTGTAACTGACTGCTGGAAGGAGCCCGCATCTCAGCTTCCCTGCCCGATGCTCCGCCCTTCCTGTTATCCTGTCCTCTGTGAGCCTGTCTCTTTGGCCGACATCTGGGGGGCAGATGTTTTAGTTTAGCTGCTGAACAGTGCCACCTTCCCTGAAGCCGGCTAGAGCCTGTGCTGGCTGAACAGGCCTGTGAGCTGTGCATTGTCGTCCCTGAAAAAGCACCGGGCAGACCCTGGGAGGATTCATGCAGGATGTTCATAGGGGTTGCTGTTGGACTTATTTTTATTTATTATTATTATTATTATTGCTATTATATTACTATTGCTTTTTTATTTTTCCCACTTGAACAAGAGGACCTAAACCAGGCTCCTTGAACATGGTTTCTTCCTTTGCTGCTTCAGACTAGTCCCCAGTGTGTATCTGGGAAAAGCCTTCTGGTTCCATGTTATTTCTGTCATGTCAGCTCAGCGTGAGGATTTCAGATACTGTCAGGGCAGCAGTGAAACTGGACTTTCCCTCGAGTATTAGGAACCGGGTAGCTGTGACGTCACAGCTCTGCAGCATCTTACCGATGAGAGGAAGGCTGCCAGCCAGGCCCTGGGTTTCTTTCTCCACGTCTGTGCTCACTAGTGGGCACCCTATTGGGTCAGAAGAAGACCTTGGCTTTTGGTTCAGCCGAGGTGGCCGTGTGGAGATGCTGTTCTCAGCTCTATGCATTAGGTGTGCTACCTAACTTGTCTGTCACAGTGTGTGTCCCAAGTCAGGTCTGGCCATCCATGTTCAATAAGCCAATTAAAAAGAGCCAAGTTAAAAGTGGGAAGCAGAAAAAGGAGATTTATTCCTTGTGGCTACATTGGGAATAGGTATGAGAGTCTTGCCAAGTGGCCTAGGCTGGCCTCGAACCTGGGTCTGCTCCACTCCTGCCACCGTTGCTGAGATTATAGGCATGTACCGTCATGCTGGTATTTGAGCCCTCATTTTATAAGGCTTGATAATTTCTAAGGAACTCAAGTAGGGAGCAATAGTGTTATGAGGAAAGACCCAGTTAAGAAGTAGAAGAACCAGGGCCTGGTGTACAGGTTTGTAATCCATGGGTTTATAATCTTACTGGGGAGGCTGAGGCAGGAGGATGGTAAATTCAAACTTCAAAGCCTGCCTGGTGATGGAGCAAGACTCGGTCTCAACAGTAAAATTAACAAATTGGACGTGATTCTTGTTTGAGAGGCCCACAGCTGTGCTCTCAAGGGTGGCTTACCTTCTTCCTGAGTGTCTCTCTTTCTCTTAACCTTTGAACTTTGAAAATGCCTTCTAGCCGGGCATGGTGGCAGCACATCCTTTTAATCTCAGCATCTGTGGCGGGGGCAAAGGCAGCTGGATTTCTGTGAGTTAGGCCACACTGATCTATAGAGCGACTTCCAGGCCAGCCAGGGCTACATAGAAAAATCTCCTAACAAATTCTAATCTTAAAACTGAGGCCGGGGAGGGGGAGAGGTGGGGGAATGGGGAGGAAGCTGGGAGGTGGTGGCTTAATCCCAGCACCCCAGTTAGTGGGGAGGCAGAGGCAGGCGGATCTCTGTGAGCTCAAGGCCAGCCTGGTCTACAAGAGCTAGTTCCAGGACAGGCTCCAAAGCTACAGAGAAACTGTCTCAAACAAAACAGAACAAAAAACAAAACAAAACAACCCAAAAAATACTGGGCAGGGTTGGGGTTCTACCTCAGTGGTAGAGTACTTTTCCAGCATGTGTGAAACCTGGGCTCAGCTAGCAGCACACACACACACAGTGAGTGTCCAGGGAGGGTGGGCAGCAATGATGCTGCAGTGTTATCCGACCTAAAGCCACCGAGCCACGTCCTGCTTTGCTTGATGCTTTTGAGACAGAATCTCATTGTGTAGCCTGGAGCTTTGGATCCTTCTGCTTCAGCCTCCCTGATGAACACATGAGCCATACACACATGTACATGTGCATATATAGCACATACTATACATCCTACAACATTACTAGAAAATAAAAAATAAAGCACAAATAAGGGACTGTAGCAATAGCTTGGTTACCAAAGTGTTTGCCACTCAAGTGTGACGACCTGACCTTTTTGTTGTTGTTGCTTTAGTTTTTTTTTTTTTTTTTTTTTTTTTTTTTTTTTTTTTTTTTTTNTTTTTTTTTTTTTTTTTTTTTTTTTTTTTTTTTTTTTTTTTCATTTTAAGACAGAGTTTCTCTATGTAGCCCTGGCTGTCCTGAGACTCTGTAGACCAGGCTGGCCTTGAAGTCAGATATCCTGCTTCTGCCTCCTTAGTGCTGAGATTGAAGGTGTGCACCACCACCATCCAACTGAGGACCGGATTTTTACCTCCAGAACCAATGTAAAAAGAACTGGGTACGGTGGTGTGTACTGGAGTCTCAGTGCTGGGGAGGCAGAGAGTCAGGTGAATTCTTGGGTCTGCATAGCCTAATTGGCAAGCCCTAGGCAATTAACAACAACAACAACAATCCCAGAAAATTTGGTGGATGTCTTTAGAGACATGGCATACAGGGTTGACCTCTGGTTTCTTGAGTGTGTGTGGGCATGTGGGTGCATGCGTGCGTGCAAAATAAAAAGATTGCTAAATTTTACCATGTAGCTGTCAACTGGCACCATAATAATGGAGCTTGTTCTTTACACAGACAATTGAACAAATGTGTATTGATGAGTAAGAGCATAGGCGGTTGGGATCTACCTTTTCAAATCCTACTAAACTGTTTACAATGAGAACAGTCATGATGAGCTTGAGTCTTGGGCCCAGAGCTCACGGGGTTGTGATGGGTAATTACCTTCTGCAGAGAACGCCGCTCTCTGGCCGCACTGACATCTGGATGGCTCAGCACATCAGGAAGGCTTTCCCAGCTGCTTTCATGTGTCAACTCACTACGGAGTTCCTTCTCCTCCCTTCCCTCCTCTTCATCCTTTTAAAAAAATTATTATTTCTGTGTGTGTGTGTGTGTGTTCAGACAGCAGGAAGGGAAGAGGTAAGGGGGCTCTTTCCTGTTTGTTCAAGACACGACAAACCAGTAGATATTGTGTTTTCCTCACAGAAGCAAAAGAGCACTGTGCCTGCCATGCCGTTGCTCCCAGTTGCTGTTGTGGTAGAGGCCAGCATCTCAGACTTCCCAGGGAATATGCAAACTGTAAAGTGTGTTCTTCTAGTTGTCTTTAAAAGTGCTTTTGTTTTCCAAATAAAAGACCGTAATCTGTTCTTTCTTCCAGGGGCGCAAGAAGTTCTCATTGACCCAGGTACATGATCTTGTGCTTAGTCTCTTTTGTTATTATTATTCTTTTTTTAACTGCTTGTTTCATGGTGTTGTGAATGAATGGTTTTGGTTTCTGGACTGTGATCTTTGGAACATTCTGATTTAAGTAATTTTAAATCAGAACTGTGACAAACCCGATTATCGTTTGGTCCTTGTTTGATGGGGCACCCCGCTGCTTCATGTGTCTGGTGAAGAGGAGCAATTTCCCCCCTAGCATGGTGAAGCAAATGATTGGGAATCGTGCCTTGAGTTCTCTGAATGCTCTGAGCATGTCTGTGCTGTTGATTTTGAATCCCTTCATGGCAATAATGACTTTGCTCTGAGTCTCTGGCCTGCGCCCCTTTCCACAGTGATTTGAATTCCCTATTACTTTTTTTCATAGACTACTATTATTGTTGCTGGTGGCAAACAGGTCTTGCTGCATAGCCCAGGTTGGCCTTTAATTAGTGGCAATCCTCCTGCTTCAGCCTCCTAATGTGTGAACCACCAAGCCTGGATGTATATGTGTTCTTAAGAAATCTTGCATTTTTTTTTTTTTTTAAGTTTTGGGTCTTTCTTCTTAGTTTCTGTAATTAATCCAGCAGACACTTGTTTTGTTACAGTGCTTGAGTGTTTTGTGATGAGCTCAATTGTTTATGGTCTAATTAGAAACAGTGGCCGAGTAGGTGATAGTGCAGTAGCAGTCACCTTCGGTAGAATTACACAAACCAGGCAGTCATGTTTCCCCGGGCTTCCTACTCAAGCCGGCTGCTTTCATCTCGCGCATGTCGGAGTGGAATCACCTCAGGTTTGCACGCGTGTACTGTCTGCTTCAAGGCCTGTCTCTACACTGCTGGCTAAGTGTCTCAGTAGGGTCTGTGGAGATCGTAGAGAACCTTGCAATTTTTTTGTTTGTTTCCTAAAGAAAAATCAACACAAGGGCAAGTCTTCGTGTGACAGGAGCCAGTGACTTTCTGTACTGGTGAAAGTTAGGTTGGCAAGCCAGGCATGATGGTATACACCTGTAGTCTCATTAGCCCCCAGAAGGCTGAGGCGGGAGCCAGCTTCGGCTGTGTAGCAACACCCTGTCTCAAAAACAAAAATCAAGCAAGCAAACAAAAGCCCCGGGGAGTGGTTGAGAGTGCTTCCTGAAGAACCAAACTGAATTTGGTTCCCAGCAACCATGTTGCATGGCTCACAGATGCCTGTAACTCCAGCTCTAGGGAATCTGAAACCTTCTTCTGGACTCTGCTGGTGTCTGCACGCAAACATGCACATACCCACACAACAAACACATGTGCATGCATGCAGTTGAAACAAACAAGAAAGCTCAAAAATGAAATTAATGTTGAGTGCTTTGATATTTTTGAGCCAAGACCGGTTAGTTAGTGGAGCCTGATATGAAATACTGAATGTCAAGGTACCTACTTGTGGAAGAAGTAGATGGGACAGATTAGGATCACTCTGAAAGTCACACTTTCGTTGAGGCAGGGAAGAATGTATTTGTCATTTGTGAAATCATTGAGAATAAGGTTCTGCACCTGAGTTTGCAGAGCTTGGAGCAGATGCAGGCTGGACTATGACTGTGGGGATGAGCGAGTGACTCTTGGACCATGTCAGAGCCTGTGGTTGGGAGAGCCACCCACAGAGGATGCTGCTGCCAGTTGGCCCTGGCATTGGAGGGCATCTTTGCATCCACCTTAAGTGAGATGCTGGACTCACCAAGGGAGACAGGCAGGGAGTTGAGGCTCTTCCTACACCCAACCCTTGCCTCACCAGGCCCCAGCCCGCAGCCTGCACCTTCAGGTCTCTGGTAGGAGCCGTTAGACCAGACAGAGCCTGACCATGTTTTACTTGGGCCTCTTCTGCAGTTTAGACCCTTGAAGTTTATGGGATAGTGCTCTGGGTAGGAGGGGGTCACTACCAGTGCCCCTGAGATTTTCTCAGAGGTGACACCACTGTCCAGCCCCACAGAAAAGCCTCTTTCACAGAGCCACCAGGAAGTCTGTCATTTGCACTTAGGTTTGATCATCACGAGGAAAGCAGTTTTAACTTCCCCGGAGGAAGCCGGATGGACATCTCTGCGTGCTTCCTTTGGCTCTGGGTGCTTGTTTCAGTGCTAAGTTAGGACAGAGGGCCTCCTCCATCACGCGTGGCAGACGGACTTCTGGGTTCTTGCTCTATTCTTTAAACGCAATTCCTTTCTCAAAACCCTCTCTGGCTCTGAACATGGCGTGCACATCCAGTAAGTACCCTCCTTCAGGCCGAAGTCTTTTGGCTAATTTCATTCTGCTTGCTTGCTTTTCCCACTTTGGTGCTGAGGTTAGCGTCTCCTTCCAGTGACAAAAACTAGCAATTCACACACGGTTGAGAATGCTGTTTAATTTTTAAAGACAGCTTCAAACTGAGTCTACAGCCAAGCACAGCAGGCCGTTGTAGGGCTTTCATCTCCCCAACAAGAAGCGCCTCACCTTCTGTGGTCACAGCTGCCATTCCTCTCTGTCCCTGTCCTCCCCCGGGCTCCTGCAGTGCTAATTTACTTTCTCACTCCAGGCTGGACTACTGTGTCCATCTCACATTGGATAAACTGAGGTCTTTTGGAACTGGCTTCTTGAACTTAGTGTTCTTTTTTTTTTTTTTTTTTTAAGATTTATTTATTTATTATGTGTACAGCATTCCTTCCATGTGTGCCTGAATGCTAGAAGGGGGCGCTGGGTCTCATTATAGATGGCTGTGAGCCACCATGTGGTTGCTGGGAATTGAACTCAAGACCTCTGGAAGAGCAGTCAGTACTCTTAACCACTGAGCCATTTCTCCAGCCCTGAACTTAGTGTGCTTAAGGTCCACCCTTCCAGCACAGCTCAGGATTTCACGCCCCTTCAGCATGTGTCCCTGGCCTGTCAGCATGCCACATTTTGTTTCTCTAGTCTCTCAGCTCATGTACCCTTTGGCTCCTAGGAGCAGTGCTGCAATGAGCGTTGTGGGAATTTTTGTGTGTTTTAAATTCTCTTATGTGTGCAGCTACGTCTCCAGAGCAGTCACACCACGGGACAGTTCCAGCAGCCATGCATGCGAGTTTGTCCCTCGTGTCTGTCACAGCAGTTGTCACCTTTCAGACTCCTGGTGGGCATGCAGCAGCGCCCCCCTGCACGGCTGTTGTGTTCTGGAGTTTCTCTTACAGCTAACGAGCACCTTCTCAAAGTGCACTCGTCCCTGGTGTCTCTGCTCTGAAAGGGCTGTTCTCATCTGTCTGTTAATTATTGAGTTGCCATAGTTCTCTTTATGTTCTAGGTACAGGTCGCCTGTCAGAGACATGGCTAGTGACAGCCTGGATCTGTGCGGTGCTGTTTTGTCTTGCAGCGGCTGAGTGAGAACAAGGTGTTCCAAAGGCTGGGTCTCACTACGGCCTTGGCAGGGCTGTCGGCTGTTAACCACACTGGGGCGGATCACGTGGCCATGCCTGTGATCTGCTGATAATCTGCGTGGAGGGTAGCAGAGGCTTCCCAAAGCCTACACTGAGGCTTTTCACCATTTTGAGAAGCATCTCTAATATGTCTGAGGTGCACACAGCAGAAAAGGTTCTTTAACTAGATTTGACAAGAGAAGAGGACTCTTAATTTCTTGGCTCAATTAAGATAGTCTTTCTGGGTTAAAGTGCCTAGCACCATGCAGTAAGCAAAGGCATCTGCACGTCTGTGGGACCACAGCTGAGGGAGCCACCATCACACATATGTTTGTGTATTTCTTTTCTGTCTGTTTCTCTGAACGTTCTGTAGATTTTCAAGTGGTATACCTTTAGAATTCCATTTAAAAGGCATCCTTGGGTCTAGTGTAGTTTGACTACTTTATCCTGGCTTATGTGTGGAACTCCAGTCTCTGAAGGAAAGATTCCACGTTGTCCTGCTGAGCTTGTGTCAGCACAGGGATTTGTAGGCCTTTCCTCTCCGTACCGCGCGCGGATGGGATTGGCTATCAAATGCAGTTTCCCCCTGTTTCTTTGTTACTGAATTAGAGGCTTCGGAAAGGTTTGGTTGGCATGCTACCCTTCCCATGGAGCGTGATGTGCCTATGACTTATGTTTCCAGTTTATGAGAGCTTAGCTATATGCTTATTAAGATTTTTTTTTACTAAGCATTTATTTACCTCTTCATAATTATTTCAGGGGTTACGTGTGTATTTTTAAACCTGACTTATTGTCCAATCACGTCCATTGTAGAGCTTCAAAGGACAACAAAAAGCAAAACAGACACATTTAGAAATTACTTACATTTTTATTTGAGGTGGTTGTGTTTATTTTGGGTCCTTTGAATTTTCATATGAATTTTAGGGGTAGATAGTCGATTTTTGAAAGGAATCTTGCTGGGATCTTACTAGCGATTATTATGAGTCTGTAGACCAACATGGGATGCATTACATACAGCCATCTGAAGACTATTACATCTGTGCCGGGTGGTGGTGGTGGTGGCGCACACCTTTAATCCTAGCCCTCGGGAGGCAGAGGTAGGCAGATTCCTGAGTTCGAGGCCAGGCTGGTCTACAGAGTGAGTTCCAGGACAGCCAGAGAAAGCCAGAAAAAAAAAAAACCAAAGCAAACTAAAGAATATCACATCTTCTGAGGCTGGAGAGAGGGTTCAGCAGTTAAGAGCACACACTGCTCTTGGGGAATGCCCTGAGTTTGATTTCCTCTATCAGGTGGCTTATAATTCCAGCACCAGGAAATCCACTGCCCTCTACTGGACTCTATGGGCACTGCATTCAATGTACATATCCGTAGACCGGCAGTGCATCATATTCATGTACATATACGTCTGCATATACATAAAAAATATGAAGAGAAGTATTAAATTTTCCAATCTGTGGACCTGGCATATCTTTCTACTTATTTTTTCTTTATTACCCTTTTCCCATATAGTGTTGAGGATTAAGGTTCTCATACATGTTAGGCAACTGGTATTTCCTGGCCATATCTTTAATTTGTTCAGCTCTGGTTGGAGTTCTCAGAGTATATATACACACACACACATATATATGCATACATTTTTTATTATTTTAAAAAAGATTCACTGTAGTTTTGTTGTATGTGTGCATGTGTGTGTTTATGTGCCTGTGTGTGTATGTTTACCAAGGCCAGAAGAAGGCATTGGATCCCCTGGAACTGGCATGACTGTGGTGTGAGCCATCTGATGTGGGTACTAGGAACCAAACTCTGGCTCTCTGCAAGAGCAGCAGTGCTCCTACCTGCTGAGCCACTCACCTTCCCAGCCCGTGCCACGTATTCTTAGCTATCTAAACACTCCAGTGTTGGAGCGGACTTGCCATAATCCCATTAGCAGCTGGTGAGCTGCAAGCTGATTTAGGAATTTGTAGGGTGTTGAACCTTCTACCCTACAGCCCGGCTGACTGCATTTATTAGTTCAGTGGCTTTGTGCAGGATCGTGGCCCCTGAAAGCAGTAGTAGTTCTTACTTCTTTTTTTTTTTTTTTTTTTAAAAATTCATTTATTTATTATGTATACAGTGTTCTGTCTGTGTGTATGCCTGCAGGCCAGAAGAGGGCACCAGACCTCATTACAGATGGTTGTGAGCCACCATGTGGTNGCAGGCCAGAAGAGGGCACCAGACCTCATTACAGATGGTTGTGAGCCACCATGTGGTTGCTGGGAATTGAACTCAGGACCTTTGGAAGAGCAGGCAATGCTCTTAACCGCTGAGCCATCTCTCCAGCCCCTAGTTCTTACTTCTTGCTTTTGAATCTGGATGTCCTCCTGGCTGAGACCTTGCCTTGGGGGGGGGGGGCACACACATTGTGTCTCTTATCATTAGTGTGGTGTTAGCTGTAGGTTGGGTTTAAAGCCGTCCTCCGTCCGTTATATCTTATCTGTTCTAGTGTGGGGAGACTTTTTATCAGTGTTCTAGTGTGGGGAGACTTTTTATCAGGAAAGTGTTGACTTTTTCTGCCTTTCCCCTCCTTGTCTAGAAGATCCTGTGTCCTTTGCCCTTCATTGTGATAGCTGGTTTTTAGATGTGAAGCTGATCTCTCCTTTGTTCATACCCTGTGACTGTCTATATCTTGCTGGGCTCAGTGATCTCTTGTTGGGAGGAAGTGTTAGTGTTTGTGCTCATGAGCAGTAAGTGGCCTGCCCTGTTCTCCTCTGCTTTGTGCCGTTATCAGGTTTGGTGTCAGGACGGTGTTGGCCTCACTGAGCAAGTTGCTGATAGTATTCCCTCCTTTGGTATTTTCGGGTAGAATTTGTGGAGAATTGGTCTTAACTTGGCCATAAATGCTTGGTAGACTTCATGATTGAGGCCATCTGCATCGTGCTTTTCTTTCTTGGAAAGTTTTTGGTCTTCTGCTCGATGTCTTTAGGTTTTTCAGATTTCCCTTACCTTTCTAGTTGTTTTGTGTCTTTTTGGAAGTTTGTCCATTACATTTGAATTATATAATTTTTTTGGCTTTGACATATTCATTATATTCCACCCCCCCTTTTTTTTTTTTTGGTCTTTATGAATTTTATCTAGAGGCCAGGTGTGGTGGTGCACGCCTTTAATCCCTATTGTTGGGAGGAAAGGAGGTGGATCTGGAGGTGGATCTCTGAGTGTGAGGCTAACTTGGCCTTCCATAGCAAGTTCCAGGCCAGCAGAGTACACAGCAGGACTCTGTCTAAACAAACAAACAAACAAACAAACAAACAAGACTCTGAGAGATAGCTCAGCAGTTGAGAGCACTGGCCACTCTTTCAGAGGTCCTGAGTTCAATTCCCAGCAGCTACATATTGGCTCACAAACACCTGTAATGAGATCTGGTGCCCTCTGCAGGCATGTAGGCAGAATACTGTATGTACAATAAATAAATCTTTAAAAAACAAACACGCTAACAAACAAAAACACTCAAAAGAATTGTATTTAGTCTTAAAAACATCCTAAAATACTCATCAAATAAAATATTTGAAACTGCTTTTAAAGAAAACAAGTTGGAAGGACTTAAACTACCTTGTAGCTTCCTCTAAATTTATTAATCAAGGCCAGGTGACACATGGGGAAAGGCATTTTTATTCATTCATTCCTTTCTCTCTCTGCATATGTGTGTTTAAATCTGGACACCTCACATGGCAGACAACAGGACAGCCACATGTGACACTGAGATTCCGCCTTACACCATCTGGTAAACTCATGAAATTATGGACAAAGTCTATTAAAAACAGAATTATTTCAATAGTGTATAAACAATATATATATAGACAGGGCTTTATAGCCTAGCTTGGGGCTTGAACTTCCTTTATAGTCCAGGCTGGATTTGCACTCTTGATTTCCTGCTTCAGCCTATGTTCTGTAATTATAAACATGTGTCCAGATTTGAAATCTCAGTTAAAACAATTGTATTTCTTTATTTGGTGTGTGTGGGTGGGTGCACAGAGGGCCAAGAGTGCATGTGAGGTCAATTAGGGGGAGTCTGTCCTCTCTTTCTACCACGTGGGTCTTGGGGAATCAAACTGAGGTGATCAGTTTCAACAGCAGGCCCCACTGTCAACTGAGCCATCTCACCAGCCCCCACAATTCTAATTATCATTTGAAAGCATCTTAAGATGTGCAGATCTTACTGGAAAGTTTCTTTGTCATTCCCTTCCATCCCTGCTTTGTGTTCTCAGCTCGGAAGTGCTGGAGGCACCTGCCACCATCCTGGTGCCCCAGGGACACGTCCAGTATCAAGGCTACCATAGCACATAGCACATTGATGTATTATTTTGTCTCCTTTGCAAATCTTACACATGGACCGCCGGCTGTTCACTTCAGCTTCCTATAAGTCCTCCAGTAGGACCAACAGCACCTTTGTGGCAGACTTGGCTTTGTGTGTGACTGGCTTTGGAGCATGATCACCTGGTCTGCTGTCACATGTGGCTGTGGCTGGGTTACAGTGATACTTGACCCTGCTAATGTGTGGTTGCTTTCTGTGTGGCTTTGCTCATCCCTGGCTTATTCTCGTCTTTCTCCATGCACGTACCTGCCTGAGTTTCCCGTATTGCATGCAATCTTGCGAAGTAGGGACTCCTGGCCATCTTGTCTGCTGGGACTGTCTTTGTCACACGCCACTTCTCACACACCCTGCTGCTCCTCCAGCCTGGGTTCCCACCAGCCCGTGGAGTTGATTTTCCTGGCTGTCAGCTAGAGGCTTGGGTTCTGAGGACTGTCGAGCCAGAAGATGACAGGAAAGATCAGGCCTGCTGGGTGTGAGCGTTTTCAGTTTGTTATTCGTTTATCAAGTGGCACAGCGACTCTTTGAGGACTAGGTTCTGGCTCCTTATAGATGACGTGGTCTTTGGTTGCTTCCTGTAAGGTGTACCCTCCAGCCTTGTACTAAATAAAGTCATCCACTTGGGGAACAGGGCCACTCATGTCTTCTTTCCTTACAAAGGGGAAGAATGTCTGGGGACTTTTCCTGTCTTTCCTGGGCTAGAGAAGAGATGTGACCCTGTGTGAACAACGAAATCCTCTTTCTCCCCTTCCCCATGCCTCTTTATTCCAGGGAAAGGACTCAGGAATTGGATGGTAATTTGTTAGTAACACTTCAAAACCCCTGGCCATGTATTAAATACTAATTCATGCAGGACATGTAACACAAAAATGATAGGCACACAGAACTGAAGGCAGAACACTGTGGTCAGGGCCAGGCCCCAGGCACAGCCTTAGAGACAATGGCTCCATCATCTTGAGAACTGGGAAAGCCCTGGCTCCTCCAGGCCCTCTCCCACCTGCAGGAACGCCCAGCTTGGTGCTCCTCTCCTGCAGCTGCTGTGGTTGCAGAAGGGAGCCTGTGGAGGGTGCAGGTGGTGGCAGCGGTGGCTTCCTCTCACTCAACAGCAGTGCGCTTACCTCAGGCATGATGGCTGTCCTCTTGAATTCTGCTCCAAGGGATGCCTGGGTCTGCGAGTGCCCAAGTTTTGTGACCCTGGCCCATGTGGATTTGACTGTAGTTCTTACAAAGGACAGATTTGAGATATTTTCTTCTCCCACCTCCTCATGGCTCTTTGCTGAAGTTCTCTCTTCTTATTGCAGGAGGATTTTACACAAGATGCCTTTTCCTCTCCCCGTCACAAGCCTTTCCGCATAGCTACCTACTCATCATCCTTCTGTCTTGTTCCAAAAACATATACGAGGCACTCCACAGAATTAGAGGGAGAAAGCATGCAGCTGAGAAAACGGCCCTGGACCAGAGAGCCTGGGTACCACACGTGCTTTCATGGTGCCTGCAGCAGCGCATGAAGCGCATCTTGGCCCTCTGCCGTTAGAAACTACTGAGCCGAAAGTAGGGGAAGTGGGATTTTGGGAGATGCCCTTGTCTGTAAAATAAACACGTGACTTAGGAGCTCAGCCACCGAGACTTAAGCAGGTAGTTCTTGAGTGTTCTGTGACATCAAAGACAGTTTTGTCTTTTCTTGTCCCAGTTGGAGTTCTCTCTGTAGCGACTTCTGTTCTGAAGACGGGAGTTCTCACAGCCCTGTCCCCGTGTGAGTTTGGTGGCAAGGGTTGGTCAGAAATAGAAATTGACAGCCACGGAGAGGCGACTAGCACTTCCAAGTCATTTTCTTGGTTGCTATCCAGCTCAGGAAGTGGCTCATACATTTTCTCTCCTCTGAGGCCTTAGCGTGGTCCCGGGTCATTTTCCATAGGCTGCTTTTATGTAACGCATTTCACGTTCTTTAATGGAAAATCGTCGCAGAGAGGGTAGCCCGCTGGAGTTAGCTAACCCTGCAGCCGATGCTGCCGCTACAGCCCGTGGATAACCTGAAGACTCTCACATGGGTTTAGACTTCCGTGGCATGCGCTTAGGCTTCGTCTCCCGCACGTTCCTCTTGAAAGTAGTGAGGGAACAAGAAGGGAAGAGCAAAAGGCTGTTTTCTCTCTCTCTGTCTGCAGGGGCCCTCACCACCAACGGCATCAATCCTGACACCAGTGCCGAGATCGGACGGGCCAAGAACTGCCTCAGCCCCGAGGACATAATCGACAAATACAAGGAGGCCATTTCCTATTACAGCAAGGTGACTCGACGGCTTCGGACAGCTTCTGCGGCACTGTGTCTTTCCAACCAGAGCGTTCCCAGTTGACATTATGTCATGTTTGCGATATCTTAAAAAATGTCCAGTATAGACTATGCTTCCTTTTTATTGATGGCGTTCATGTGTGCTTGTGCCATGCCATGCGTGTGGAGTTCAGAGGACAACATGGGAGGGGTTGGTTCCTTCCCTCCACCATGTGGGTCTCGGTGATGAAGCTCAGCTCATCAGGCACGACAAACAAGTACCTTTTCCTCTGAGCGGTCTTGCCAACCTGTTTTTTTCTCTTACTCGCTTTTGTAAATATTGTATTATTCTCTCATGCCCAGTGCTATATGCCTAAAATGATTACAGACAGTATATATTTAATATAATTTTGGAAAAACACTGTCATAGCCCATTCAGAGCTAATCATTATTGATAACTTCTACATCAGCTTTCTGGACTTCTGAAAATCAGTGTATCCTAGTCAGGGTTACTGTTGCTGTGATGAAACGCCAGGACCAAAAGCAACTCGGGGAGAAGCGGGTTTATTTTTTCTATACTTTCCAGTCACTGTTCACCATTGAAGGAAGTCAGAACAGGGCCTTGAACAGGGGAGGAACTGGAGGCAGGAGCTGATGCCGAGGCCATGGAGGGGTGCTGTTTGCTGGCTTGATTCTCATGGCTTGTTCGGTCTGTTTTCTTATAACACCCAGGACCACCTGCCCAGGGATGGCACCACCCATAATGGGTTGGGTCCTTCCCTGTCATTCACTAATTAAGAAAATGTGCTGCCAGGCAGTGGCACACGCCTTTAGTCCCAGTACTTAGGGGGCAGAGACAGGTTTATCTTCGTGAGTTCGAGACTAGCCTGGTCTACAGAGTGAGTTCCAGGACAGCCAAGGCTATACAGAAAAACCCTATCTTAAAAAACAAAACAAACCAACCAAACAAAAGAAATGTAGTTTGCTTTTTGAAAAATTTACATTTGTTTATTTGGTGCTTGTGTGTGTGCATGTCGGAAGGCCAGAGTACACTTGTGGTACTGATTTCCCCTTCCATCCTGTCAGTCCCAGGGATTGAACTCAAGAACTCAGGTTGCCAATCTTTGCCACAAGTGTTTTTACTTGCTGCGCCATTTTGCTGGCCCAGACTGTTGCTTTAATGTTCATTTTAAAGCCAGCTGTTAAAAAAAATCAAGCCTTCCTTTCAGAGCCCTTTCATGTCTGTTTAAAAAAAAAAACAGTCTTCAAGAATTCAAGAAGAACACAGAAATGAATGCCGTAGGAAGGCGGTGTAGGCCTGGAAAAATAGGGTTCCAACTGTACACAGTTGAGACTCACCCCTTGGCACTGTGGGCCACACTTGTGACTGCAGATGGTCGGGCCCTCACCAGCCAGGCCAGAGCCTCAGTGGTCCTCTTGTGTACTGTGTTAGTAAACATTGAAGCTTCACCTCTGGGGAAAGACTAATCTACCCTGACACATCAAAGGAGCCAGGTGGCTCTGTCCTCAGAGTGGCCCTGTCCCCGGCAGGATGTAGCCAGAGCTCCCCTCTGCTGACTGTAGCCATGTGACTCTGCAGCCTTACAGCCTCAGGTGCTGTTTTCTCCTCTCTCCGCTACAGATGATGCTTGATCAGGGTCAATGGTTTCTACATATACAAATGGCCAGCACGGGGAAGGCCCGTTAGTACTGATCAATAAAGCCCTGGTTATCGCCTCCTCTTCCTGGGTTCAGTATGCTACATGGCATCTGGGCAAAGCCTGCTCCTCAGATGTCTGTAATGCAGGCGGGAGGAGGACATGCATGCCTTGCTTTTCTTGAGTCATGTTTTCATGTCTGTGCTTCCCCGGGCCCTTTCTGCTTTTCTTCTCTCACCTCCTCCACGGAAGGAGCCTGAGCCTTTCCCGTGCCACCCGGTTCCCTGACTAATTAGGGCTGATCAGTGCTTGGCTTTCATTCAGGACTCATCAAGAGGCCTCGTCCGCAGAACGGCCTGCTCTGTGAATGGCTTCTTCCTGGAGTTCTGAGCAGTGTCTCAGGGTGTTCTGTTGTATCAGGAGACATGAGCTGGAGACCTGGCGGGGACCCCAGACAGTCTTACGTCTTTCTTTAGGCACCAGAGAATAGGTTCTGGCCACCTGTCTCCAGCAGTGTCACGTGCATGTAACTCAGTCATCATGAGTGCACAGACTGGGGGGGGGGGCAGAGAGCTGTGCTCATTCGGTCACCGTGTGCAGACAGCCATCAGTGCTCATCTGTCATCTCTCGTGTCCTCTGTGCACACGCGTGCTTCCCAGATCTGTTTTGCTTATACCTTTAGCTTGAGAATAAGTTCCAAGATGCTCTTGGGCGTGAGCACTGTATTGCTGCAGTCTGCTGCCCGGTCCCACTGTGTGTGCAGTGTGACCTAAGGTCCCCACTGTGTGTGGAGTGCTAGCTCAGGTCCAGGAGGACCAGAGCAGAGAATGACTGTCCATGGTGCTAAACCTTCTCTGTCCTATGGAGCAACATGTTACTCTAGGTCAGAGGTTCTAACCTTCCCAATGCTGCAATCCTTTAATACAGTTCCTTATGCTTTGCTGATTCCCCCCACCAGAAATTACTTTCATTACTACTTTATAACTGTAATTCTGTTTTTATGAATTGTAATGTAAAAATATCTGAGATGCAGGATATCTGATATGCGATCCCTGTGTCCGACCCACAGGTTGAGAACCACTGCTTTAAGTGGTAGTGGTTCCAATGAGCCCCACAGGACCTGTTCTGTTCCAATGCCTGCGGTATAGGTACAGGTGGTTCTGAGACATGATCAGCAGCACTGCACACAGACAGCCCAGGTGTCTTCTGCAAAAGGCAACACATTCCCAGAGGCTGTATTAAAGGCGCAGGTGCGAGAGCATTTAAGAAGAATGGCAAAGTGTCCATCCATTATATGGGCTGAGCATCCCAAACCCAAACTCCTCTAAATGTTAATCACTTCTGGTCTTGAGGGGACCTCAGCCTGCCTGCCCCCCTGGAAGTCTGTAACATAGCAAACATTGTGGTCAAATGATTTTAATCAATGCAGCACACTTAGAGGATCATTGGTTTATTCCAACTTGTACCTATTAAAACAGATTCAGAAATAGCTTTTCCCAGAGGGGTACCAGGGACCTGGTGCATGGGAAGTGCTGCTGGGGACATCTGGAGTCTCCATGGCAGCTTCCCAGCACCAGGAACATCCTTGCTTTTTGCTGATGGAAGTGTTTTTTATATCTACAGTATAAGAACGCTGGGGTGATTGAGTTGGAAGCGTGTGTCAAGGCCGTGCGAGTCCTGGCTATTCAGAAGCGTGGCATGGAAGCTTCGGAGTTTCTGCAGAATGCCGTGTACATCAATCTCCGGCAGGTGAGCACGTGCCTACCTGTCTCTGTGGCAGGTGATTCAGTTCTCCTGGAATGTGTCACTCGTGATCTAGCTCAATGATTGTGCGGCATGAGAAAAATGAAGCAGTCATAGCCCAAGAGCCAAATGTATGTGATTATTTTTATATCCATCTTCTTTATTTTGGTGTATTATATTTTCAAAATTAGGAATTCACCATCTTCTCCCAATTTTTATTTGGAATAAAAACGTTGGCTCCTGCCAGTTTTGCTGCCTTGACATGCTTCATGGCTCCTGCCTTTGTCACTTGTGAAATGCTTGCCATTTGTAATGCTAGGCCATTTGGTTTACAAAACAGGAGGCTTGTATAACTCCTGTCCCTCACTAGGCACCTTCCAAATGTAAATCTGAGCCGGAAGGGCAGGCTGAGGTTCTCCTGTGTGCTAGGCTAGCACTCTTCCACGGAGCTGTAGCCCCGGCCCTTGAAAAGGTATTCGATAAGGGAGTCATGAAAACATTTAGTGGCAGATTGACAACATTGCTCCCTATCCTGGAGACTGGGAGGATGGGAGCTGTGTGTAGCCAGGTGGAGCTGAGGCATAGGAAAGCCAAGGGAGCCAGGGCTCCAGCAGGCATCAATTGGTCCATGAACACTGGTCGAGCAGACATCCTGCTAAAACACACCTGGAGATAAGCAGCCACCCTGCCGTCACTGCGTGGCAGCTTCCTAGGGAAGGCTGGTGTTGAATGATGCACATCAGAGGGAGAGGTGCCAAGGGGAGCAGGTGGCCAAGGGGCATAACCTGATGTGGTAGGAACCAGGGACACTGGAGGTGGCTTCTGAAGGCAGAATAGGAGATTTCCAGGAGTCTGGCTTTCACAGAGAGAGCAGCCACTAGGATGGGCGGTGGGGAAGGAGGGCTAAGTCTCAGCAGGAGGGTACAGACTTTGGGATTTGCTCAGAATAGGCTAAGATCTGGGTGGCAGAGGGGTAGCATGGGGTAACTGTGAATCTGGGCTGTTTTGGGAAGACAGATAGGTGGAAACAGGAAGGCCTGGTATCTGAGGAGGGCAAGGCCAGGGAGAGTAATTTTAGATGGCACTGGACCTGCCGACTGGGCTCTGAGAGGCAAAAGGCAGACCCCATCTTGTGGGCATTTGAGAACCACACTGGTGGACTTGACAAGAGTGAGGTAAGTATGGGCAACTGGGGGGATAGGGCAGAGGGCAGCAGGGACTTCAGAATAATCCCACCCGAACACGCTGGGAATGTGATGACTGCCAGGCACCCATTCCGTCACCCGTGCTCAGCACGCTGATGGCTGTCATGTTTCTTTCTTTCTTTTTTTGGTGGGGGGATGAAAAGAACTTAATAGCATTAACCCGAGGCTGGAGTGAGGGTCTGGCTGAGAGCACACCCTGCCCTTGCAGAGGACCAGAGTTCATCTCCAGCAGCACCCACATCAGATGGTCGACTATAACTGCCTAAAACTCTAGCTCCTTGACCTCTCTGAGTCTTGCTTGCTGTGGAGCCCCGTGTTGCCCCTCAGGCTGGTCTCTGGGGCTGGGTTCCTAGGTCAGATACTAGAGTGAGGCTGCCTCAGAGTGTGTGAAGTGTCAGTTGTCACACAGAGGGAGAGAGAAACACCGAGTAGGGCCGGTAAAGAAGATTGCCCGGGTATAGCTGGCCATTTCGTGTAGGGGAAGAACTCTTACGGCCTCAAAGTGAGGGTGCACTGAGAACCAGCTGTACTTAGTGTCCTCAGGGAGGCCTGGGAGAGGCCCCAGTTTCTGTTCTCTGTTGGTTTCCAGTGGTCAGGAGGCAGGAGATGCAAAAACTTGGTCCTTTGTTGTGAAAGCTTCAGTTGCCTGGGAAATGGCTCAAGACAAGATGTCAGTCTCAGTGCTGAAATTTACTGTTTGACTTGGTTCTACCCAGGGTTCAACACTGGGCCCAGCACTGTGAGTGAGTGTGTGTGTGTGTGTATTAAAATTAATGTTTTGTTTTGTTTTGTTTTTTTTTTTTTTTTTTTTGAGATAGGGTTTCTCTGTGTATCTTTGGAACCTGTTCTGACACTTGCTCTGTAGACCAGGCTGGCCTCGAACTCACAGAGATCCTCCTGCTTCTGTCTCCCGAGTGCTGGGATTAAAGGCGTGCGCCACCACTGTCTGGTTATTTATTTTGTTTGTATCTGTGCATGCATATGGGCTTGCGTGCCACAGCGTGCACGTGGTCAGGACAACTTAGATAGTCTGCTCTCTCTTCCCTATGTGGATTCCGGGGACTGAACTTCAGTAGTCAGGCTTAGCGACAGCACCTTTGCCTGCTGAACCATCTCCCCTGCCTCCGAGGCTGTGTTTTTCTGAGATGTTCTTGTAGAGGACTGGAGGGCAGGATGTCCCATGCCAAGCATACACAAGCTTAGTGAGATGTGCATTGACTGAGTTCCGGGACAGTTAAGACCCACTAATACCTGAGCAGGGGTGGGGGTGGGGAACGAGATCACCAAAGTGGCTGAGAGCAGAGGTGGGGGTAAGAGCTTCACTAATATCTGAGTTGGTGGGGGGAAAGGAGTGGGAACAAGATCACCAAAGTGGCTGAGAGCAGAGGTGGGGGTAAGCGCTTCACCAGTCTGGAGCATGGAGGGCCAGCAGGGGTCAAGCGGGTGAAAGTTTGTCAAAGGACAGCCAGGGTAGGACACAGGGCAAGGGTACTTCACGGGCAAGAGGGTGGGACCCCGATAAAGACGTGCTTCCAGGTGAAGAGTGCTGGGCCTCATCAGGCACACTGGGAAGGGTCCAGGGAAGCCCTGAGGTTGGTTTAGCCAGGTTAGATTAGGTGGTCCTATGTCCCTGCACAGGTCTGCAGTGGACCAGTGCTGTGGTCTCCAGGCTTAGGGGTTTCAGGAGACAGCTTTGAGACACAGTAGAGGCTTCAATCCGACCTGGAAGGCCTGGGGAATGGAGCCCGTTAGGCTTAGCTGGTGCTGGAGGTCTGGTGGCTGCCTCTTTTGTTACAGAAGTTACCTTTGCAGATTAGAGGTAGGGGATTTGTACATGGTACAAAGCTGTTTTCACTGGAAACACAGGCATTAATTTGGATCAGCGCTGCTGTTGTAGTGCTTAGCCTCAGGCAAACACTAGAGGGCAGCAGTGCTCCGTGGCAAATGTGGCCCTGCGGCACAGGGCGGTTACCGGCCTTTCGTATTCTGTCCAAAGAGGCAGGCACTTTGCTTTTGCTGTAGTTGACTCATCCCGATGTTTCCCTGCTAGTAGAGCAGGCAGCAAAATAATGAGTTCTGGTGGGGTTTTATAATCACAGTGAAAGGCAGGGCCTGTAGTTTTTCTGTAATAGAACAAGTTTGTGGTTCTTGATGAAGTGTGTTCCATTGTGGAACTGACGGGAATGAATGACTTTGGTCAAATGTGGACATTTTGGAAGGAACAGAAATGTGTTTAGCACAAGTCCCTCTGTCTTTAAGAATCCCTGCATGGGCATCAGAACTGGTGAATAATACACGGGGCTTTAGCTGTGCTGGGAAGGGTCTCTATAGAACAGACACAGGATCCTTCTTCCGTGTGTAGGCTCAGGGGGGCCTGCCTGTGTTGGCTGGTTTGTGGTAACTATCTGGTACTCCCAATGACAGCAAATAGCTGGCTATGTCCAGATCCGAGTGCTGGGCATGAAGGTTTTACAGTCAAATGACGAGGTTGAGATGAAAACAGAAGGGCTGGGACTTCAGTCCCCAGACCCAGGTGCAGTCAGTCTCCTCCCTGTGTGACTGGAGGAGTCATGAGCCCCTCAGCCTGTTTTCTGTGAGGCTAGAGTGGCCACCTCACTCCCTGTAAGTTGCAAACGCTGCTACTACAGAATGCACACCCGCTGGGCTCGCCAGAGTGGTTAGGAGTTGGTGCTCATTCACATCCGTTCATGGCCTCTTTTTACAGTAAGAATCTATGTGTTCCTTGAGATCCTGTGTTCTATATATAGCCATCCGTGTCCCCAGAAGGGAGCCGCAGGCACTGAAAAAGACAGTGACTTAGAGGTGAGGGGTCTTTGGCAGGTGTGTTCATGCCTCCTTCCCTTCCCTTCCCTACCCCACAACTTCCATTCCCTTCCCATTGGGATGGGCAGGAGCCAGACTAGGCAGTGTGTGTGTGTGTGTGTGTGCGCGCGCGCGCGCGCTTGCTTTTGAAGTCCAGCGAGCGGCAAACAATCATGAGCCACACTGGCTGAGCTGAGTGGAGGGGGAATCTAACTGGGTTGCTAAACAATAAACCCACAGGCAAGTAATTCCCTAGTGAGTCAGTGCTATACAATAAAAGAACATGCTCCCACTGGATACCTTCTGGGAGGCTGCGCCAGATACATTCATCCCAGGGACATAAGCACCGTGGCACCGGAGGGAGCCACACAGGCTGCACTGACTGTCACACCCCAGCAGCTGGCTTACAGGGCTGGTAGAGGCACCCCTAAAGTCCGGACAGCTTCCTCACCACTTGCAGGGGTGGGGAGTCTGAAGGCAGAGTCCAGGCTTCTCTCACAGGCTACCACTGTTATTTAAATCCCCCTCTCTGAGCTTCCTAAAGGCAGCCCTGCATCCTGTGGCTCCCCGAGCCTCCAACAACACAAGGAACTGAATACCTGTTTTCAATGAGAATGGCAGGTGACCTTAAGAGAAAGTGTTAGTAAGGAAGTATGGGGGAAGGGGACTAGGCTGGCATCTGATGGGTCACACTGAGGCACAGGTCCTTGACCTCTTTACCTCTTTAAGTTCCGGAAAGATTGTGTGCCCTCTCAGAACATTTTGGTGTATGAGGCTTTTTTGAGGAGACTTGCAACCTCTTTGTCTCTGGTTAATTTCCTCCCCAGAGCCATTCTGATTTTACGCAGGCTACTCTGTTCAGACGGAAGATCAGCCTCTTTGCATTTCTTTTTTTGATGGGTTTCCTTAATGAAGCTGTTGCTAAGGAAACTCTGCAAGAGCCTGGTAGGCCCCGGAGTGATTGCATCCCTCGTAGTTCTGTCAGTCTGAGCTCAGTCAGATGGGCAGGAGACTGGGGAAGCGGAAGTAGGGGAGGGGGGGCGAGGGGGGGGTACGTGCAAGCCACTGTGTTCTCATAGGTTTGAGTAACCTTGGATTTCTGTGTAGTTAGGAACCGAGTCCGCAGACACCTTGAGAAACTACGCCCACTGTATAGTAGGCAGGCATTTTTCTGATCAAACCTTCCCTTGGTTTCATTAACTATACTCTCTCATTTTCTCTTTACCTTGATTTCTTTTGTCTTTTTGTTGTTAGTGCACTTCGATTGTGTGTGTGTGTGTTTGAAAAAAATTGATTTTAGGTTTTTCTTCAGAACAAGGCAGAATGTAAACAAATGCATGAATGTCGCAGACACTCATTGCTTTGTAGAGGTTCCAGGGTGTTTACCTTCGGAGGTTAAAGCTGAGTTGAATGGTAAAGCCGCGCTTTCAGGAGGAGAGTTTGCCAACACGTGCAGACTCTGGAGGAGGGCCGGGCCTTATTCATCTCTCCGTCTGTGCCTGTCTGTGACCAGACACTTCCTAATCTGCAGCATGATTCACACCGCCTTTCCTGGGGCTGCGGCACCACTCTGAGCAATGACAGTGGCAACCCTTGCTAGAGACTCACAGGCTTCCTGTGAAGAAGTTCCCGGCTTTTCTGCATTTAACACTTCAAGGCCCTCCTGTGACGAGTTGTTTTTATTATTGCCCAGTTGTGATGCACAGCAGACCTGGTTTTTATTTTTTTATTTGGGAGTGCTTCAAGGCTCCCGGATGATGGCCAGGGCGGTACAGCCGATGCTTGGCTGCCCACCACCCAGAGCATGGAGCCTGCCCTTGTCTGTCCAGCTCGCCACGCATGTGTTTGCGAGTTTGCCTGTCACAGTGGAAGTCAGTACTTGGTTCCTTTCTGTGGCTAGACACTGGCCACTCTGTCTCCAGGCCCGGCTTTCCCCTTCATGCCCTAGTGAACAGCAGGGGCGTCCCGGCATTGCCTGTTGACTGACAGTGCGGGGACTGTTCACGCGTGGGTTTTGTGAACCATGTTATCACTCCTCGTGGACATATACCACTCAGTAGCTTCCTGTGGCCCCTTCTGAGGACTGCCACAGGTTGCTACCAGCAGAGCCCAAGGACTGCACTCTTCCCACCTCTTCACCTCCCATCCAGAGCATCTTGACCGCAGCTGCCACAGTGGGTGGGGGCTGATGTCAGGCTCTGGTTTGGAGCTGCATTTCCCTCGTGCCCCACGTTGTTGGACATCTTTTTATGTAGATGTATGTATGTATGTTTCTCTGTGTAGCCCTGACTGTTCTGGAACTTTCACTGGCCATCCACACATGGCTATTACAGTCCTTTCCCACTTTTATCTCTCTTTGGAGGCAGGAATTGAACTCAGTCTCATGCACACAAACACAGAGGGTGGAACAGTCTGTGTTTGTGTCTGCTCATGTTGGTCCCCAACTCTGAGACTCAAGCGACACTTTGGTTCTAGCTGGTTGGTACCATGCTGGGCTTACCTGCATGCGCTATTATGCCAGGCAAAGTGGAAGTTCCATGTATGTATGTATAT
>NW_026067930.1:3761282-3803691 GCF_014885135.2 Alexandromys fortis
ATATATAGTCTTTCTGTCTAAGAGCTGCAGATGTGTAGAGAGCAGAATGGGTCTTGTAGACTGGAGAGTGTCCAGACTAGCTGTGTCCTTCCTGCCTTGTCCACTTCAGCATGCAGTGCCGTCATGGGCTATTTCAAAGCCCCTTCCTGTCATGCCTTGCTCTACAGAGCTCAGTGAGTTCCTGCAGTTTTGAAGGTTGAAAGGGCCAAGCTGTTTTCTTTAGCATTCCTGGCTGACTCATTCAGTTGTAACCTGTGATCTGAAGTCTTTATCCACAGGGGCTGGAGGGATGGCTCGCTGTTGGGTGTTAGGAGCACTTGCACAGATGAAAGTTCAATTCCCAGCAACCGTTTCCGGTGTGTTCTGGCCTCCTGGAATAAGATCCGAGGATCTTATGCCTTCTTCTGGCTTCCATGGGCACCTGCATTCATGTGCCCATAACACACACACACACACACACACACACACACACACACCTCAAAAATGAAATCACTCCTTTAGAAGTTGTGAGGAGGTCTCTGTTGACAGTTATGTTTCCCATTGTCCTAAATGTCCACATTATTTCATTTATTTAGTTTTCCCAGCCACCAAAAAATTAGACTGCTCTCCCTTTCTTAGAGGAGAAGTCATAATGGCAGAGCTGGTGACTTTGATGGATTGTGACTCAGACCAACAAGTGCACTGTGCTGTTCTCTGTCCAGCCATGCCAGAATGTTCTAACAATGCCCCCACTTCCTTTCTACTGTTAGAACCAAGTGGGTTTCTGCCTACTTTCTGGTTGGAAGTAGAATGGTGAGCTAGCAGAATGACCCATCTGCTGACTAAGGCCTCTTTATCTCGAGTGTCTTCCAGACGCTTCTGCCAGAAATTTGCATAAACATCTGGGCCCTGGACCCAGAGGCCATGGCTATGCAGCCTGCTGAAGAATTAGAACAAAACTGTGCTGATTCATGGCCCCCACAAGAGCGGGAGGTCAGAAATGACTGTGGGGACTTGATTGCCTCTCAAGATTTTGCCCAGGACCACTTTGCACTCCCCCAGATCCTTGGGCTGCCCACATTAGCTCAGTGCAGCCTTGCCCCCAGCCTTCCAGAGCTTGTGTTCACTGGAGGCTTCCCGGTCAGTGGCAGCATGCCAACTGGAAACCTCTTGTGCCTGGACTTGTCGACAAGGGAGTTCTCCCAGAGTCTGAAGTAATTCCATTTCCATCTATGGGGAGTGCTTATCTTTTGCTGTCCTGTTGCATTCACATGGTGTGAAGAGTGAGAGGCCAGACACCGGGACCGTGAGAGCCTTCTGCCTGCACAGAAGCGGGCTCCCTCCATGGGAATCATGGAGGATGGAGGTCAGGGGTTTGGACTCTCTGTTTGCTGTTATCTGTGGAGAGGACCCTGGCCGAGGCCACCATCATCAGCATCTGTTGTCATGTTCAGTGTGCAGGATGTCCAGGCGAGGGTCTAGGGGTCTCCAGTGTGGGATGGAGGCAGGCAGTACGTTTGCCTCTTCCTTCACCCCTCTCCTTGTCCCCGGCCATGGCTGAATGTGGCACACGAGCATCTTCTGAAGCAAGGCTGCATCCTGTGCGAGTTTGGTGTCCATGGATCATAGACCCAGTCAAAACACGTCTAGAGGCATTGGATCTAAATTTCTTAGACCTGGGACACAAGGAATGCTAACCAAGAGAGAAGGAATTGGTAGTGTGAGCTCTGTCATGTGACATGTCTCTGCTTATCAGATGATTCTCTTAGGAAAGAAAATTGGCATCAGACGGGGAGAAAATATTCACCAAACATGTATGACTAAGGACTTAGCTTTGGAACCTGTGACGAGTGAGCCCGGCTCCATAGTAAGATGAATGGTCTAATTTAAAAAACTGCCAGAAGCTTAGAACAAATACCTCCTAACGGGAGATAAAAGTGTGGCCAGTAATCACAGGGAAGGGTGCTCAGCGCCTGGTTATCAGGGAACGCAAAGTAACACCAGCAGCATGGCCAAAGCCACGAGCTCCTGTGACGTCAAATATCTGTGATCAGACATGGCACAGTGTGGTCCTTGTGCATCATCCCCATGGGTGGGAACTGATGCTGCCACTCTGGAAGAGTCTGGCTGCCCCAGGGCAGGGGGAGGGGCTCAGTGTGAGCTGTGCAGGTGAAAAGGAATGGCACTGGGGGGGCTAGAGATTATGTATGAGAGCATGTTACCAGGACAGCGTCAAGGAGATAGCGTGAGGGATTTAGGACACATGTGGGTTGTGCATGTGCGTGTGTGCACATGCGTAAGTGTGTGTGTGAGTGTGTGCATGTATGTGTGTGTGCATGTGCTTGTATGCGTGCGTGTAAGTGTGCATATATGTATATGCATATATATGCATACATGTGTGCATATATGTGTGTGCGCATGTGTGTATATGCATGTGTGAATGTGTGTGTATGCGTGTGTATGTGTATAGCTGGAGACGCCTGTGCCCCAGAGCTTCTGCACTCACTTAGCACTTGCTAACCCTTGTCTGAAGTATTCACTATACACACAGTACTTATTTTGTTTCTCGGCTTTCTAGAATCTTCCCCATGGGTTCTAAGCTGGGAATCTACCTGTTGTAAGTGCACAGGCCCCAAGGGAGAGGCTCTTGCTTCCTACATTTCCTTTAGTCTCCCTGTGGGTGCAGTTGGGTGCCAGCAAGTGTAGAAACATGGGAATGGCTTTGCTTTCTCTGTGGCTGTGGCTGGGACTGCCATAGAGACCTGCCATGACTGTGAGGTATCTGGGCGGTGTTTTGTGTACTGAACGACTCCTGAGCAGTCCACACAGTTCCACTCGTTCCACCAGGCTGCACCAGCCAAATACTGCAGACCTGGGGGTTCTGAACAGCACAGGGTGATTTTCCAGGGCCAGCAACACGGGTTTGGAGTCTGGCAAGGTCTGCTGCCTGTACACAGGTGCCTTGTCTCCCATGAGGCTGACTAGCAATGTCCATTTATCAATGTATTGAAGTCCAGCAACCAAAAGTCCCCTTTGACCCACCTGCTTAACATGCCCAATTAAAATTAAACACCTTATCATAATTCAGGGTTTCTCCTTTTCCTTTTTAAACCACCTTTGCCTATGGGCCACATCTGTCTCCTTAGCTAGAGTCCTTTGTGCCCGCTCCCAGGACAGATATCCCTTCTGGGTCTCTCTCTTAATCCCTTCCCCTTATATCTTTCATCCTCCTCTGTCTCCTGCCTTTGTCTCTTATTCCCTGCCCTTTGTCCCTCTGTGGCAAATACATCTCCTTTGTGCTGAGAACTTGGTCTTGGGGTGTCTTGGGCTGATGCCGATCCCTTATAGCAACGGAAATAACTCAAGGACAGCTGCATCACCATGGCCCATGGGTGACAGCTTGACACCACACCTTGACAACAATGAAGTGGGTCTAGTTATCAAATGTAAGCTGACTTTAAAAAAAGCCTGTGGTTTGTGGGCATCTAGTGGGTGCTTTCCACCAGGGGTGTTTTGGTCCCATCACCCTTGAGAGGCTACACTAGGCCTTGCCTGCTTATAAGCCAGGAAGTCTTAAGTCTAAGTCAGGTGGCATTGTTATCATCTGCTCCACACGATATCTCCTAAGGAGCCCAGCAAAGTCCCTTCCCCATTCTCTTGTCACGATGGATTCTTGATTCTTTTTTTTTTAATTTTTTTTATATTTTTATTTATTACATATACAATATTCTGTCTGTGTGTATGCCTGCAGACCTCATTACAGATGGTTGTGAGCCACCATGTGGTTGCTGGGAATTGAACTCAGGACCTTTGGAAGAGCAGGCAATGATCTTAACCGCTGAGCCATCTCTCCAGCCCTGGATTCTTGAGTCTTGTTCCTCCTTGTGAAGGATGTCTCCTGCATTGTGTGTCAATCCCCTTGTGCCTGAGAACCTGGGCCTTTTTAGCCAAAGGCTGGATGTGCTTGTAGCCCTGGCTCATGAAAGGCCTTGGGGTGTTTACAAGGGTCCCCCAAAGCCCCAGATTCCCGGTGCATTATGCTTCTTGCTTTCTCTCTGTGCTTCAGCTCTCCGAAGAAGAGAAAATCCAGCGCTACAGCATCCTATCTGAGCTCTACGAGCTGATTGGCTTCCACCGCAAGTCAGCATTCTTCAAGCGCGTGGCTGCCATGCAGTGTGTGGCTCCCAGCATCGCGGAGCCTGGCTGGAGGGCCTGCTACAAGCTCCTTCTGGAGACGCTGCCCGGTTACAGTCTGTCACTAGACCCCAAGGACTTCAACAAAGGTACTGAGGACCCAGGCTTGGGTAGACGTTGCCTTGTTTCCATTCACATTGTGCGTTTGAGCATCTGCTGAGTATTGTGGAACGGTATTGAGCACCTGTGGTTCAAAGGTAGCCAAGCCCTTCTCTTCACAGCCTCTCACTGCAGCGGTGTCATGACAGGAAGTCCTGGAGCCACCTTGTGGCCTTGTTTTTGCATCTTGGTTAGTCGAGGTCAGAAATTGCTCTTGAGGCCATCACCGTGGCCGGTCACCAACACAAGTCCTAATGTTTTTTACTTATCTTACGAAGTGTTGTGAGGTTAGCAAAAATCAGTGTAACTTTCTGGAATAAATAGACATGGGTGTATGTGTATACACACTACTGTGCATTTGTGGCAGATTCTGATTCTGTAATAATAATATTAAAACACAGCTATGTGTAATAACTATAGACAAATAGGATGCTCAGTTTGGTCAAAGTCTTTATTAGTCAGAGACAGATTCCTTCTCTTGATAACTGCTTTAGATGGGGCCCAGAGCTAGTGATGGTTTGGCCTTCAGTCGGAGAGAACTGACTCACCCTCCCACTAGGGTGCAGGGCTCCCACTCTCAATCACAAATCCCTCTCTGGCCACTGATGAGTAGTGCTCAGATGTCACCCTCTCCAGATTCTCCAGTGCCAGCCTTCCCGTCACCTCCATTCCCAGGAGACCAGAATCTTCAGAAGGGAGTCACTCGTCTCAGAGATGAGACCCGCTGTTCTGTGAAGGGCAGGTGGTAAGCCTTCCAGCCCTTGGGGCCACGGTCCCTGTTGTTCAGAGGGGTTTGAAAGCAGCGCCAGTCACGTGTAAATCACGAGGACTACACGGCAAGTGTAGATGGCAGGGGCAGGAATAGTGGCCTACATCTGGAATCCAGCACTTGAGGGGGCCAAGGCAGAAGGATGGCTGTAAATTCGAGGCCAGTCTGGTTTACAGAGAGCAGTCCTGTGGTAAAAGAAACCACACAGTCCCTGTCTGTGCCCTCCCACCCCGCATAAAACAGCAGGTGGTGGGCAGGCCAGGCTCAGCACTTGCTGCACTTGACCGAAACCCCTGGCAGAGCACACACTGAGAACCGATCATTTTAGGAAGGGCAGCCCCTCCCGTCTTTAAGGCAAATACAGATAAGAGTTTTATTCATTGTGTCCATTTTAGGAAAAGGAGTGGTTTGGGGGCTCAGGGGCCTCAAGTCCACTTTCTGGTTAACTGAAATGGACTTTAGGTTTAAACAGAGGAAGAACTGGGACAAGAGGTGTGCACCTGTAAGCAGTCCTGGTTCTGATGAGGTTCCATCCATCACTGTCCCAGATAGTCCTTCAGAGTAGTGTCACGATGTCTTTGTTGCTGAGGGGAGAAGGGTTCCCAGGAGGTAAGCAAGATGACTGGATTGGGTTAAGGTAGAGGTTGGGGCCCAGCAGGACAAGGGGCTCTTCAGATTGGTGAAGAGAGGGAAGGAGGCCATGCCTGCTGAGGAGAGACTGGCCTGGGTGAGGGGGTCACTTGGCAGCCAAGTGGGACATTTGTGCTCAGGCATATAGCAGGCTTATGGGGGGAGGTGTCCCCCACCTCCACTCCCAGTCCCCACAACCCTGGAATTCTGTTTTCAGAGCAGCCAATATCTTGCCTCCCTGGATGCGCAGGGGCGAGGTGGGCAGGCAGAGGTCTCCTGAGCAGCTTTCCGTTCCTGTGCTCTGCTGGTGCTGTCCTTTCATGTTAGGCTCACAGAAGAGCCTGTCCCTCCTATGACCTTGCTAGACGGGTCTCCTCCATCCTGCGCCCCTGCTGAGGGGTATTTTTAAAACAGTGACACACAGACCTTGGCATTTGTCTGTGTTCAGTACCGTCAGTGACTGTGGCACACTCTAGACAGCGGCTTTCATTTATTTAACTTTTTGGAGACAAGGTTTCATGATGTATCTCAGGCTGGCCTTGAACTCACAAGCCCAGGGTGGCCTGGGACTCTCAGTCCTCCTGCCATGGCCTCCCAATTGGTAGGAGTACAGGCATGTGCCTCAACACTGTTGTGTGGTGTCACTTGGAAGTAGATCTTGTCCTTGACTTTAAGATATATATTTTTTTAAATATTTATTTATTTATTTATTTATTTATTTATTTATTTATTTATTTATTTATTATGTATACAGTGTTCTGTCTGTGTGTATGCCTGCAGGCCAGAAGAGGGCACCAGACCTCATTACAGATGGTTGTGAGCCACCATGTGGTTGCTGGGAATTGAACTCAGGACCTTTGGAAGAGCAGGCAATGCTCTTAACCTCTGAGCCATCTCTCCAGCCCCTTTAAGATATATTTTTTAAGCTAATTTATTTATTTTGTGTTTGGTGTGTGTATGTGTGTGTGTGTGTATTGTGGTATGCATGCAGAGGTCAGAGGGCAAGATGTAGGAGTCATTTCTCTCCAGTCACGTGGAGTTCAGAGATAGTTCTCAGGTCGTCAGGCTTGGTGGCAGATGCTTTGCCTGCTGAACCATCTTGCTGGGCCCTGTCCCTTACTTTCACTTTAGCTGTCAGGATTGCGGGCAAGGGGTCAAGAGACAGATTTGGGACTCTTTCTAGAAGGTCTTAGATGCTGCAGAGATTTTATAGCCCTTGCCACTGGAACAGAGGACGCCTCTAGAATGGAATCCACTCTCTTCATGTGCTGGAAGAGCTGGACTGGAGTGAGGAGGCAGCAGAGGGCAGGCAGGACGCTTCTACAGAGCCCACGATGACCCTGTGCTGGTCACTTTGCTGTGACTTGGGATGGACAGACTCATGGGTGCCCTCAGCTCCTGTCTGCCCTTAGCTGTCTCTGGATTCCTCCAGCCTGGGCCTTCCAGACCCCATTTAATTGTCTGATCTAATGTGGTTTCCATCTGTTCTGTCACTTTGTCCCCACAAGAGGTGGAGTGGAATCTAAAGTTTGTTGGTCACCTGTTGCATGATTGGCCTTCCTGAGGGGAAGTGGGCCTGTAGACCGATGTGACTGATCCTCGGTGTTGGAACTGCTCAGGGATCTGTGACCCTCTGCAGGCTCTTTGGGCTGTCTCCACTGTCTGAATAGTTCTGCTGCAGCTGTCACTACAAGCCCTTCCTTAGCTCTCAGAGCACTGCCGAGACCATGCTGCATGCCCTTGGCAGAATGCCACATGGAACCCGGGGACAACAGGTGCTCGAAACCTTCAGATGGGGTGACTGTTGCAGGCCCCTGTGAACTCTGCATAGCCACCTCCCGTCTGCCCTCTGCTGCCCTCCTCCACTCCAGTTCAGCTCTGCAGGACTCAGAAGATGGTGGGCGCCATTCTAGGGGCTTCCCTCCCTTGTTCCCGCAGCAAGGACAGTGGTGGGAGGGGAATCTGGATGCTAGGGGCTGGGGCAGGTGTGTTTGAGAAGTCTGCTCGTGTCTGTCCAGCGGATGGGGAAGCCCCTGCCTTGCATTGATCCTGCAGGAGCCCTGGTGGTTGTGGAGAAAGAAAGGAGGCCCCAGCTGGGCCTGGGTCAGGGTAGAGGTCAATTGAGGAAAGCGGAAAGAGAAGGAAGAGAAGGGGCGATGATGAGTGAGGAAGAAATTGTAAGACTTTTGGGAGCCAAGGTCAGACTGAGTGGGATGAAGAATTTGGCATCTAAATGAGCTTGGACTTGGTCCTTGTGGCTGGGATGTTTTTAAGAGGCTTACCTGAGAATCAACCTGGAAATGGGTGAAGCAGTAAAGGGATGGTTTGATGTTCCCGGGAGCATGGCTCTTGTGTTCTCCTATGTTCATGGGTATGTACTGATGGAGCACCCAGATTCTAAGAGTTGGTGACTAGGACAGCCATTCCCGAATTCCTGGCCTCTTCGTAGCCACTGCTGCATCCCACTTAGCCACTTTCCTCCTCTTTGGGAGAGAAATGTAGAGAACAAAGCCCGTGGAGTAAATGGCGTCCTCCACACACTCTGGCTCTTCCTGTAGCAGCGATGTGGAAGGGACGGGACAGACGGGATGATGTGGAAGCTCCAACCTGCCTCCCACACCAGCGGAAGCTCTCCAGTCCTCTTTCCAGGCTGACCTCCAGCTCTTGCAAAGACACACCTAGTTACTGTGAGGTGACAGCAGTAAGACCTGGAGCGGCTCTTGCTGTTTAGAGCCCTCTGCCATGTTTAGGATGCAGTTTTGTAGTGGAAAGATGGGTTATTTTTATGTCTTCTTTACCAGTAACAGCTCTGAGAGCAAGTCTTCTTAAATGAAAAAGTTATAATTATGTATTTAGTTGTACGTGTGCGTGCCTGCATGCGTGAGTGTGTCTGTGTGTGCACACACATGTGTGAGTGCATGCCACAGCTTGCAAGTGGATATTGGAAAATGACTTGCAAGGGTCAGTTCTCTTCTTCCATTCTGTGGTCCCAGGGATCAAGCTTAGGTCATCAGGCTGGGCAGCAAGCTTCCTCATCTGCTGAGCCATCCCATTTCTCCTCTCCCTTCTTAAAAACATATAGATCACACAAGGCTTTTATTATTTTCTTTCTATCAATTCACTTTATTCTTTTTTTTTAATATGCAGCTGTTTTCTTTCTTTCTTTTTATTAAGATTTTATTTATTACATATACAATACAGTGTTTTGCCTCCATGTATGCCTGCATGCCAGAAGAGGGCACCAGATTTCATTTTAGATGGTTGTGAGCCACCATGTGGTTGCTGGGAGTTGAACTCAGGACCTCTGGAAGAACAGTCAGTGTCCTTAACCTCTGAGCCATCTCTCCAGCCCCAATTCACTTTATTCTATGTGATTTTGTTTTATTAAAAAATAGATTTTGGGCTGGTGAGATGTCTCCGTAGTTAAAAGCATTTGCCGCTCTTGCAGAAGACCTGGGTTTGTTTTTAAGCTCCTACGTGGTGGCTCACAGTCATCTGTAACTCCTGTTCCAAGGGATCCTGCGCCCTCTTCTAGCTTCTGTGGGCACGAGACACTTATGTGGTGTACATCCATACACATAGGCAAACACATACATAAAAAAGTAAATTTTATTAAAAAATTATTTTAAAAGCAATTTCAGATCCACAGGAAAAAATGACCATACAGTTATCCCCTTTCTCCACAGAGACATGGCCTTCCCTACCAGCCAGCATTCCCACCCAGTAGAGCATCTGCTACAGCCAGTGAGCCAACATAGTATATCTGTACCCTCAGCCCACAGCTCCTGTCAGGGCTCACTATTGGTGCTGGACGTTCTTTGGGTTTTGAGTATGATGACGGAGCCGCCGTCATGGAGTCACACAAAATCCTTGCATCCTCCCATAGGTCGTCCGCGCTCTGTCCAGCCCAAGCCGCTGCAGCCACACATCCTTTCGTGATCTCCACACTTCTCCTTTTTCCAGAATGACATCAGGCACGTGGTTTTGGAGGCTGACTCTCATGAATAAAGCATCCGCGTGAAGGTTCTGTGTGAATGTAGTGTTTCAGCTCCTCTGGGCCAGCGTTAAGAAGCACAGTGACTGTGTCATATGGCTGCCTTTCACTCCCAGAGACAGTGGGTGACAGTTTCCACTGCTGTGTGTCCTGGCCAGCCTTTGGAACTGTCAGTGTTCTGGATTAAAGTGTGGTGGGGTCTTGTAGTTTACAGTTACCTAGCGAGTACATTGAGCATTTCTTCCTATGCTTGTCTGAGCGTCTTCCCGGGTGATTCCAATTGAAAACCAGATTCTTTGTTCTCTGCTTCTATAATATGCATAACAGTCCTTTAGCAATATCTTTGACAAATATTTCCTCCCGGCATGCATCTCGTTTTCCCGTTCTCTCGGCAGCTTGTCTACAAAACAGCAGTTCTCGATTTTAATGACATCTACTCCACCAGCTCTTTCTCTTAGGGATGTGACTTTGGAGCCGTATTTAAAAATCTACCACTACGCCAAGTGCTCCCTACGGCTTTCATTTATCGACTTGTAGGGGAAAATTTCATAGACCCCAAAGAAGTTCCATGAACTCTTAGAACCTTCCAGAGAGGTTTGTATTAATTGGAGGTCCATTTTGGTGGACTATTTGTGAAGTCCACAGTTAGCATCTTGGTTTACGACCTGGTTGGTGGCTGTCCCGTGTCCCGGCTGGTCTGCTGGAGGGCCTCCTCTGGGTCACTCACTCCTTTGTCAGAGCCCCGTTGACCATACTGACATGGGTATTTCTGCATTCTCTTTTCTCCTCTATCAATTGTTTTGTTTGTCTATTTGCCAAAACCACACTGCCTTGATTACTTTAACTTTATAGTAAGTATTGCAGTCAGGGATATTTTTATTTATTAAAAAATTTTGCCCTTTTTGGATATCACAGAAAAGTGGCCGTTCAATGGAAGTGGTTATTCATATTAAAGTGCTAGCTCCTGTTTTTTTTTTTTTTTTCCCTGTGGTATTTAGAGCAGCTGCCACACCGAGTGATGGTCTGCGCAGGGCCTCTGGGCTGTGACTGCCTGACTTGTGCCCGCTTCAGGACTGAGTGGGGCTGCCCAGTCTCCAGCTTTGCTAAGCCCCATGCCTGTGGGTGCACATGGCCACAACATCTATTTGAGCCACATCAAGGCAGGCTGTGGCCTCTTGGTAATACTTCCACATGACTGACCTGTTTCCGACAGCTCAGTGAGAGACTCTGTGAGCACATGGGACATGTGGATGGATGGAAGTCCAGGATACCTTTACTCATGGTTTGATCTTGGCCAAGTTGCCCCATGTCCTGTGTCTGTGTGTCTGAATCTTGGGGGCAGTAGTTTATAGAAGGATCGGATTCCCTGTAGGGTGCTGAGGACAGAGCTCAGCATGCTGTCAGAGTCAGGGGGAGTTCTGATGTTTCTCAAGGATGGCACTAAGGGAGTGTAAGAAGACGGACCGAGTACTGAGAGCCTTTGAGGCCAGCGCAGCTGCTGCGGCCCTCCTGTGGGTTTGATGGCCTTGATTGGAATGAGGGCCAGGGTGTCTGGACAGTCAAAGTTAGAGTTACTGGCAGAAGAGAAAGTGAAAGGTCCTCCCATTTGGGAAGGGGAGCAGGATGTCCTGGCCGATTTTGCAGTATTCTGGAGAGATTTGATGGTCTAAGAGAAGATCCTGGAAAGAGAGGAGTTTTTGGAGTACCACGTGATCAGTTTTGAGAGGCGGGAAGGCGATTTTTAGATACTGAGATGGCCCCGCGAGTGGGCGTGTCCTGCAAGTGGGGGCCTTCATGCTGAGACTGAGACACCCCTTTCCCCTCCCCCCTGCGTGAGCGTGCCCCGTGAGTGGGGCTTTCAAGTGGGGGCTTCATGTGGTGTGCTTCTAGGAGACTCTGGGTGAGACTGCAGGGCTTTTCTGTTACTTCCCTTGGTATCTTTGAACTTTGCCCCAGGCTGGCTGCAGGCTAAAAGCACAAGGACTTCACGCAAAGGCACACTTAGCATTGCCTTAAGTTTGTCTTTCTGTACAGGGCCTACCTGAGAACACTCTGAAGTCCTTTTCCCATGATGCACTGCCCTCCCCACCCTCCGGCCTTCCCATTTCACCCTCCAGCACTTAGCGGGGACGCTGTTTCTTCTGAGATCGCAATGTTGCTTCTGTGGAGATTGAATTCCTTTGTGTCTCTACTCTCCTAATGCCTGCTGTTCCTCCTCTGGCACCTTCTGTGACTTTGTAAGCACACTTAAAAGCCATCTGGGTGGCTTACATAACACCCCCTCCCCAGCCTCCTGCCAGTCCCACAGTTCTGGCCCCTTTGTCCTTTGCTTCCTGGTGGAGGTGTCCATGTGAACACCTGTGGTGAAAGACTGGACCCACCAGGAGTCCTCACAGCTACTGTGGCCAGTTATTACATTTGTTCCCGGCTCTTCATTTACAAGTCTTAAGAATGGAACATACTTCTTTTGAAAAATCCAAGTGGTTCTGCCCTTTTCACTTGCACTTTTTGTTTCAGGAGGGGACGTTTGCCATAATTTTGTGGGAGCAGTGAGGTTCGGTAAGAGTTAAAATGGTAACTGTCAGCCGGTTGCATCTCTAGACAATAAAAACCACTTTAAGCCCCACCTCCACTTCATACGTTTCTCAGAGAACTAAATGGAAATCTACCAAAGCCCCATACTTGTGAATAAAAGCTAGACTGTCAGGTCTCTCAGATCCAGAAATGTCTTCGGTCTTGTTTGTGAGGTGAGTGTTTTGCCAGCTGGCTGCAGAGGCTCGAGTTAGGACCCTGCTTCTGTGTTCTGTGTGTTTGCTGGCGTAGGGACCACATCTTCTTTCTTAGTCTTATTTGTGCTGCTGCGTGAGAAGGTTTCTCTGTTTTGCTTTTTGCTCAGTCTTTTGCTAAATGAGAGATTAAATGTCGCCGAGGAACTTTTTTGAAAGAGACGCGGATTTTGATGTTGCTGAATGGCAGCTGTCAAAGCCTGAACCTCAGTGACAAGATTGCAGAGAGTTTTGTCAGGAGTCAAGTGCTGCAAATCTGTCTTTGCAAAAGCTTCAGTGTTTTACTGGAGGACTCTGAACCACAGAGGAGGCACCACGTGCTCAGGGCTCACTGGTGAGCTAGTTTGTCCTGGGTCTCACTCACACCTACCCATGGTAGTAACTGGACCATTGCCTAGTGGGAAAAATAACCAAGTGATAGTCACTAACACAGGCTGGTTTCCTGCATGAGAATGAGCCCTTGGATTGGTAGTGCCAAGATGAGATGAATGAGAACTGGGGCTTTTGAAGGCGTGGCTAGCTAGCTTGGTCTTGACTCGAACTCTTCCTCCTCCTAAAATTCTCTTCTGTTGCAGTGCTTGGTCCTAGCCTCTTTGACCAGGTGGAAACATGGCAAGGATGCGTCTCATTTTCTGCTTTTCTTATTGATGCAGGATGTCACCACTGTATGTTCCAGGCCATTTCTGGAAGATAAGTCACATCCTAGTATATACTGTGGAGGTTGGGTCGGCTTCCAGGTTTTCAATTGATCTGTTATTATGACATATACTAAACGTCCAGGAACTTGAGCAAACAGCTGAAGTGAACCCTCCACCCAGCAAATCCCCGGAGCCTTGGCATTGCATCCTCACACACTTGAGCATGCACACCTAAAACAGAAGGAGATTTTTCTGGTGTCAGGCTCTCATCTTGACCCACATGCCAGTTAACTACCCATCATGCACCAGGCCTGCCAGGCATTAAGGATCCTTGGATGAATAAGCCACATTGCTGCTGCCAAGGCAATGAGGAATTGATGGAAGAAACAGAATCATGAGCTTACAGGGGCCCCACTGTGCCTGTTAGCGGCTGGAGTCTATGCCTGTTGCTCAGCACACACAGGAAAGGGAGTGGCTGGCTGCGCGGGGCACGGTGGTGGGAGGCGAGATCAGCAGGGGCTGTGAGTTACATGGAACATCTTAGGCAAATTGCCTGAGGTGAGGATGCAAGAAGCAGGGATCCACACTCTCCAGGCAGCAGACAGAGGAGTGCCTTGCGCCACTTGTCAGTTGACATTGACCGAGGGTCTGTTTATACAGACGCCTCTGTTCTGGGGGTATTGTAATCAGCACCAAACAGTCTTCGTGTGCGGGGACTCATGATGGTGGAGTGGGGCTTGGGGTTGACATACAAGTAGGTAACCATAGCAGAAGAGATCTGGTATATCAAGGGTTTGTTCTCAATGCAGTAATGGAGCAGGCTGGCTCATTAATCACCCCGCAGAGTTGGAGGCCGATGCCGCGTGTTAAACACATTATATTCATTGGGTCATAATATTAGCACTTATCAGCTAGCATTTATTGAGAAGTTAGGATGAACGGCTGCAGCACTTTAAATGGGCTGCTTGCAGCTTTGTGACACGGAGGACCCTTGTTTCCCTGTGCGAGCTCCTCCCCTGCCTGCCCCAGCTCACAGGGCACACTCATTCACTCCCCCTCCACTGTCCCCACAGCAGCCAGCAGCATCTGTACCTCCTATGGGCTTATCCTGACAGAATGGCCACGGCCTTAGGGGAGGCACTCTGTCCCCCTATCTTTCTTTCATGTGTTTGTGTATGAGGTTCTCAGTGAGTGTATGCTAAGTGTGACTCTCGTGAGCTCTTTGAGATTGCCAGTGAGCATCAGTTTTGTCTGTGTCTGAATTCCCTTATGTTTTTATGATCCGAGTCTTGGCTCAGCAGGGACTTAACCAGTTTGGTTGATTGCAGGCATTAGGTAGGAATGTTAGGGCTCAGAGCGCCTGACCTTTCGGGTGCTGAGATCACATTGGGGTGTAGAGGGCAAGTGCAGTCTACGTGTTGAATTCTCTATAGATCCAGTGCTAATTCCATCAAAATTCCAGTAGCATTCTTTACAGAACTAGGAAAAAAACCTTAAAAAAAAAGACAGCCAAAGTAATCATAAGCAAAAAGAAAACTGGTGTCACAATATCTGAATTCAAACTCTAGAGCCATAACAGCAAAGACAGCATGGCTCTGCCCAAACACAGACATAAAGACCGATGGAGCACAACAGAGGATGCAGAAACAAACCTACACAACCATAGGCATCTAGTTTCTGACAAAGGTGTCAAACACATACACTGATGAAAACAGGCCATTCAGCGAGCCATACTTGATAGTTACCCGCAGAGGACTCAGAGCCACGCTTCTCATCCTGCCACAAACATGAACTCATAGTGGATCAGATACCTCAGAGCTGGAGACACTGGGCCTGCTAGAAGGGAACATAGGAAAAGCATGTTCAGATGCAGGTGTGAGCAAGGACTTTGTGAAGAGAACCGCAGCTCACAGGGAGTCAGTCATCCCTGTGAGGGTTAGCAAATGGATGACGTGGATTTAGAAGGCTTCTGCATGGCAAACAAAGCTGACAACAGGGCAGAACAGGAACAAACCTTTGCCAGCTATGCTCCAGACGGGGCTTAAGATATGGAACATACAAGGTGCGTCAAAAAAATAAAAGGCAAGCCCAAACAACCAACCAGAAAATGGGCCGGTGAACTGAGCACAGCTGTTAAAAGAAGAAGCACAAATGGCCAATGACTATTTTGAAAAGCATTTAACATCCCTAATCAGAAGGGCCGTGCAAGTCAAAACCACATTGCTACTCCATCTCACACCACTCAGGAAAGATTTCGTCAAGGCAACAAATGGCGGTAGATGCTGGGGAGGGTGTCCGGAGAGAGGGGCCCTTTGGTGCAGCTGCTATGGAAATCAGCGTGAGGGTTTCTCAAAAAATTAAAAACAGAGCGACCATATAACCATCACTCCTGACACACACATAAAATATCTTCCCACAGAATCACCTGCCATCCCTGCTCACTGTTGCTCTGTTCACAGTATCAGGGGAGTGGACCCGCTTAGACAGTTATCACATGACGGATAGACAATGAAAGGCAGTCCGTGCACACAGCGAAGCTCTGTTCAGCCTTGAAGAACAATGCAGTTACGTCACTTGTGAGAAAGTGGATGGAACTGGAAAATATTAAGTGAAGTAACTCAGACACAGAGTGCATGTTCTTTTTCACATGTTGGCCCTACCTTCTAATTTTTACATATGTGTACATATGAAGGAATGAGTGTGGGTGCAGGAAACTACAGAGGCCATGAAAGAGGAAGAGGAGGATTTCCCAGAAGTAGAGAAAAGGGGTGCCAGAACACATGTGGTGTGGAAAGTGGGGTACCCGGGCTGGAACATACAAGTGGGGAGGGCAGGCAGGGAGCTAGGGGAGAGGAACAGGGTAGGGAGGGAATCAGCTAAAACAAACACATATGGAAATATCATAAGGGTGTTGGAGAGATGGCTCGGCAGTCAAGAGTACTCGCTGCTCTTGTAGAGGATCCGGGTTTGGTTCTAGTGCCCATATTGAGTAGCTCACAACCACCTGTGACTCCAGCTGCAGAGCATCAGATGCCTATGAGCTCCTTGGGCACTTGGACTCACATACACATGATTAAAAATAAAAATAAATCTTAAAACTGGGGCCGCAGAGATAGCTCAGCAGTTAACAGCATGGGTTACTCTTGTGGAGGATCCAGGTTTGGTTCCCAGCACCCACATGGGGGAACCCACAACAACCTGTAGTCTAGTATCAGGAGAATTGAATGCCCTCCTCTGTGGGCTCTGAGCATGCATGTGGTACACATACATACATTCAGGCAAACACTTATACATAAAATAATAAATCTAAAAACAAAATAAAAAACCTTAAACATTAAAAAAGAAAATGTCACAAGAAAATCTATTACTGTATATACTAATTTTAAGAGCCTTCATGTGGGACTTCTTGCATCCTAGAGTACAGATTCCTACTGTGTGTGTGTGTGAGAGAGAGAGAAAGAGACACACACACACACACAGAGACACACAGAGAGTCAGAGATGGAGACTCAGGATTCCTGTGTCCATCCACATAGGCTCCTAGGAGGCAGATGGAGACTGCGAGGCAGCTGTGGCTACAGCAGGCCTGCAGAAAGTCAGGTTATGTCATTTCCCCCAGCTTTCCCCCGTGTCTAGAGTCTCCCGACATTGTGAGGGACCCCTTGTCCACGTCTTCTTTTTGAAAGATTTTACGGCGGAAAATCTGTAGAATTAGTAATTGTTGCCAAAAGGAGCTGGGACCCTAGGACTCTGCGTTCTTAAGGAAATACTTTCAAGAAGGCTGTGTAAGCAAGTGTCCTACCTGTCCTTTCAAATGTGCCGCGCTGTTTGGGAGTGAGGGGCCCTTCCAGCCCCTGGATGACCTTGTTATCTATTTATCTCTCCCCTCCACGTTGATCCTGAGGGCCCATCTAGGTTTATCGCTTCTTGAGAAAATCTCTCTCATTTACTCAAATGCACTGGAAACAATCTTCTGGAGGCTATCAGGGTTATTTCAGTGGACGTCTTCATAGAAGAGAGAAAGTATAGTGTAAGGCTGTTTTTTAAAATTCTTCTTTCCAAGCCAGGCGTTGGTGGTACAGGCCTTTAATCCCAGCACTCGGGAGGCAGAGGCAGGTGGATCTCTGTGAGTTCGAGGTCAGCCTGGTCTATAGAGCGAGTGCCAGGACAGGCTCCAAAGCTACACAGAAATCCTTGTCTTGAAAGCAAACAAACAAACAAACAAAATAGTAAAATTCTTCTTTCTATACTGGGGTTGGAGCCTGGGATCTTGCCCGTGTTAGGCAGGTGTTCTACCTCTGAGCTCTGTGTTGTAGAAAATAACTTTAAGGTGTGTGACTTTTGTTTATGCTGCATTTGTTTAACTCCATGAAGCTGTGTTACTTTGTCTAAAACACCTGATGGTCAAATAAAGAGCTGAATGGCCAATAGCAAGGCAGGAGCAAGGATAGGCAGTGAGCACAAATAAGAGGAAAAAGCTGGGAGAAGGAGCAAGACAGAACAAGGAGAGGAGGGCGTCAGGGGCCAGCCACCCAGCCAGCCGCAAGGTAAGAGTAAAAGTAAGAGACACAGAAATAGAGAAAGGTAAAAGCCAGAGGCAAAAGGTATATGAGATAATTTAAGAAAAGCTGGTTAGAATCAAGCCAAGCTAAGGCCTGGTGTTCATAAGAAAGAACTCACTTTCTTATGAGTGGTTTATTTGGGAGCTGGGTGTCAGGTTCCCCAAAAGAGCAAAGAGCAAAAGAATAAAAATACCCAGCTCTGTCCCCAGGAAGAGACATTCTTAATGGAGGAACAATATTCTTCTCTGGCAACCCCATACCTGGGGACGGGATGGTGGTGGGTGAAGGGGTGGCGGTGGTAATAGTTTTTGCCATTTGAGTTTGATCATTGAGGTTGTTGTCTGTGAGCTGCCACATGACCTTGAGTCCCTGCTTTGTGACCTTTCCCATAGGCACTCACCGAGGCTGGGCTGCCGTTCAGATGCGCCTGCTGCACGAGCTGGTCTATGCCTCCCGCAGGATGGGAAATCCCGCACTGTCCGTGAGGCACCTGTCCTTTCTTTTGCAGACCATGCTGGACTTCCTATCTGATCAGGGTGAGTGAATTCGTATTTTTTTCTTTCCAGGGATTCTTGGGTGCATGTTGGGTTGTGACTGGCCTTCGTTTCCAGCTCCTTGCTGCTGGTGGGTACCTGTTTCTGCCATTAGCCATCCTTCCCATGCTCTCTCTGGCTTACCCACACCCTTCATTTTTGGTTTTCTGTGTCTTTATCTCTCTGTTCAGCAGGTCCTCCCCCTTCTTAGTCTCTAGCCCAGGCTCCGTGTTTGTTGCTTTCTTTGTCTTGGGACCAAATTCCTGACATGAAGCAACTTACAGGAAGTTCACGGTGTAAGGGGATGTAGTCTGTCCTGACTGGGAAGAAATGATGGCAGGTGACACTATGGGGTGGCAGTATTGCCGTCAGTCCTCACCCCCACACGTCTCATAGGGCAGGAAGCAGAGACCTGACAGGAAGTAGAGTCAGGCTCCCTGTCCCAAGGCCCACTCCTTCAGTGACCCCTATCTTCCAAAGGTTTTACTACCTCCCTTAGTGCCTATAGGTAAGTTTTGCATTCAAACCACAGTAGGTTCCTTGTCCTTGGGGAACATTGGATAAGATGTGTGTGCCAATATGCGGTGCCTGTGTGGGGAGGTTTGCAAATCCTTAGATCCGTCTACTTTTCCCAGTTCCTCCTCCCCTTTCCTCCATTCATATCCACCCCTTTTCTGTCTCTCGTTAGAAAACAGGGTTCTAAGGCATGATAATATAATAAAATAAGATGCAATAAAATGCAATAATATAATAAGGTAGAACAAACAAAAACTAAGAAGGAATAGAGCCCAGGAGAAGACACAAGAAACAGAGACTCACTTGTTATCACATTAAAGAATCCCATAAAAGCATTAAACTGGAAGCCATAATGTATATGAAAGGACCTGCGGGGCAAAAAGGGAGAAGAAAAAATATAAATTAAAAAAGATAAAAGAAAAATCCTGACACTACACCATGAGAAAGAACCTCAGAAATGCCATTGAGTTAGCTTTCTGTTGGCCATCTACCACTGGGCCTACAACCTATCTACCACTGCCATGACAATAATGGACTCAACCCCTGAATGGTTTGGCAGCCTGAATGAAATGCTTTTCTTTATAAGAGTTGTTTCATCATCATGATGTCTATTGATAGCAATAAAACCCCAACTAAGGCAGTCTATTTGCTTGTATTAATTTTTTCATCCTTTTATCCTGCAGGCGTGGTGTCTAGTTTTGATGTTAAGCTATGTTTCTCAGATAGCACAGAAGGGATGGGTCCTGTTTTCCTGTCCATTCACTTAGTCTACGTCTTTTTATTGGGGAATTAAGACAATTGATGTTGAGAGATATCAATGAATAGTGTTTGTTTATTCCTGTTATTGTTGTTGTGGTGGTGGTAGTGACTGTATATGTGTGTGTATGTGTGTGTGTGTGAGTGTGTATTTCCCATCTTGGTTTGCTGGTCTGGGATTACTTATTTCTTGTGTTGGTTTTTTTTTTTTTTTTGGTGTGGTTGACTTCTTTAGGTTGAAATTTTTCTTCAGGTGCCTTTTGTAGGCCTAGATTTGTAGACAGAAAATGCTTAAATTTAGTTTATCATGTTTTGTTTTCTCTGGATATTATGTTTAAAGTTTTGTTGGGTATAGTAATCTGGGTTGGCATCTCTGGTCTCCTAGAGTCTGTAAGACAACCTTTCACGCCCTTGTGACTTTTGAAGTCTCTATTAAGAAGTCAGGTGTAATTCTAATAGTTCTGCTTTTATATGTTACTTGATCTTTTTCCTCTGCAATTTCCAATATTCTCTTTTGTTCTATAATTAGTATTTTGATTGTTATGTGCTAAGGGGATTTCATTTTTCTATCCTGTCTATTTGGTGTTCTGATGCTTCTTGTGCCTTTAGTAGGTATCTCCTTCTTTAGGTTATGGAAACTTTCTTCGTTGATTTTGTTGGAAATGTTTTCTGTGTCTTTTTTTTTTAAATTTTTTTAAAATTTATTTATTTATTTATTAAAGATTTCTGTCTCTTCCCCACCGCCGCCTCCCCTTTCCCTCCCCCTCCCCCAACCAAGTCCCCCTCCCTCGTCAGCCCAAAAAGCCCTGTGGGAAGTCCAAGGACCAAGGTCCAAATCAGGAGCAGAAGGAGAGAGAGCACAAGCAAGGAACTCAGGACCGCGAGGGGTGCACCCATACACTGAGACAATGGGGATGGTCTATCAGGAACTCACCAAGGCCAGCTGGCCTGGGTCTGAAAAAGCCTGGGTCAAAACTGGTCTCGCTGAACATAGCGGACAAGGAGGACTACTGAGACCTCAAGAACAATGGCAACGGGTTTTTGATTCTACTGGACCTATTGGTTTCGTGGGAGCCTAGGCAGTTTCGTGGATGCTCACCTTACTAGACCTGGATGGAGGTGGGTTTTCTGTGTCTTTGACCTGCATTTCCTGGATGTTTGTGCCGGGATTTATTTATTTCTTCCCTCCCTTTTTTTCTTTTTAGATTTAGCATTTTCTTTGACAGGGATATCCATTTCTTCTGTTGTGTCTTCAATGCCTGAGATTCTCTCTTCCCTCTCTCTCTCTTTCTCTTGGTGTATTTTAAGGCCTTTCTTTCTTTCTTTCTTTCTTTCTTTCTTTCTTTCTTTCTTTCTTTCTTTTTTTAAAAGATTTATTTATTTATTATGTATACAGTGTTCTGTCTGCATGTATGCCACCAGACCAGAAGAGGGCACCAGATCTCATTATAGATGGTTGTGAGCCACCATGTGGTTGCTGGGAATTGAACTCAGGACCTCTGGAAGAGCAGGCAGTGCTCTTAACCTCTGAGCCATCTCTCCAGCCCCCACTAAGGCCTTTCTTAATTAAGGGGGAAACTCATGGAACAGAAATAGGGGTCCAACCTCAAGGGATGGAGCTAGGGGAAGAAGAGAGCCTTTCTTCCATCTCTTGTATTCTGTTGATGAGGCTTGCCTCTTTGGTTTCTGTTCGAGTTCCTAGATTTTTCATTTTCAGATTTCTCTTTTTTTTTCTAATTTTAATTTTTTATCCATTTCCATTCTCAGGTGTTGGTCTGTTTTAATTTTTTTCCACTGTTTGTGCTTCATTTCCTCTTTAAGGACCTCTGTCATATTCATAAAGGCTGTTTTAAGGTCTTTGTTGTGTGCTTTAGCTTTTGTCACAATATTCAGGTTTGCTGGGCTTTAGTGGAGACATACTGTCCTGAGTACTTAGAGAAGGGATCTGGTAGACATTTTATTGTATGGTCACCATTGATTTTTCGCTTTTATACTGTTGTCTAGGCATCTGGCATTGGGAAGATTGTAATGCTAGCTTTTCATCTCTGGCCTTGTCTTTGTTGGGTGGGTGTTTTAGTCTTTGGTTTCTGTTACCCTCTCTTGTTTTAGGAGAGAGTGGTAGCTGTTGCTTGGTAGGAAATTCTTCAGAGATCCTGATAGATGTAGCCACTGGAAGTTCCATGGAAAATGTGCTCTATGTATTGGGACCTGACACTTAGGGTCTTGTGCTGTTCTCCTTGGCGATATGTAACTCCCTTCCACAGCACCTTAGGCACCTCCCCTGTACCTCAGGATTTCTGCATGCCTTGTCTTCCCCTGAGGGGCTTTCGTAAGTCCCGAATAGATGGGGCCCCTGCCTTGTTTTTGTCCTCATGCAAGGCGGCAGGTGTCACTCTGTGTGTTGTGTATTTGCCAGCGGTGCTGTTTCGTTAGAAGCAATTCTGTTCTGTTCTGTTGGATATTGTGTTTCTCAAGGGCAGGAGCCTCGTCATCCCCTTCAGGTGCCCTGTGCTTTATATAGGACATTGGAAGCATTTAGTGCTTGTTAGCTGTCTGAGCTTGGACAAGGGACTGTTAAGTGCACCAATCTCTCCACTTGTCCACGTCGGGATGATGAGCTTGACCTTCTCTTCTCTTCTCCCGAGACAGAGCTTTGTCTCTTCATTACAAGACGGCACAGAGCGCAGACAGGACTGACGGCCTCACAGCTGCCTCTGCACCTGACAGAAACTGCTCTGCGTTTCTGCCACACTCATGTGCATATGCGCACACATGGACACAGACACGTGCACACACACACGCACACACACAGGCACTCACAGACAGACACACACACATACACACAGACACACACATACACAGACACACACACAGGCACTCACAGACACAGACACACACACAGACACACAAAAACAGATACACACACATGCACACACATGCACACACATGCATATACACAGGCACTCACAGACACACACATACAGACAGACACAGATACACACACAGACACACACGCATACACACAGGCACTCACAGACACAGACACACATACACACAGAGACACATACACACGCATACACCTTGATTGCTCAGTGGTGCTCACTGATGGCTGTCACTCATGGCCTGGGTGTGGGGCCGTGTTTGCTAGCATCTGATTTGACTTCTTTTTTCTTGCAGCCAAGGTAGTTCAGGGTGCCCATGAGGAGAGTCCTGCCTCGGCAGTCCTTTTTTTCTCACCCTACTCCCCTCCTTTTTCTTACCACGTTTATACTTTTAAGACTGACTTGCTCTTAGACATGCCTGTGTTTTCTGTACTTATCCTCATGTGATTTTCTCGAAAGCGTGTCAACACGTGTGGATGAGCACTGAGATATTTAGTAACAGGTCCTGTTATTGCTCTTTTAATACGTGCACATGAACTACTTATATGCAGTTCTAGAAGGTGCTACACAGGCTGCCGGTGAGAAGGTTAATAGTCTCATTTTGTTATCTTGAGACAGGTTCTCTCACTGAGATTTGGGGCTTGCCCTTTAGGCCAGACAGGCTGGCCTGATAGCCCCAGGGTCCCCCTGTCTCCGCTGCCCTGGTGCTGGGATTGCAAATGCACACACACGACCATGTCAGCTTTTCACCTGAGTCCAGAAGATGGAACTCAGGCTTGTACCATGCACGCTTTCCTGAGCTGTTCCCCCAGTCCAGTGCTTTTGTTTTGTTTGACTTTGTCTGTGGGGACGGGGTGGAGAGTGGGGATCTTGTTTTGTTATTATAGATAACACCATGGTGGATGTAGTTCTGTTTTTGGCTTTGTACATTTATCCCCTGATAACTTACTAAGTCATTGGTTCTGAACATTTTTCTGCTATTTAGATGTGTTTTCTCCTATTTAGATTGCCTTCTGAAAGGGTAATTCTGATTACATTCTGGCAACAGCATCCTAAGTCATTATGCGTTGAGTGCCTTACTGTTTAATTTGTATTTTCTTGGTTATTCTAAGTTTTTTTTTTTGTTTTGTTTTGTGTTTTGTCTTTTTCAGTTTACAGATTTCATAGTTGAACCTTTCTCACCTGAGCCCCTCTAAGATCTCATTTGGTTCTCAATGAAACTTTGATGGCTTTTGGTCGGAGAACAGCATCCTGCCTGTTGCACTGGAGAGATGTGGGCTGCCCCATTGTCCAGGACAGAGCCAGCCCTCAGCTCTAACCTGCTGAAGTAACACAGACTCCTGTGCAGTAAGGATCTGTGTGTTACCTGCCTGGACACGGTAGACCTGGACAGCTCTGAAGGGCTAGGAAGGCTTAGGCCATCTCCCGAGGGCTTCTTGTGTTCTAGCCTAAAGCTGAGGTTTCTTGAAAATCTGCACTGACCATGTTAGGATATGTCTTTCTAGCATGACTTATAGTTAAGACTCGTGCTGGGGCCTGAGAAGTGAGTTTCCTGGAAGAGGGTTAGCGTTTAGTCTGCACACACGAATTGACAGTAGCTTGGGAGATGGGTTTCCAGTCCACACGCATGAATTAACGATTCCATGGAGCCCACTGCGCTTGACTCACCTTGGCCAGGATTTTGTTTGTTGACGGAAGTGACAGAACTGGCCTTGCACAGGCTGACACTGGCTGCTCTGTTGTGTATTTGGTATTAGGGACTCTTGGGCACTGTGTCCTCCCTCTTACGTTTTCCCGAGAATATCCTTCCTTTTCTTCTATAAAGGCAGTTGGGAAGAATAGACACATCCCTGATGGCCAGTCCCACAAATGCTGCCCAATAAATGAAAGGAGTCAGGTTGGTCAGGGACAGCAAGGCTGAGTGCTGGGATGTGGGTCTGAACCACCCAGGAAAAGAAAGGCCTTCCTCATTCTGTAGCATTGGTGGAGAAGTCAAAGCTACTGACGTGGTCCAGGAGCGGAGCCCCCACAAAGACTGGCCTGGCTGTGGCGGGTCCTGGTGAAACCTTTTTGTGTTCAAACTAGACTGCTGGGGTCTGTGAGCAGGCTAGTTCTTCCAGGAGGAAGTTGGTTCTCGGAAGCCAGCAGGGCCTGGAGTTGCCATTGCTGGGAAAGCCATCCCTTCCCTCTGTCACACAACAGGCTGCTGAGTCAGGCCCTGCAGAAGAGCATCCTGGGAGGTGGTGTACCAGCTGAGGTACATGGACACGGTGGTGAAGATTTTACTTTCTGGTATGACTCCAGTCTGTTCTCAGGAAGCAGGAGATAAATCCCCACAGAGAAAAGGCCTTTTCTTCCCTCTCTTGCATATTTGATGTCTTTATTCTTTTTTCTAGCACCGCAGACAGCTTTTAGTCTGGTCTCTCCTTGGCAAGTCTGTGGTTACAGGTGCAGATGGGTTACAGGGAAGTGGTGATCACCCTCCCCTCTGGACCACAGAGCCCTCTGGTGCTCTGTGGGTGTCTGGGAGTCGCACAGTGAAACCTGGGGTCCCTGGGGAAGGCTTATGCTGGCTGCCCAGGAGGTGAGAATATGAAGTCTGAGTGCAGCTCCAAGAGTCTTTTGGGGTCCACAGGTTCCAAGTGAGGGACAGGAGGAGGCACCAGCGTCTCCTTTCTTGTTCACCTTTCATTCCTCCTGAGTTGAGAGGCTGTACTGTATGTGGCATTGGGCCTGTTGTTTGAGCTGAGACCCTGGGCCCCCTGTGGGGTGTGCAGTCACCCCAGGTGCTGTGTGCTTCTGGTGTGTTCACGGGCAGAGCACAGATCCCACAGAACCTCTGATGCCCCAGCTCTGTGGGCTTTGTGTGAGATAACTAGGAAGGCCATGCAGGCCTTCGTGCTGGGCACAGAGTGAAGACTGGCCCTGGGGGGTGTCTCAGCCCAGAGGGCATGGACTGCCTCTCTTCTTGATACTGGAAGAAAAGCTAGAGTTTAGAGTCTGGAGATCAGCCTGGGTCATTTTGGACTGGGGAACCAGGATAGCCTGGAGAGACCATGGTTTGAGACTTGCCTTGTTCCTCTCTGACCATCCGCAGTGATGTACAGGACCCACAGCACTCCAGGCTCCTCAGGCTGCACGCTGGGCTAACATTTGTTAACTCTGTCTCTATCCAGTGTTGTGAACCTGGGTGGGGAGACCTGGGCTTCAGCGTGTATAGCACCTCTGTCTGTTTTGGTTTCTTCATCTCTCCTAGGTTTGCCTGGCTCTTATGGAGTGTCCCTTTGAGCTTTTCCCTCTCCCAGGACCATTCCTTCTTGCCTTGGGGTTGTCAGGATGACAGAGGGGGCAAACACGCTCCCCGGGGGTCCCTTTGATCGGGCCTCACTCTCAGGACCCCTTCATCTCCATAGGTGCCAGGTCCTCAGACTGGGACGCTGGGCACGAGATTTTATGTGTAGACTCCAGGTTTCTGAGCCTCGTGGGGTGTGTTTGAGCATGAGGATGAGGTTCCCCAGGCTGGGACACTGGGACCGGGGCTTCACACGTGGACTCTAGGTTTCTGAGCCTTGTGGGGTGTGTTTGAGCATGAGGATGAGGTAGTCACATCTATGCCTCTCCCTCTGCTTCACTCTGGGAAGCCAGGCCACTCACTCTCAGTTTCCCTCTGACCCCAGCTGATTTTGTTATATTGTTCGAGAGAGACTTAGTTTTGAGGGACAGTACTTACCTTTTAAGGCTGATTGTCTGGTAGTGCTCTACACTGTGGCCCTTGCTCTGGTCCTGCAGAGTTGATGTCTCTACACTAAGATCTCGGGGAAGCAGGCAGCTCTGGAGGTGCGCACCGCGGCCTGATTGTGTGAGCTCTGGTGAGCAGAAGGTGCTAGAGCGGCCATTCCAACCAAGGCCTTGTCTGAATCGTTCCCATTTCTGGAAGTCAGCCCCTATCCTTCCCCCTTGTCACTGTTTAAGGTGTAAAATGCCTACAGTCTCCACTGACGCTCTGGTCCCTTACAGAGAAAGTCTGTCTTCTTCCACTGCCCTGTCCCTGTGGGAACAAGTTGAAGTCTTGACCTATGACCCATTGAGTTCGCTCATGGTTTGTGAGTTCTGTATAAAGATCTTTGTTAAGTGATACGCACATAGAGACACAGTCAGATTGTTTTTATTGAAGAGGAGGTGGCCATGCAGTCCCTCAGTTACTGTTGCCTTGAACTTCATGCTGAACACCACCAGGTGTTCTGTCTCCCTCTTCTGTGTGCCTGGACTCAATAACATTGTGAACTCAACATCTTTTTCTTATCATCTCTTAATTATTATTATTATTTTTTGAATTTTGTAGTTTTGAAACAGGAATGTATTGTTTTTATGCCATGTTGGTATCTGACTTTTGGGTAGAATTATATGACCAAGGTAACTGTAAGCCTCTTGATGGTGGTTTCTAGAAGCCTACAAGCAGGGTGTGGATGGGAGCTCCAGATGCTGTGCTTTGGTTCTGTTCTGACTTCCCCCAGGAGTGTTTGCCCTGTGCATACCTGCAGTGTGAACTGAGGCTGGACGCAAGAGGCAGGACTTTTAGACTGTTAGGGCAGCGTGTGTTTTTCCCAGCATGCTCCTCACCCTTGCATTTTCTCCATGCACAGTGTGTCTGGAGTCTTTGAAAATTTTAACTTGCTGTATTTCGATTTTCACCTGGGCTGGGGAGAAAGGAAGACGTGCATATGAACTGTTCAGTTGTAAAGAATCCTGGAGGCAGGGCAAGTCAGGGGCTGTAATTTGTTTCCATTGCAACTGATAAGCTCCCCTTTGTTTGTTCGGAAACAGGCAGAAGGGACTTGAACAAAACCCAGCAGAAAGGAATGGGGGGAGGGACACGGTCTTACTGTGAATTCTGTGTTGAAGAGATAAATGCCATGTAGTACGGCATAATAGGTACTTTCTAACAAAGTACATTCTTAGCGGGGAAATCAGAGTGCAAAATGAGGTGAAGAAAAGCTAGTAGGCTGTCAAAAATCTCAAATGTTTTAGTGGATTTACCAGTGATGGGGAATAATAATTTGTCAAGAAACAAAACAGAATATTCTAGGGTACCAAAAGGACCTCCTGTGGCTTCTAGTGGAGGTAGGTCTCAGTGGGGAATGGGGCTGTCACAGTGTCTAACTCAGTCCCGTGGTTCTGTATACTGGTCCACCATCTGTGCTACAAACCCCTGAATTTCATGCCTCAAGCTCTTTCAGTTCTAGGCCTAGAACATAGCGAGCCACCCTAAGGGCACTCAGGCAAACGGCTCTCTGGCATCCCAAGTTCCCCGAGACATAGATTAGTTTAAGGCAATCTCTTGTTCAGACTAACGGGAAACTGGTGTGTAGGATTTCCTATAGCTACAGAAAGTAATCCAGGTACCACGTGTTCTGGCGCATTCATTCTCAGGCTGGCCCAAGCCAGCTGGAGCAACCGCCTTCTCTCTCCAGCTTCTGCGTACGTCTCCGCTGTACAGGCGGGGCCCCTGGCCTCTCCTGGCCCAGAGCATCCTTCTAGGCGTCTCCCTTTCTGTCAGAATGTCACCCCATCCAACAGTTACAGTCAGTGGTATATAAGTAGTAGTGGGAATGGCTTCATTGTATATCGGTGATGGTCTCCACGCCTGACCTCTGTGTGAACTCCAGATGGCTAGATTCCCCGGACCGCTCAGTGTGGCTCCTCCAGGTTCAGGAAATGCTGGGCGAATTTGTTCCCTTCTTTTTCTCAGGCTTTGTTTCCTCATCAGAGCGTGAGGGTTAATACCTGTCTTGTCATTATTCAGCTGTGAGGGCTAGAGAGCGTGTGTGCAAAGGCCTGGCCTGAGCCACGAAGGGAAGCGCAACAGGAGCAGGGCACCGTTGATTCGATCTGTTTCTCACCTCCAGGAGGGTGTGGCAATAAGCCTGCTCTCAGCCTGCGGAATCTTCTAGCTCTCTGTTTTGACGACTGTCCGCATTGCTCATGGGGTCAGTGAGTGACCCAGGAGGAGATGTTGAATATGCAGAGAGGGGCAGGGAAGAAGGAATGTCAGTTGAGAAAATGCCTCAGATTGGTCTGAAGGCTGTTCTGAGAGGCATCGTCTTGATCAATGAGTGATGTGGGAAGGCCCAGCCCCCCACGGGAAGTGCCACCTCTGGACAGATGAAAGCGGACTGAGCGACCCATGGGGAGCCAGTCAGTAAGCAGTGCCCGCCATAGTCTCTGCATTAGTTCCTACCGCCTTGCTCCTCCTTGAGTTCTTGCCTTGACTTCTCTTCTTGACAACAGCAAGGTGAAGTAAACCCTTTCCTCCCCAAATTACTTTGGGTCATGGTCTTTATCACAGCAGTAGAAACCTAACACAGACAGGCAGGGAAACTTGATTTCCCTGGGCAGATGTGTGGGCTGTGGGCTTTGCAGTCGGCAGGTGCCGTTACCCAGGCTCTTTTGCCTATTGCGTCTCTGCTCTACTGAGCTTGACTTCAGACTGTAGAACAAAAGACTCGGTGTCAGGTCAGCAGTTGCAATGCAGACGGGCTGCCGTCAGCGCTCTGAAAACACCATGGCCGTGTGCTGTATCCCCATGACAGGTTTTGGTTGTCCCCACAATGGCACATGGTTCTCCAGCTCTAAGACTCACCCAGCTAAGGGTGTCACCAGCTAGGGGTGTTACCACAGAGCTGGTGTCTGCAGGATTTTCACAGGTGGGAACAGATGGGGAGCCTTTATTTTTAGCTCTCCTGATTCTCATCTTTAAACCTTTGACTGATTTTCTCTTTCTCTTTCTTTTTTTTTTTTAGTGTGTGTGTATGTGTGTTCCTATGCACATGACCTGAGTCATGTGTGTATATGACTCCTGTCTGCTTGTGGAAGTTTGAGGTGACCCGTGGGTGTCACTCTTTAGGAGCTATCCGCCTTGGTTTTTGAGACAGAGTCTCTCATGGAGATCGTGGGGCTTGCCAACTGTCTTTTTAAAAAAGATTTATTTTTAATTATACGCACCGTGTCTCTGTGTGGGGATGTGTATGTGTGCAAGCACAGTGCCTGCAGAGGCCAGAGGTGGCTTTGGTGGCTGTGAGCTAGTTAATGTGGGTGCTGTCAGTGAAGCCTGGGTCCTCCTGAAGAGCAGAACTTGTTCTTAGCACTGGCCTTCTCTCCAGCCCCATCAATTAGTCTTGATTACTTGTCAGCCCCTCAGGCATCTACTGTCCCTGCCTTCCCAGCACTGGGATGATAAGGGCCACAACAGTCCCCACTTTTTAGGTGGATGCTGGAGATTGGGCTCCGTCCTTACGCTTGCTTGCGTGACAAACACTTTACCAGCCGAGCCATCTCCCCAGACCTCTGACTCATTTTCTTTCAGACGCATTTACCTCAGCCCTTATTTACTGCTAAGTGTGAGGTAAGTGCTCAGAATGTGGGCTCGGTATCAGCGCAGAGTAAGAGAAGAGAAGCTGCTGACTGAATCCAAACTGAAATCGCGAGGTAGGGTTTCTCACTCGGCGCCGAGATCCTGGAAATTGGCAAAAAGGACCAAACCTGTAACAAGTTGGCAGCATGAGCGGCTGTGGTCATGTCCCCTTTGGTTTCATGATGGTACCACCACAGGCCAGAGCTGAGACAGTGCGTGTTGCCATAAGATTGCGGGGGAACCTAGGGGCAGGGTAGACATCTGAGGTGGCAGCAGAGGCCTGCCCTGGCACCTCTGAGGTGACCCAGAGGTTTGAGCGGTGGTACCTTGCGCTGCGCTGCAGGGCTTCATGGTGAGCCGACGCCCTCTGTTCTGATGCTATGCGTTCTGCTGACAAAGTCCATAGCATGAGTATTGGTACACATGCACCCAAATGTGCAGCCCTGCCCTGCCTCCAAGCAGCCAAGCAGGTGGATTTGTGAACCCCACGCCCGTGTCTGTGGCTAGTATGTGGGCACAGATGTGGGGAGGTGCGTAAGAACATGGCCCCCACACCATGCTTTCCCCGTCCGCCTGTCCTGCTTCTCAGGTCAAGAGCCGTCTGAGTATGCTAGGTGCGCCTGCCCTGTGTACCCTGTGTGTCACGGCCCTGGCACTAGTTAATTTCCTCCCTTGCTTAGTGTTTCTCTTTTGATAACCCCCTGTATCTTTCTGCAAACGGAGCAGAGAGAAGGAGACCCGCCTTGGCCTTGGCAGGGCTTCAGTGGCTGGAGACTGCCGGCGATGGTAACTGTTGAGCGCTCACACTGTGTGCTGGGCTCTGCGTGCACCCTCAGTGCTCACAGGTCACACCAGCCCTCATAGTTGAGGGCAGCAGCTAGTGAGAGGGGAGATTGAGGCAGAGATCGGCTGATGGGCCCTACACCTCTTGGGTAGGGCTGGAAGGATCTGGTGTCCAGTACCCTTTTGTGTTGCCCACCGTTGTCTCAAGCAGACCCCCTGCGCTCAGTGAATGTGCGGTCTCATTGCGAGCCAGTGACAGAGCTGAGCCCACTAAAGCCTGTGTCAGCGGGTGCCTGATACCTCTGGTGTGATTATCTGTCAACTTAGACGCGGGGGTGGTTGGTTTGAAAGACAAGAATTGGGTGAGATGGAAAATGTCAGATTTAATTTATTCAACTGCTCTTTCATTTCACCGCCAGCTCATGCTGCGTAGCCCGGAGAAAATGCATTAAAAGTTTGCCATTCGTCAGTAGACGGGGACTTGGCCTGACCAGATTGTGCTGTGATAGGGCCTTGATCTTGATGAGCCAGACCTCAGCCTCATTTTACCAGGCTTCTTGGGCCTGGGGAGGGTGGGACTTGAAAGGAGAGGTGACTTTGCTTAGTGTCTCTAGAGGACCCAGCCCCTCCTCCACTCTCTGCTGAGCTGCAGCGGAGCAGACTGGTCCAGCCAGAGGCCAGGTAGCCATGGCAGTTGAGAAGTGTCTGCTGCACAATCTGTTGCAGCTTGTGGTCCCTTAGTCTTAAACTCAAAACGGCCTTCAGATGCCGAGTGTCTTCTGGAGTGTGACTCAGCGCTATCATTTTTAGCTCACCTGTGTCACCTTGGGAAAGAAAACCAAGCAGCTGCAAGAGAAGTTTTCGTTTGCAAAGCATCACAAAATTAGTTATACGCCGAAGACAATGGTTTGTTATGGAAAAAAAACTTATTAAAATGGCAATTACAGAAAAGGTCAATGGAGGCATAAATTAAAAACATCTTTGAAGATTTATGATAGGGGTTTAAGACTGGAGCTTTTGGCCTGCTCAAAACATACTTTGTGATCTAAAACAATTTGCTTGTGTTTTTTCCCCCCGGTTAGATGTCCATTTGTGACCTCCGAGTATCAGCTTCCAGCTGAGGGCTGTCTTCTCTCAGGGCCTACTTTTCCTCCCTTATTTCTGGCTTTTGTCAAGGGTGCCATCAGGTTTTTGTTCTTAGAATCTTAAACTTCTTGGAGTCACCTTGTTGTCCTGTTCTGTGTCTTCTTTTGGCTCACTGTGGTGGTTCTGCTATTTCAGTTTCTGTCCTTGGGATAATTCTTCCCTGCTTTGAAGTCACAGCGCAGGGTCAGCCATTCAGCCATGCTACTCGAGTCAGGGTGGTGGCCTCCTAACATCCCCATCCCGTCTCCTGGATCTGCTCCTTCTAGTCAACGTTCACAGCGAAGCTGGAGCCATCCCCTTGGCACGTGAGCTGAGCATGCAGCTGGAGTCTGCAGCAACAGCCCCTCACCTGTTGACTGCCATCTCAAAGATGTTCATGAGCCACTTGTACATCATTTTAGCCTAACTTATTATGCTCCCAGCCATCCCTCGGGCACTGTATGTATCCCGACACTCTCATTCTCAAAGCATGGTGTGTGTACACTGCTCCAGTTAGTGGGCTCAGCCCTTGTCCTTGCTCCCAGTTCCCCTGTTATGAAGAAGTCAGTTGCATCTTCCTGTCTACCTTCTTGTTTCTGTTCATTCTCATTTTGCTACATCCCCTCTGACTTCCTCACCAGGTTAGGGGCTCCTGGGGACAGGGACCACACTTACCTTTCATCTTACCTCATTTGTCAGTATTTGTGCCCAGAAAGTGACCGATGCTTATGGAACCAAGTTAATTTAACATTTCCTTTCCTCAAATTGTGTCTCAAACTGTATTAAGTGAGACTCCACCAGGCATGTAATGAGACAAAGGGGGCAGGATGGTGTGCTGTTCTCGAAGAGCCTGAGGACCTGTGGAGTGTGGAAAGTGGGCTCGTCCTCTCACCTCTCATAGTTTTCAGTGTTGGGTAAGGGAGTGTGAGCAATGTATGGGGTAGTTGGAAGGAAGGGAGAGAACTGTGCATGTTTAGAAACAAGAGATTGTGACTGGGAGGCGGATGTCACATGGAATTGGGAGACTCTTTTCACACTTCATTTTCTTCCTCCGTAGACCAGGAATAGCTCTGGCTTTCATTAGCCTTGCTCTAACAGACACAGAGGTCCAGAGACAGCTGGAGGAGATATGTGCAGGGTGTTGTTCAGTACAGTGCCTGCCATGAGTGACAGGAGCAGGAGACCGAGAGATCACATCTCAGCTGCACACAGGGAGTAGAGGAAACCGGAAGTGGGGCAAGGCTATGAACTCTGCTTCCTCCAGTGAGGTTTCACATCCTAGAATTTCCACAACTTCCCCAAACAGACACCATCTGGGGACCAAGTGTTCAAATACATGAGCCTGTGGGAGGGCACTCAACCACCACACCTGATTTAAACATGACACAACAGACATTTCTGTATTATTAAAGACCTTTAATAGTTGTTACTGTACATGGTTGGGTCAGTTTATATTTTGTTACAATACTGCGGTTTTACCTGACCAGTACTGCACGTCAGATTTGTAGATTCCAGTTGTTTACTGAGTCTTTGTTGGGTGTTTCCTCTTTTCTGGTGCAATATGAAAACCTCTGGAGAGCTTAAAAGTTTTCCTAGGTAGCGGTGTAAATGGATAATTATGTAATAAGCTGGCAGCTTAACATAATTGCCTTTTGCTTTGGTAGAATGTTTGTATACTTAAAAGGAACAGAGGAATATTGAATCTCTTGGTAGCTTGAATGATTGCTTATCGGGGCCTCCAGTCTATCGCCTTGTAGATAAGTGAAGAACAGATGTAGAGAAATGTCCGTGGGAGGTGGTTCACATGCCACGAGCACGTTCATCTGATCCCATCAGCATTCTGTTAGTAAGAGGCCTGTTTTCTCTCTCGACCGGCTTTAGGTGCCTCCCTCACTGTTGTATTATTAATCTTTTTCATGGTGACAGGTAACTTTTTCCTCCTTAAAGGTGGCCTGTCCTGCTGCAGAGGGAAACAAAGCTGAGTTCATTTTTCTTGCCATATATGTTGTTTAAGTCAGGGGTGGTGCACTTTCTTACAGGCTGAGGCAGGAGGATTGTTAATTTAGGGACAAACTGAACTATGTGTTGAGATCATGTATGGTTTTGTGTGTGTGTGTGTGTGTGTGTGTGTGTGTGTGTGTGTGTGTGTGTATGTATGTATGTGTTTGTCCCTGTCTCCTCTTATTCTTAGGGAGCTGATTTGAGGTTCTCTCCTAAAGGTTTATTCAAGGTTTTACAAACTAAATGAGTTTATTAATGAGTTAATTAATCAGTTAACTGTGTGCACAGATGCACATGCCTTCATACCAGGGCATGCGTATGTCAGAGGTCAGAGACAACTTTGTGGAACCAGTTTTTCTCTTCTCCGCCTGTTGACTCCAGGGATCTAGCCCAGGCCACCAGTCTTGGTGGCAAGCATCTCACTGGCACAGAAACTGACTTGGATGCTGATTTCCTATCTTCCACTTCATCGGTTATTTTCTCTGTGCTTAGTTTGAGTATAATTTTATTTATTTCCTGGATTTTATAGTATATAGTTAAATAGTTGACTTTGTACTCTTTTTTTCCTAAGAATCATTTTAAAATATAATATTTACTTCTTTAAGAATTTATATTGATTTTGGTTATATTCACCTGTTTCTCTTCCTAATTCCTCTCAGATTCATTCTACCTCCCCAACCCCCTTACTTCCTGTCCTTTTTAAAAAAAATTACTCATAGAGTCCAATATGTGGTGCCCATATACTCCTGGGTATGGGGCTATCTTCTGGAAGTGTGTTCTGCCTACCAAAAGCCAAACCCTCGAAGAAAACAGACTGTCCGTTCCCCTGAAGCCATCAGCGACAACAGCTTCTCAGGGGTGGGGATTCACAAGGCCTCCCTGCTCCAGGACAGAACATGACTGGCTTGAAACTGTGCAAGCAAAACAGCTGCTTTGAGTTCACGAGTGAAGTGGGCCTGTCAGAAGCCCCTATTTCATGCTGGTCCTCCCTGACCTCTGACCCTTGCAATCCTCCTCTTCCCTTCTGTGATGGCTTTTAAGCCTTGGAGTGTGTGTGTCTCGTTTGTGGCTGAACATCTATTGACACTTATTCTCTGTGCTTTAACCAGTTGTGAGTTTCTGCATGAATTGCTATTTGCTCTATACAGAAACTGCTCTGATGAGGACTGTGGTGGTTTGAATAAGAATGGCCCCCATAGGCTTATATATTTGAATGCTTAGTCTTCAGAGAGAAGCACTATTTGAGAATTAGAAGTAGTAGCTATGGCCTTGCTGGAGTAGGTGTAACACTGCTGAAGTCGTGTGTTGCTGGTGGCAGGCTTTGAGGTGTCCTTCTGTCTACGGATCAGGATATAGCTCTTACTTACTGCTCCAGTGCTGCCCTGCAGGCTGCCATGTTTCTCGTCATGATGATAATGAACTGAGCCTTTGAAACTATTAGCAGGCGTCCAATGAATGCTTTCTTTCCTAAGAGTTGCCTTGGTCATGGTGTCTCTTTACAGCAATAAAGCAGTAACAAAGACAAGGACTGAGTGTTGTATTGATCTTCATGGTACAGAAGATACAGATTTAGAGGACGGTTTGATATCATGTTCACTCAGCAGAATGATAGTAGTAGATTAACTCTGGGGCCTGTGAGTGCTCCAGCCATGGGCTTGGCCAGATTTACTGCAGCAGACATGTTTCCTCCTGTGGAGCTGGCCTTTGATTTACAGAAAGTGGTAGGTTACCCCCATAGCGTTTTCGCCACTCTTGCACCCATGCGACTCTCTTGCCACTGGGTCATCATGGTAGCTCACAGGTTCACAGTGGGCAAGACTATTGATGACTTTGCTCCCCAGCAGCCTCAATAGCACCATCTAGTACTGTGAAAGCCAGCCAGTGGGAAGGAAACTTCCTGGTCAGCATGGACTTGATTTCTTCATGTCCTGCGACCAGAGTGTGTGCTGTCTTCAGCAGTCAGGCCTTACTATCAAATTCTGGTGGGTAACCAAGAACAATGATATAGATTGTTTTGTTTTGGGTGTCCCTGGGACATACCAAGCACTGACCTTTTTATTTGGCAAGCTATGTCTTTTGGAAGGAGCATGTTCCCCTATGTATGGTAACTTTAGTTATACTCTTTAAATTATCTGTCTGTCTATGAATGGAACTTTTAAAATAGTACATTTTTAAGCTTCCCGGGTGTTAGTTGTTTCTTCCTGACTCCTTCCTTTGTCCTACTTTCTCACCTCTCTCCCAACCTAAACCTCTCTCCTCCTTATTCCTCTTTCCCTTCATATCATCTCCAACTCTACCACTCTCTGAGATCTACCTTTCCTGGCTTCTACAGGTTTAATACTAAGAGCCACAGCTGAGTTGGGAACGTATGACCTTGGTTTTTCTGGGTCTGGGTTACCTTGCTCGGTACACTGTCTCCCAGCTCTATCCACTTACTGGCAGCTTTCACAATTTCATTCTTCTTTATAGGCGAATGAAATTCCATTGTGTAATAGGTACTGTGCATGCTCGATTGATTTCTACTTTTTTTTTTTTGCTGACACAATCTCACATTTTATTTCACAAATATCATTTACAGGAATGAATGTTCTGCACTTTGTTAGTTTTCTCTTGGTGAAAACATCCATCTTAGAAATTTCTACTTTTTTTTTGAGGAACTGCCGCACTATAGCAACTGCACCACTCTGCACTTCCCCAACAGCGCACCAGGGTTCCTTGGTCCCTGCATCCTCACCATCATTTGTTGTCTTGTTTTCTTAGCCCTAGCCATTCTGACTGTAGGGAGATAATGTCTCACAAAAGCTTTTCTTTGCCTTTCCCTGATGGCTAAGTTTGGTGAAGACTTTAAAAATATTTTTTTTTAGCCATTCGTATTTCCTCTTCTGAGTCCTGTCCAGTTCCACAGGTCACTGTTTAATTGGGTGGTTTCTTTTCTGGTTTAGCTTTTAGTGCCCTGTGTATTCTAGGCACGAATCCTCTGTTGGTGTCCAGCTGGCAGAGCTTTTCCCATTTCCTAGGCTGCCTCTTCAGTCGACGGAGTTGCCTTCACTGCACAGTCTCTTAATTTCATGAGTCCCACTTGAGGATTGTTGGTCCTGTTTCCTGTGCGGCCCGAGATCTGTTCAGAAAACCCTTACCTGAGCATGTGTCCTGAAGGGTACTCCCTATGCACTCTCCCAGAAGTTTCAAAGCTTCATGTCTAATGTCGACATCTTTGATATATTTGGAGTTGATTTGTGTGCAAGGGGAGAGACAATGAGTTTCGTTCTTGTTCACATACATATCCAATTTTCCATCATCTGTTGAAGAAGCCATCTTTCTCCAGTGTGTATTTTGGTTATGCAGTTCCCTCTACGGCACTTCTGGGCATCTTGAATTGGACATGGTGTGTGTCTTGGTCACTGTTCAACTGCTGTAAGATACAGCGTGACCAAGGTAATTCTTGGTGGCTAGCTTACAGTTATAGAGGGTTAGTCCATGATCGTCATGGTGGGAAGCCAACGGGCGTGGTGCTGGAGAAGTAGCTGAGGGCTTTACATCCTGACTCAAAGGCAGCAGGCAGAGAGAGAGAGAGAGAGAGACAGACAGACATTGGGCATGGCATGGGCTTTGAAACCTAAAAGCCTACCCCTAGCAAACACACTTCTTCTAACAAGGCCACATTTATTTCAAGAAGGACATGCCTCCTAATCCTTCCTCAACAGTTCTGCTAACTGGGGACCAAGTAGTCAAATATATGAGCCTATGGGGGCCATTCTCATTCAAATCACCACAGCCTGTTTATATCTCCATCCAGTTAAGATGGTTTTAAGAATGTCACTGTATGTGCCCATGGGAGTGTATGTGTGTGCGCACACATGTGTGGGTGTCTGTGTGTGTGTGTCTTGTATGTGTATGTGTCTATGGAAGCGTGCCTTGTGAGTGTGTCTGAATGCCCACGGGAGTCTGTGTGTCTTGCATATATGTGTGTGCAGTCTGGAATGTGTGTGCATCTTGTGGGTGTATACAGGAATTCTAGGGACTTTAAACTTTGCGTTTGTGGATTCCTATTTTAATATTGCTGTGGTTAGAGAATATACTCTGTATGATTTTAGTCTTTTAAAATTTACTGAAACTTGTTTATGGCAGGATGTCTGGTGGGTCTCAGAGGATCGCCCAGAGTGGTGAGAAGGGTCCGGATTCTCCAGTGATGGCTCTAGTGGTCCACAGATGTCAATTTACTCAATAGGTTTGCCACCTCATCAACCTCTTCTATACTCTTATTGATTTTAATTATTTTAACAAAGGGATATTAAAGATGTCAACTTCAGAGGAATTATGAAACTTATCCCCCCCTTTTTATTGTATGTATCTGAGGCTTACAACAGGTGCTAAGGGATGCTATAGGCGGTAAAGTAGTTACAAGAAGATGCATCTATCTGCCAATTTATGTGCTGACTTTTCTTGAGACAGAACAGTTAAAACATGCCTAATGAAAATCCCTAATACACCATATTAATTCACTCCTCATGGGCACCCGGCTCTCCAGGCTCTTTATTATGCTTGTCTTTGCATCCTTTGACCTTCACTCTGCTCTCCTTCAAGACGACCTCTGAGTCATTCTTTCTCCTCCGATTATGTAGCATCATCTTTGTGCTTCTGTCTAATTTCACTTGGCACAATGTCCAGATCCATCCATATTTTGGCAAATGGCAGGATGCCCTTTTTAAAGCCAAATAATATTCCAGTGTGGCTTTATTATTCATTTATTTGTTTATTTGATGTATGTATGGATGCATTTGTGTGGTGCTCAAATGCAGAGGCTAGCAGTTGATGTTGTTTTTCCACCTTATTTATTTTGGGGTTGGGAGGTCTCGCTAAGTCTGGAGCTGCCTGCCTGGTTGGCTCCTAAACCCCAGGGATCTTCCTACCTCCATCTCTCGAGTGCCAGGATTACAGGTGTACAGGTGTACTCTGCCATTTGTGTGCTTTTTTAGATATTATTTTTATTTACATGTGCATCTACACGAGTGTATGTCATTTGTATATAGTACTCATGTGCTTGCCAGAAGAGGGCATTGGATTCTCTGGACATGGAGTTACAGGCAGTGTGAACCACCTTACATGGGTGCTAGGAACTAAATTCTGGTCCTTGGGGCACCTCCCCAAACTGTCCTCAGTGTACTTTTCTACACACCACATCCTCTATCTAATTCTTTAGGTTGTTTGTATATCCTGAGCATTGGCAACTTGGGGTGAGTGTCCTGACGAGGTGTTGCCTTCATCCCCGAGGGTTGTCTGCACAGGCAAGGATCTCATGCAGATGTGACTGTGGTTTGAAGAGGCACCACGTTGTTTTCTGCAGTACCGAGTCAACGGGAGGCCCGTTGGCCGTGCAGTGGGGTTTGCTCTTCTCTGTAGCCATGTCACAGTGTTGAAGCACAGCCGTGTTCCTCTGAACTTGACTCAAATGTGGGGTTTCAGGGTGTGTCAGCCATGACCGTACTGTTTGTTTTTCCTTAGTTTTTTTTTTTGTCCCCCCTTCTCAGAATTGGGGAAAAGATGTACAGCTTTCTTCCTTCCCTTGAAGATTCCATAGCTGACCTAATGCAGACATGGCTGTCTCAGGTTATTACTTAGAAAGAACAAGATGAGCTGTGAAATCATGGTGTACTGGTCTTCCATGCCAGCATCAACTATGGCAATGCCCAGTGGCCCGTGAACAGTTTCCCATCAAGAGTTTGGCAATCACATTTTCTCCTCTCATAAGGAATGCTATAATTAGGTAATAACTACTTTCTATTAAAAATGTTCTTTTGTTTGCATGAGTTCTTTAAATTCTGGGGTGGAAAACATAGTTCTTGAGGGCATTAGGGGCTCCTCATTTGACTGGCATCATTGTTGAAACTCCTGATCAAAACAAAATGAGATATTGATTTTTGAGTGTGATAAATTAAGGCATCATTAGCTGTGAGAGAGTTAAGATTTGTCATGATATCCTGTAGCTTGGCTCGTGTGGGAGATGCCAGGAGCCACCAGGATTTTGAGCTCTCCCCTCCATGTGGTCTCCTGGGATACTTATGGCCAGGCCTCACCTGTGGTTAGTCTTTGGGACTTGAGAGGGCCAAGTCCCTTCCCTAGGACCTTAAGACCTGATGCCTCTCTAAAGGCTCCAGTTTCTGACATCATTGGATTTTGGATAGTCTCCCATATGAGTTCTCGGAGACACAGCACAGTAGGGACTGAAAAGGGAAACATATGTGCAAGATGTCACCAGGCCCTGAAAGACGACTCTGCTCTGCTGTAGTCATGGGCACCCATGGAGATTGGGGTTCCCCATAGGAAGCCCCCACCCCCAGGAAAATGCTGATCTGAAGCAAGTAGCAGGGATGCTGATAGAAAGGCTCTGTAAGTGACAGACACACCCTAGTTCACCAGTCGAATGGCCATTGACAGCGCACGTGTGTGCTAGCATGTGCTGGGACTCTTGGGCATCAGAGTAAGACTCTTCCTTCTCCATTCGAGCAGCCTTTGCCAAGAGCGGCACAGGACTGGTTGGCACTGAGACTCCTAAGCCAGGCTTTGTTCACAGCATGGAGCAAATGAAGTGATCTGCTTGGTTCCTTGAGTCCTTCGGAAGACTTTAAGTTGTGGGTTATTTGCTCATTTAGGAACTTTTTACTTTTTAAAGCTTCTATTTCTGTTTCTGACTTGGTCTGTGTGTAACATGTATGTGGGCATCAGTGGAGCCCAAAAGAGGGCATTGGAGCTTCTGGAGCTGGAGTTACAGGTGGCTGTGAGCCACCTGCCATGGCTGCTGGGAACTAAACTTGGGTTTTCTGTAAGATCAGCAAGTGTTCTTAAACACTGCGCCATCTCTCTAGTCCTAGAGACATTTTTCACTTTGGGGACAAATTCAAAAGTGACCCTTCTCATTTCTGCTTCCCACAGAGACCATGTAGATGGGCTTCTAGCAATAGGGGAGTTCTTGACTGGACTTTTAGGACTCATGGTTCCCAGCCTGAGTAGTCCAATCTCTGCCCGTCATCTTGTGTGTGCGCTTACAAGACAGTGATGTTGAAGGTCTGCCCAGTGCTGGTGTCTGCAGGTTGCTGCCCTGTGGTGTGTCACCTTGTTCTCAGGAGCTCACTCTCGTTTGTTAAATGAGTCACTGCTTTTACATTAGGACAGCTAGACTGTACAGGAGGCGTGCTTCCTGACAGAGGTGCACAGGGCCTGGGAAGTCCAAGCTCTTGACCTGAACCCAGGTCTCATTTGGCCATCCCTTCTGACTTCTGGTGTTTTTCTAGAAGGCATAAGCTCCCTTGTCCCCTCTTCTCTTAAGTCTTTAAAACACCACAGTGAGGACACCACGGGTATAGAGTCAAACACAGGGCCTTTGACAAGCTGCTTTCTCCTCTTGCCAGACTTTTCACGCGCAGTATTGGGAGGGGACCATCTGCGCTCTCTTGGAGAGCCTTCACTACCCGTGTTGTGTCTTTTCCTTCCCCAGCGACAAGCGATGTGTGTGTGCACATATGCGTGTGTGCGTGTCTGTGTAGCAGTGGTTGCAGCAAGCAGGTTTACCTTGCGAAGCTCACTCGCAGCATCAGAGACTTTGTTTTGTGGCCGTCTATTTCCATGTTTCTCAGATGGACAAACTGTAGTGTCGGCTCTGTAGGGACTGGTTCCTGTGTGGCCCTGGGTGCTTAGTAACTGCCCACTGGCTTTATGGCCCTTGGTCAGGCTGTATTTCCCTGTTGCTATACACATCCTGGATGGCGTAGCTCATATGCATAGGACCTTCAGGGTGGCAGCTGCTGGTGCATCTCAAGGAATGGAGCTGCCACCGTCACTGCTCTTTTACTTGTGCTGGAAGCCTCCCTTACTGGCCTGGACTGCTCCGGATCAAGCTGAACAAAAGCCACCCGCTTCTACTTTATCTGCTGAACCCAGATTCTGTTTTGTTTTCTCCTCAGAGAAGAAAGATGTGACTCAAAGCCTGGAGAACTATACAGCCAAGTGTCCTGGGACAATGGAGCCCATCACCCTTCCAGATGGCCTCACGCTGCCTCCTGTGCCCTTTACCAAGCTGCCCATTGTCAGGTGAGGCAGTTGGCAGGGTGTGGGCACTACTCTGCTTCTGTTGCCAGCTCTCTGGCTCATGACTTCGCTTTAAAAAAATGTTATTTATTTTTGAGAATCTCATACATGTATGCAATGAAATATGAAAGTATCTACCCCCTCCATGTCTCCCCATATCCCTCCCAATCCCTACCCCATTTCCATTTTTATGGCTCATGAGCTACTTAAGCTTGACGTCAGGTCTTAGAAGCAACAATATCTTACAGAACTGAGGCAGTGTTGTCCTGTAGCTGCTGTGGTCCATGCCTATCACGTGGTAGAGCTGTGGACAGACGGGACCCTGTTGATTTCTAGTCCAGGATGGAAAGCAGCCAGACCTGGTCATCTCCTGCTCACAGGTGTGGGCTGACTCCCTCTCCTGGACCTGCTGCCAGCTATTCAGGAGCAGAGATGGTCGGTCTCTCTCCTCCCCGTGTCTATGCTCGCTCCCTTGAGGCTGCAGTCAGGATCCCTCACTCCCTTGGGATATCCAGGCCCTGCACTGTTGCACCAGCCTGAAGCAGGCCCTGTGGGTCCTCCACTGGGCACAGATTTTGCAGAAATTTTTGAATCTCAGAAAGATTTGTTTGAGGGCTGAAGAGAAACAACATGGCATTTTTCTGTGTTCACAGCGGTGTATAATTTTAGG
>NW_026067930.1:3803779-3939899 GCF_014885135.2 Alexandromys fortis
CGCCATGGTGTCTTGGGCACATCTGTTGGTGCTTACGTGCCCTGCGCTCCCCATACAGTCCTGCGGTGCTCCAGGGAAGTATCACTCATCCTCTCTGGGTAGCAGCTGCTTGCTGCTATTGTGACTTCAGTGAGGCTCTGTTGAGGCCATGCAGAGCTGTGTGTCAGACACGCCGCTCTCTGTCCTCTTCTTAGCTGCCTGATAGAATGACTGGGGTGCAGCCCTGGGAATCCCAGGAAGTGTTGCGGGAGGTCCTTCCGCTCCTCCAGCCAATAGCCGCTGAGATACCAGCCCATTGGGGCGTGGTCTCTCTCTTTAAAAAAGCAGCCACTTCCCTTCTCTCTCTGGAAGGGTGGCTGGACACAGAAGCCCCGGCAGGTAATGTCTGAGTCCATCCTTCTCTCCATTTCTTTTTCTTTCCTTCCTTTCTTCCCTCCCTCCCTCCCTCCCTCCTTCTCTTCTTTCCCTCTCCTTTAATTTTTTTTTTCTTTTAAATTGGATACAGGGTCTTATGTAGCCCAGGCTGGCTCCAAACATACTGTATAGCCGAGGATGGCATTGAACTCCCTATTCTTTTGCCTCTACCTCCTGAATGGTAGGATTACAAGTTAACTTTTTAGCCAGGCATGGTGGTGCACAGCTTTAATTCCAGTACTCAGGAGACAGAAACAGGTGGATCCCTGAGTTTGAGGCTAGCCTGTTCTGCACAGTAAATTATAGGACAGCCAGAGCTACACAGAGAAACCCTGTCTTAAAAACCCTCAAAACAAAACAAAGCAAAATAACAACTATAACAACTCCCCCAATTCCAAGACTTTCCTTTCTGTGATATTGGGGTTTGGATCCAGAACCTTGCACATGTTAGGCAATTGCTCTCCTCCTGAGCCCTATTCCTAGCAGAAGACAGCAAAAGTCTCTGGTGCTTCCTTAGTCCAAATTCCCACCCTTAGGGGCCATGTTTCTGCTAGAAGTATCTCATCCGCAGGTCTGAGGCCGGACCGTGTGTTGTTCATCCTTGGCAGGAGTTGGAAAGAAAAGGTCTCTCTTGGGCTTTTCCATGAGTGAGATTTACAGTGGAATGTATTTGACTTGAGATTGAGGGCTTGATTCAGTTTTCAAACTTAAGGCTAGGAAAGCCTTTCTTAATACTTCTGTATCTGCTTATTGGGTCCTGGTGCCACACCTGGGTGTCCCAGTGCTCAGCTCTTAGACCATTGAGGACTCTAGCTCAGGGAATGGTGCTGCCCACTTCAAGACAGCCCTCCACAGATATGCTCACAGGCCAACCTGATCTAGACAAACCTTCAAGATTCTTTCTTCCCAGAAAATCTGTGTAGAGTCACAGACAAACCCTGTTGTCACTTCTCCTGCGTTCTCCATCTCCACTTGATGACAGCCAGTGCAAAAAGCTATGCACTGGGCCACCATGTTTCTATAGAAACGAGCTGAGGACCACTGGGCTGTAGGAACTACTAGTCAGTATTTGTCACTGTGACCAAGTGCCTGAGACAAAGCATCTTAAGTAGGAAAGGTTTATTTTGCTTTCGTCATTTCAGGCTTCAGTGTATGTTCCTTTGGCTGCATTGTTTCTGGGCCTGTGGTCAGGCATCTCAGCAGGGGCATGTGGGGAAGAGAGCTGCTCATCCCCTGGCAGCTGGGAAGTAAAGAGAGAGAAGTGGGGGAGGTGAGCAGGGCATTGGGACAACATACACACTTCAAGGACACATTTTCAGTGACCTGTGTCCTTCACCCAAGTCCCAGCTCTGTGAACTCATCAGTGGGTTAACACACCAATGGAGCAAGTGCTGTTTTGAGCCTGCAGCCTCTCAACAGGGGTTGAGCACATGAGCCTTTGGATGCTTCCTATCCAGACCGTAGTAACCTCCACACCTAAGGCAGACTTCATTGGTTTAAGTATTAAAAACATCAGAGGAAGGGAGTAAAAGTGACATGGGGAGATGGGAGCTTGGTGGTGTGAACACAGAGGACCAAAGCTCCCTTCTCTGATGCATCATAAGTTGGTGGCGTGAACATGGAGGAGTGCAGCTCCCTGCTCTGATGCATGGTCAGTTGTTTAAAAACAGCTCATATCCACGAGTCAGGTTTCAGAGGTGCTGTGTCAAATTGTTAGATACAAGCTAATTCTTTTGGAGATACCTCAAAACTATGATTTCTTGTTTTTAGAATAGATAGTTCCTGCCTTTTTCCATTGGACCCTTTCTTGGTTCTTGATAAAACCATTTAGCAGCTTACAGGAAAAGGCCCACCTGGAAGCATATACTAGGCATACCCCAGAGTGGCTCCGAGTAATGATGATGCAGGTTAGTAAGAGAAAAACACATCCCTGTTCATGTCTGATTCAAAATTCTCTTAATCAGATGTGTACCCAGTGGTCAAGATGAGCAGGGTCCTGGACATTTATGGGGTTCATTGATTGTCAGGAATGATGTCGTCTTGGAGTGATGTCACTGCCTCAGTGCCATTGGGTGCAGCAGAGTGCAGTCAGTAAAGACCAAAGTGTTCCTGCAGAACTCTGCGGGAGGACTAAGGGGAGCCAAGATGACCTTGAACACCAGGTCCTCCTGTCTCCACTTGCCAGTGCTGGAATGATAGGCCCACACTACCACACCCAGTGTGTTGTGGATTATTTGAGAAGAATTCATTGCAGGGCTCAGCAGTGTTTGTAGTTAGCTATCATCCAATGACCAGTGTCTTCCTGAATTAGCTAATAGGGGAACCTACATTGGCAGAGACCTGCCCTTCCCACAAGAGTGGCTCAGGGGGTTTTGAGCTTGAGCTTTGAACTGGAATGTGGGCCAAACGCTGACCTATGCTTCCCCTGGACACGGTGGAGAATGAGAAGACAAAGGAAGAAGGCTCATTAGTTCCCATGCCATCCTTCTCAAGTGGCATGTTTGTACCCACTGCCCTTGTTCGCATTCCACTGTTGCCCAGCTTGGTCCCTGTCAGCCACAGGACGCCAGGGAGACCTGGGATTCTGAAGTGTAAACTATCTCCGAATGGAATATATTGAGACAATCCCATCCTGGGCGCTCAATCCCTCGGATTCTCTAGATGCAGCAGCATCGCCTGCCAGATCCAGCGTCCCTAGTTCAGGAGCGACTCAGGCTGAACGAAGGATGTGGAATTTAAGTCAGGTGACTTGAATGGTGATTTTTCTAGGGAACACATTTTGTAAAATGACATTTGATGGGAAAGGGTTGAGTCATGAGTGTACACTGTAATGAGTGAGTTACGGGTCATTCTTCTCACTGACTGTCCTCAGAATTCTTGGACATATCAATAAACCAGCTGTTTGTCTGTCTGGATGGAGGACACCTCAGAATTCCCATCCATACTCTATTTTCAGTGGGGCTGTGGCATGACACAAAAAGTGTTTGTTTTTCTGAGAACCTTGAGTTGCCCTACCCTCAAGTACACAGACTTGGAGGCTCTGTCCAGCCCAGCATCCAACAGCCTCAAGACTTAGCGTCTCTCACTTCTGTCCAGCACTGCCATTTGCACCAACAGCCATCGTCTATTCACAAATAATCATTATCTTAAGATCGGGAAAGGAGGGAAGACTTTGCTGACCTACTGTGTGTGTCAGTGCCATGACAGGTATCAAAACATTACCTCAAGCAGTCCCACAGTGCTCTGTAAGAGATCTGAGGGGTGCTTCCCCTTTCCTGTCTGTATTCAGAATGCACAGGAACACTTATATCAGGCAGATGGAAAACGGAGTAGTAGGCGTGGCTCAGGTGAGGCAGGTGTGTGAGCTGTCCCTCGCTACAAACCTCTCTTTCTTGGGAGGGCCTGGGTTAGCACATGGAGAGTAACACAGAAAATACACTGTAGAATGCAGGCCACCTCTTCTCAACTTCCACCTCCCATTGGGTGGGTGGTGAAGGGGGCGGGGTCAAGGTGGGTCTGCCTTTCAAGGGATATCCCTCCTTAGGAAAACTGGGGACCAAAGACAGGGAACATCTTTCCAGCGGCACGTATTACCAGAGCACCCCTCTTTGCTGATCTCATAAGCGAAAGCTGAGCGAGGTTCAGCCACTGAACCCCAAAGCCATCAGCATGTGTTGTCCCACTATTAGGTCCTCTAGATTTTAATGAGGGTCCTTCTGTCAAGTGCAGGGTGAATCTCCGTCTGAGAGGAGCTCTGGCCTCAGGCAGGGTCCTCGTGGTGGCGGGGTGCGCGTGAAGCATGGGCTTCCCGCGATCAACAATGAATTTTCACCTCAGTGCTCAGCTTCAAAGATTCGGACACTGAGTTTGAAGTTCAGCTTTTGGGAGCATGTTTACTGCATTTACTGAGAGCAGCAGGCTCAAGTGCTGGACATGGCTTTGGTACTCAGCCCCCTCACGGTTCGAGTCAAAACAGAACTGAGAGGCCATTCTGGTCCCAGATAGACAGTCTGATGGGTCTATCCTGATGTGTCCTCGGAGAAGGAATCTGAGAGAGTAAACCTCATTTTCTAAGTACTATCCACACTTACTGTGAGTGGTGGATGTGTCCCTTGCATGTGACCTGAACCCTGTCAGGGCCTGGGTGCTAAGTACCATAGGAGCTCTTGGCACAGGGTAGGCTAGAATCCTCTAGGACAGTGGGTCGTGACACCTTGCTGGTTGAATATCAGATATCCACATTATGGTTTATTATAGTAGCAAAATTACAGTTATGAAGTAGCAATGAAATAATGTTATGGTTGGGGGTCACCTCAACATGAGGAACTGTATTAAAGGGTTGCAGTATTAGGAAGTATTATGGCCTCTCAGTTCTGTTTTGACTCGAGCCATTTGAGTGAGGTTCAGCCACTGAACCCCAAAGCCATCAGCATGTGTCGTCCCACCGCTAGGTCCTCCAGATTTTAATGAGGGTCATTCTGTCAATGGACATGGTCTATAGTCCATCCAAGTGACATCATTTAAGTTGGTGTGGGTTGGGCTGTGCCTGAGACCTTGTGTTGACTTATTATTTACAGCACAGTGTGTCTCTCTCACTCAGCCTGGTGTTAGTGGGTGGCATTCTAGGCATCACAGTGGCCTGCTGTGAGTGCCTATGACCCAGGCTGTGTTGTCTTGTTCGTGGCCTCCTCAGCATCTGGCTTTGCGTGGCTGCCATGTAGGGCACCAGGAGGCTGATGTAATGCTTCCCCCAACAGGGCTGTGTGGACTTCTTCTCAGCCCTTGGGTGGTGCTGCATGTGTGGCCTTCCCTTCCTGCTCTGAGGCTAGGAAGTAGGGTGGAAACACCTGAGTCTGTCTCATCCTTACCCTTGTCTGCTCTGTTCTAGCCTAGCGTGCTCCTGATCTTAGCCATCAGGCCAATCTGGTCCCAGAGGCCTCATAGTGCTGTGGTTTAGAGCTGGTGTTTCTGGCCATCATCACTTTCCATCGATGGCGCTGCGGGCTCCTCTTCCTCTCTCTGTTGTCAGTTCCTGGTTGATAGTGGGGAGGTAAACGTAGCACTTGGGGGAAGAAGCTTCCGAGGGGTTTGGGATGGCGCTGGGGAATGGGTAGCCCAGGGGTGGCACATACTCAGCTTCCAGCAGGTACCCATTTGTGGCTGACTTGGATGACCTTGAGCAGGACAGGCAGGTACATTTTTTATGAAAATACTTCTTTCATTCAAAGGGACTGGAGCTTTTGCTTGACCTCACAGCTGAGTTAATAATACTCCTTAGATCACTTAACCCTGCTGTCCTGCTGTGCACTCAGCCTGTTTGTCTAACCTGCCTTTAAGAGAACAATGTCATAACCAGCCTTACTTGCTTTGGATTCCCATGTAATCAAACTTCACAACATACGTGAATGCGTAACTTTAATCTTAGGTGATGTACTGTCCCGTGCCCCTGACTCAGAGCACCGCGTGTGTATGTTGTGGTAATCATTGCTGCGAATATGGTTAATAACAACCATACTCCACTGCTATCTACCATGTTTGTTGAAAACTACGTGAATATATCTCTCATAGCATGCTTGCTGTGTTCTCCGTGACGGAGTTGGTAATTTCTTCTGCTATGAAAGTCGGTTAAATATTTCTGTAAAGTGTCCCTCACTCCTTCCCTGTGTGACACTTCCTGTGCTGTCCGTTAAATACAGAGCAAGACCTTTGTCAGGGACACAGGCAATAAGGGCAGATCAGACTCACACATCAGACAGACTCCGGACAAGCCGGGTACCACAGCTGACGGAAGACACAGGGAGAAGTGGAGAATTCAAACTTGAACTCATTCTTGGTCAAGTTAATCTAAGGGGAACCGCTGAAATTTCTCTCCTTAGTGTGACATTGGTACATTTTGGCGCCTCTAAAGTTATCTTTACTGCCCTTAACTCATGGCCACGAGCACAGGTCAGGGTGCAGCAGCCATTTCTGAGAACAGCACGGTGCATTGACACCTCCTCCAGGGTGTCTTCTTTTTTTTTTTTTTTTTTTGACAACAGAATTAGGTTTTATTTAAAAAAAAAATCTTTCCCACATTAAGAATGGGGAATATTATTATACTGCAGGGAGTTAGGACCATGCATAGTTCTACAATGGATGGTTTGAAAATGGAAAAAATTAATAAACCAACTCAGATGGGATTGACATAATGTAAATTATAATCATTACCAGCTTGGTAATTCATGTTTTATCCTTTAAAAAGTTGTTTGATAACTGTGCCAGATATGAAAAATTTTCTGGTAGTGTTATGATTTACAGCACAAGTTGGGGCCCTAGCGGGCCCCCTGGCAAGTGAGGAATGCAGACAGGAGACAAATATGCCCTGCAGACTGAGCTGGAGTGCAGAGTCTATCTATTGAGATAAAGGGTAAAGGGGAGGAGAGAGAGAGAGAGGCGGAGTGGGGCGACAGAAATTCCAGGGTGTCTTCTGATCCCGTGCCTAGACTCTGGTTTCTGTTTGCTGTGCGCAGACCTGTCAGGGGAGGGAACAGCAGGCAGCAGAGCCGTAGGCCCTGAGCAAGGAGCTGGAACTCCATCCTCGCCTCAGTCCAATGGGCAAGGCTTGACTTGGGGTAGGGGGTCTTCATTTTGAAGAGGGAACCTTTGCGCTGGAGAAGGGAACAGAAGGACTGGACTGATGTTCCCTGGACCAGGACGGACCTTACCTCCCTGGCCTGCTGGGTCCTGTGGAGTGGGAGCTCCTCCATTGATCTAGTTTTTTAAACTTTCTTTCCATCTATTCTGTGTGCCTTTTACATCATGTATTATCTCGATCCCATTCATTTCCCATCCCTTTGCCCCTGTAAACCCCCCCCCCCCACCAATAAAACAAAACTTAAGAGGAAAAAGGGAAAAAATGGAAACTCTCATCATGGAAGCTGCAGTGGGACACAGTGGGCCATGCCGGGAACCCCTTTGTCCATTTATCTTTACTTGCCAGTGTTCATTGCAGAGAGTCACTGGTCTGGTTGAGAGAACAGGCTGGCAGACTAACCCTGCAGCTGCCTAGGCCAGAACCAGGGTTAGGATTTGGCCTGCCCCAACATGCACCCACCTATGATCTGCCGGAGCACACGAAGGGCCTGACCCGCAGACCCAAAGCTGCAGGATCTCCACAGCACAGGGCAACAACGGGTCTGCTTTTCTCTATGTGGTCCGGAATGCGTGTCCTGACGGCAAGTGCCGGCACTCTGTTTGCAATGATAGGTGCGTGAAGCTGCTGAGCCTCCCTACCAGCCTCCGGCCGCAGAAGGTGAAAAGCTTGCTGGGGCAGACCGTGTCCACCAAGAGCCCCTTCATCTATTCGCCGATCATCCCACACAGCCGTGGAGAGGAACGCAACAAGAAAATAGGTAGGCCGCTGTTGGTGTCCTACTTAACCTTCCGGGGTTTAGTACTGAGTTTCTGGCCAGTTCTGTGTGTGCAAATACTTGTACGAGTTTACACACACACTATCCTGGAAATTCATCTTATGTGTTGTCTTAGACTGGCAGTTGCTCATTGGTCTGATTTTCAGAGACTTATTTCATGAAAGGTGGTGATAAATCCTGGTGTCACTGCCAGTGGCCCCACAGTCTGCACCAGCCATACAACTGTCACCCACATTCAGAGGGACTAGTTTGGCTTTATGCTGTTTCCTTCCCTGTGAGGTGGAGTTGGCGAGCTCATGTTAGCTCAGGTAAACTGTTTCAGTGGGTGCTTCCAGCATGGTCTTGACATCTTTGCTCATATTCTCACTCCTCCCATTCTTCAACTGAACTTTGGGAGCTTTAACAAGTTGCTCCAACTGAAGCGGGGACAAGGCAGCTGGACTGGCTTCTAGGATGTCCAGCCTGGACTGCCAGTAGTGCTGTGCCCTGTGCTAGGAGTCACCATGTTAATGCTCTGTTGCTGTCATCAGATGCTTTTCATCTCTGGGCAAATGGTCCCATATTTTCATCTGACCTGGCATTCCCACCCCAGGGAAGAGAAACCCACTCCATCTTCCTTATCTCCCTTCTGGCATTTTTATCTAAGCAAATGGGGTGATACTTTTCCTCACCACTTCTTTAGGGGAAAAAGAAAGCTTACCAGTGTCCCAGGAGAAATGTACAAAGAGCAGCCGTAGCTGCTGGAAGAGCCAACTAGGAGGCAGGACCACCCAGATGCCGGACTGGGGCCTGGGAGGGTGCAGAGTCTCCTGGTTTCTTTGTTTTGAGACCGGGCCTTCCATCTTCCACCCTGGCTTCACTCTTGATGCTCCTGTTTCATCACCCTTGAAGGCTGACATTTCAGAGAGCCACCACCTTCCTGAGTCTCCATGTCATTAGTGATAGGACTTCTTGTCCTTGTAAGGCCTTGTGCTAATGTCAGCAGCTGTCTTGGGGACAAAGTAATGGCCCCAATAGGCCAGGGCTGTCAGAGGTCATCTTGGCTGTGACTGTAGCCTGGCCCTGCAGCTCTCACTCCCTATTGTGTGACCTTGGATACTGATAGTGTCACCCCAGGCTCCGGTTGTGTCATCTGGGGAGTGGGAACTTTAGAGATTGACTCAGGACTGTTCTGGCTCAAGTAAGAGAATGTGTGTCAGTGATAGCCGTTCAGAGACCTTTGGGGGCAGTTGTGTGTGTGGCGCTGTGGGATGCAGGCCTCAGTTATGGCCACTCAGAGACACCCCCACCCTTGGATTGGTTGTGTACATAGTGTTGGGTGTGGCAGGTCAGTAGAGTACTGTTCTTTACAGAGCCCCTGTGGGGCAATTGTGTGTAGCAGGTTGTTTCAACAAATCGGGAATAAGTCTGACCAGGTTTTAGGGAACATGGAATCATGTCTGGGCCTCTTGCAAGTGGCCCCTGTACCAACTCACCTTGGAGATCTCTTGTGTGTTTTGTAGATTTCCAGTGGGTTCAGGGAGATGTGTGCGAAGTTCAGCTGATGGTGTACAACCCAATGCCGTTTGAGCTCCGCGTGGAAAACATGGTATGTGCCGCTGGTCATTTGGCCAAAAACCTGTTGTCATTGAAAACACCTTTTCTTGCTTAACATTGCACATCCACGTCCACAGATGTATGCCTGATTTAACTGTTTAGCTAAGGTCTCTGAGCTTCCTGTGTGTGGAGGCCGTGCATTGTCATTCCTGTGTCTTGGCTTGACACTCAGTAGTGTGTGAATCTACAGGCAAGCCTTTGATTTACACACATCCTGATCTTAATGGATTAAATACAGATTTGAAATAGTCACCTGGAAGTCAGGGCTCAAGGTTTAGTACAGGCTGTGGTTTAAGTAAGAAAAAAATGTTTAGACTGCTGTTAGTACTCTGAGCCCCACGGAAGGTGTCACTCCCTCTGTAGTCACGCCCCTCAGAACAGCTCACCCACTCTGTGGTCAGGGGAAGGGCCTTTATATAGTCTCTTCAGGTGGGACTCAAGCAAAGCCCTGTGCATACCACTCTATGGATTCAGCCCTTGAGGTCTTTCACCCTCGTGTGTGTTGTGTGTACTTGCCTATATGCGTGTTTTCAGGTATGTGTGCATACAGATATGTGTGTGTGTGTGTGTGTGCACGTGGAGCCCTAGGTTAATATTGGGAATCTTTCCCAATTGTTCTTCCACCTTTAATTTTTGAGGCAGTGTCTCCCAAACAAACCCAGAGCTTGCCACTGTGACTAGTGTCACTAGCCAGCTTGCTCCAGGGATCCCTTGTCCCTTCTGAGACTCAGATTAAAGGTCAGTCTTCACACCTAGTTGGCATTTATGTGGGTTCTGGGCATCCGAACTTTGGTTGTCACAGAGCTCGTTAGGGAGTGGCTAATGACATGGATCTGAGCTGTGTCCCCTCACAGTGCTCCTTCACTTCCTGCAGGGGCTCCTCACCAGCGGAGTGGAGTTTGAGTCTCTCCCTGCAGCCCTTTCCCTTCCTGCTGAATCCGGTTTGTATCCAGTGACACTGGTTGGGGTCCCACAGACTACAGGGACCATCACTGTGAATGGTAAGGAGAGTTCCTTGGTGGTTTCTGCATCATTGCGCCTGGAGCTGGTCACCTGACCCATCCGTGATCCTAACCAGCTTAACAATAATGAGAATATAGCATTTATTTCCAAAGTGACATGGTGAAAAAAAAAAAAAAAAGCAACTGGTTTTGATATGTGGTGTGTTGGGGCAGTATCTGCTGTGCTGCTGTGGGGGCAGGGTCCGTCCTCCGCCTCGGCTTGTCTGGCTTCCCTCTTGTTTTTCTCCTTCGTGCCATTCTCCTCGGAGACAGCATGGACTCAGCTTCTCTCACTGCCATCAAACCCCTCCAGCGCTGCTGCCCCCCCCCCCCCCCCCCCCCCCCCCCCCCCCCCCCCCCCCCCCCCCCCCCCCCCCCCCCCCCCNCTGTGCTGCTGTGGGGGCAGGGTCCGTCCTCCGCCTCGGCTTGTCTGGCATTCTGTGTCCACGTAGGCTCCACCTTTACCTCTGCGGTGATTTCTTGATGACTTGTGTTCTCCGTCCAGCTCTTGACACCAAAACTCCTGTCACCAGGGTCAGGAGCAGTGCTCTTCTGATGGAAGCTGGTCCTGCTATTTAGTCTTTTTGTAATTGATTCCCTTATTCAGAGGCCAGCCTCGGTGTGGTACCTCCTCTCTGGTCACGTTCAGTCTCTTGGTGTCTGCAGGCTGTATTGCTGAAGGCCTGTCCTGCGGGGCTTCTTAGTTCCCTGGCTTCCTTCCTTGTTCCCGGTTCTCCTTTTTTCTTATTTTCTTTTAAAAATATTGTGTGCCTTTGCATGATGTGTGCATGTGTATGGGGGTGGCATGTATGGTTCCCTCCTACTGCCTGTCTATGTGTGCTCTGGAGTGAGCTCAGGCCCTCAGGCTTACACGGCAAGCATCTTTACCTGTTGAGCCACTTCTCTGGTCCCTTCCCTGGAGCCTTCACCTCCTCCCTCCTTTTTTCTCCCTGTCCTCTTCTTGCTTCTTAACCCTACCAAGCCTAGGGACTTCTGCCTACAGTCCTGCCATGCGTGCCCCTGGTCTCCCCTAGGGACAACACCCCTTGCTTGCCATCTCCTCAGATGTCCTGTGAGCTCTTCATATACACCATGCTATTCCAGGACCCCCTGCCTCTCCTTCCTGATGTGACCTTTCTCCTAGAGGCTCCCATCTCAATGATGGGTCTTTGTGGGCCGTTTGCCCTAAGCATCTCCCAGACCTACTGTATGAGACACTACTTCCTGCCACCTGCATGGGTGTTTTCTGTCTGTCTGATCATGACTGTCTTACAGGGTTTATCACAGAGCATGAGGACTGGTCTTTTCTGTCTTCAAACCGACTTGCTGATGGGCCCACCTTTCATATCGAAGCCCTCATCAGCTCCCATCAGTTGGTCACAGTCCTTACCCTTTGTCCTTTCTTGTTTCAAGGCACATTCCTGAGCCACACTGACCCAGGATCCTTGTCCTCTCCTCTTGAAAGGTTGCACTTGAGTGTCAGAAGGTTTTGGATGCTCCCCACAGCACACTTGCCATCTGAACCTGACATGGGTTTCTCCTTGAGGGCTTCTGAGCCTCTACCAGTCCTCGGGGCTGGCATTCTTCCTTAGCCTGCCATCCTGATTTGGTTCCTCACAGTGTCCCCGTGATGTTCCCTTATTTTCCATGGCACCAGGGATGACTTCTTTCTTAGCCTTGGCAGTCTCAGCACGTATGTGTTATCTGGGAAAGGTGTTGCCTGCTGGATAGTTAGATGTATCTCAGCAAGTACTGAGATGGCTGGAGATACGCGTATGAGAGCTAGGGAAAGCTGGGACCCAGCAGGGAGGTAGACGTCAGCCGCCTGCCCTGGCAGGCGACCCTGATCTTTGAAGGCCCACCAGGAGTGGACAATTAGAAGCAGAACAGAACCAATGTATAGGCAGGGGCTCCAGGCAGGGAGCACAGCTTCTCCAAGAGTATCGGCTTGAGACCTGGCATATCTGGGGAGTAGGGGTGATCAGAGGGAGATAGTCAGGGTGGGGGCAAGTAGTGATGGGGCTGGAAGGGCTTCATCGGGCCCTGAGAAGCCCACTGTCTCTGGGGCTTTAGGGGAGCTGCTGTGTTTGTAGAGAGGAGGCTGATCAGACAGGCTTTGGAGCCACCAGACCTAGGGTCTGTCCTCAGGGAGGTAAGAAGGACACAGGCAGAGCTGTGGCCATGATGGGGAGAGTTAGGCTAGCCCAGGGACCAGACAGAAGCTGGTGTGTGTCAGTGAGTGTGAGAGCCTGGGAGTAAACCTTGGCTGTCCTTACTTTTGGTGAGCCTTCACTGCTTGGGTTAGCCTGTATCATCCTGACTTGCACTAAACATTGTCACCAGACTAGAGTTTATGTGGCCAAGGTTTTCAGCACTGGCTATGTCTTAAACAAAGGAGAATGATTGACTGCAGCTAAGAATTACAAAGTACCGAGTACTCCATAGACAGAATCCTATCAGGGTTTACACAGAGGAAAGCATGGAGGGTGTCAGTGTCAGGGGGCTCCCCGGAAGACAACAGATTCCATAGAAAGGTGACTTTGAGACGCTCAGGGTGGGAAGGAGGGGTGACTGTTATATCAGGGAGGGCATATGGGGAGTGCTGCAGAAGGTTGTGTGGAGTTGCTGTGTTGAGGGGTGTGGCTGCCGTGGCTAGAAAGAGACGCCCAAGCCACAGTGTGAGTGGTGCTGACCCGGAAGGAGAATGGCTCCTCCCCAGGGAATGACGTCATTGTCCCTCTGCAATGTAGCACAGAAAAGTTGTCAGTCTAGCTTTCTAGGTGCTGACCATCGTTTAAATTTGTCGCACGACAAATACTATTTTCAGAATCATCTTTTGAAACTCCAGAAGCCATTTTAAAGCTTTGCTTAAAGTTTCCAGTGCTTATCTAGTGTGCAAGACTAGCAAGGCCCCGTGCTGCTCTTAAATTGTGGTCCTTGGCACACACGTGGTTGAGTTGCCACGTCATGAAGCAGCTGTAATGATAATAATTGGCCTTTTAACCTTCATTTCTCAACAGAAGGGTTCTAATTTTCAACTGCTCATTAAGTCACATTATGCCTGGGAAAGGAATATTAACTATTACCATCATGTTAGAGAAGCTAAATCTGAAAGGAATATTAGCAAAGAACTGAGCTGGTGACTGCTAAGCCGGGAGGATTGGGAGGGCTTAGGGAGGGCTCTGTACAGGGACCCTTTGTGTGGACCTGGCCCACTGGGAAATAGGGCGCAGATGATGTCAACTTCATGCTGGCCAAGAACTGTCAGGATCTTTGGGGGTATAGGGACCAGTATGGGGAGGGGGGAAGCAGGGGCGTAGGTGATGTTGGGGGGGGGGCTGGTGCTCTTGTGGCCATTGTGACCCTGGGGAGTATGTGGCCAAACCTTGCCAGGAGGTGTGAAACCGCTGCCTGTGTTGCAGGTTACCACACCACAGTCTTTGGGGTCTTCAGTGACTGTCTGCTGGACAACCTTCCAGGAGTGAAAACCAGTGGCTCCACCGTGGAAGTCATTCCCGCCTTGCCAAGATTGCAGATCAGCACATCGCTGCCCAGGTAGAGAGAGATTATATACTGTTGCCAAAACTTGTAGCTGATAGTTCAATAGTGGCAAGGACCTACCTGTCCATCAGCTGGTGAAAGGACAGAAGGAGGCCACTTGGACACTGGAGCACTGCTCTCTCAGCAGTAAAGATGAGTCAGGTTCTGATCCCCACTTTGCCATAGATGGACCTCAGAAACACTGTGCTGAGGGAGAGAAGCCATAGTAAGAGTGTGTGGCTCCTCTCCTATGAACTGTTAAGAAGAGGTGCGTAGGCCTGTGGAGAAAAGCTGCCGGTGGCAGCGGGGGTGGACGGGCGTGTGGAGTCTGGTCCTGTGGACTACACCAAGGCTTTTCTTTAGGATGATGGAGATGTTTAAATTGGGATCTCAGTGGAGGGGGTGAAACTCTGTAAGTTTCCTAAGCTTCTCATAGATAAAAAGCAGGGGAACAGCAGTGGATAGCTAGTTATGCTTGGTTCAGTGGGGCAGGCAGATCGTGTTGGCTTGGAGGCAGTGCTGGATGAACGCCTCACCTCAGCTGAGCACAGGCAGCCTCCGGAGGGGGTTCTGTCTTTTTCCCTGTGGGTGCTTTCAGCTGGCAGCTCAGAGGCCTTGCCTTCATCCCCACTGTTCTTAGTAGTTTCCAGGAACCCAGAGGAACCCCCATCAGGAGTGACACAGGCTTCGACTTGTCCCTTGACCACTTAATAGCCACAGAGTGAAGTGGTAAAGTGGACAGGTACCTGTCCCATCTTGGAAGTCCTTAGTATCCAGTCCAGGAGAAGGATGGGGGTTTCTAGGAGAAACCAATCAAAGGGCTATTACGAGAGAGGAAGAGCGAGCCTGGTGGGGAAAGACCCTGTGTTACCTGCCCACCAGTTTGGCCATCTCAAAGTTCACTTCTGCAGTCACACAAGGAGGGAAGGACTTGATATCCAGGTATCCCTCCAGCCATGTCAAGAGCAACCTCAGTTTTCTTTAATTTTGTTATAGCGTCATGCGATAGCATCCGCCTTGCTCTTTTGTTTCAGCATTCTGCGGTGCCTTAATAAAGCACATGGATACAGTCTGGTGTCTCTGAGCTGCCAGTGGGAGGACCTGGACAGCCTGCTCATAGGGCAGAGGAGGGAGTCTTTCCATAGACTGGGGTTTTATTCTTTAGAGAGAAGGTAGGGGCTGGGGGAGAGATTCCCATGGGAATGACTCGCAGTTAACATGTTAATTTTTTTCGACTTATTTATTTATTTATTTATTATATACACAGTGTTCAGCCTCCATGTATGCCTGCAGGCCAGAAGAGGGCACCAGATCTCATTACAAATGGTTGTGAGCCACTATGTGGTTGCTGGGAATTGAACTCAGGACCTCAGGAAGAACAGTCAGTGCTTTGAACCTCTGAGTCATCTCTCCAGCCCCAACATGTTAATTTTTTAAAATATATGCACCTGTAATTTTTTTCTAAGGAGATTTACTGCATTAACAAGTGATGATTCAGGTGGGGCTTGACTGTAATATAGGAGAGAATGAGTCATGGAATTCTCTCATAGTTGTTGACTCCTGCTGCGTGCTCTCCACCTGTGTGATATGGAATGGTCAACAGTCAAAGATGCCTTTGACCCTGGCCTCACACCACGTGAGCTCAGAGTGGAGGCAGTGTCAGATAACCTGGAGTCTGACATGCCAGTTCCTTCCGCCACTTTGTAACCCTCCTGGTGTGTACTTGTGACAACCGAGTACCAAACCCTGTGTGCACAGCCAGGGCACCTAGCCTGCTCCTCAAGTGTGTTCCTGTGCAAATGGTCCCAGTGTGTGGTCAGTGGTTCCCCTTCTTTATCCCTTACTTTTCTCCCTGTTGTTGCTGTGATTTTAGGTCTGCACACTCACTGCAGCCTTCTTCTGGCGACGAAATATCCACCAACGTGTCTGTCCAGCTTTACAACGGAGAAACGCAGCAGCTGGTCATTACGTTGGAGAACATTGGACTCGAGCCTCTGGAGCAGCTGGAAGTCACCTCCAAGCTTCTCACCACCAAGGGTAGGTGGTGTGGGGACCATCTGTGTGCTCAGTAGCAGAGGGCACGCTGTAGAGTGTAGGCAGAGACTGCTCGTTCATTCCCCCGCCAAATAATAATCACACAAAAAACTGTATTAATTACAATACTGTTTGGCCTATTAGCTCAGGCTTCTTATTAACTAACTCTTACATCTTAAATTAACCCATTCCTATTATTTTATTTTTTAACACGAGGCTCATGGTTTACTGGTAAGGTTCCGGGGCGGCTGTCTCCCTCGGCAGCTACAAGGTGTCTTCTTGACTCCGCCTACCTTCTCTTTATATCTCTGTTTGGATTTTCCTCCTGGCTTTATTCTCCTAAGCCATTGGCTGAAACAGTTTCTTTAATAACCAGTGGTAACGAAACATATTCATAGCATACAGGGGGAATCCCACACCAGTCAGGATCTGCTGCTGGCTACCCAACATGCCGCGGTGTCACCACGAGGTCTTGTGCTGCTCTCTTCACAGTGTCCCTCCCTGTCAAGTGCTTCACCTGGTGCTTGTGATTTAAGTAAGCTGGTTATGGGCTTCAGTTGATGCTTGAAGGAATTCGTTAATGCTGATGAGTGACAGAGAACTGTAGTCTAGATAACAAAACTTTTAAAAATAGCATTTTATTAACTCTTTGTCTTGTGCAATGTATTTCTATTATATTCACCCCCTCTCTTCCTAGATCCACCCCCACCTTCATACCCGTCCCATTTTATGCTTTTTTTTTTTTAAAAAAAAAAAACAAAACTCAATAGATTGGAGTTAATATTCTTTCATATTCTCTTAGATGTGTGGACATCATCTATAGCATGGCCAGCCTTAAAAAAGATTTATTTATTATGTATACAGTGTTCTGCCTGCACACCAGAAGAGGGCACCAGCTCTCATTATTGATGACTGTGAGCCACCATATGGTTGCTGGAAATTGAACTCAGGACCTCTGAAAGAGCAGTTAGTGCTTTTAACCTGTGTCATTTATCCATCCCACAACAAAACCTTACAGAAAATTGGTTCTCCTTTTCCAGCATCTATCAGTTGCAATAGCTCACCAGGTATGGGTGAGACTTCATGCCCACCTCCCCGCTCCACGCTGGGATTTTGTTTGACTTGACCTTTCACAGGTCCTGTGCGTGCTGTTACGATCACTGTGAGTTCATATGTGCTGCTACCCTGCTATGTCCAGAAAACAGTGTTCTTGTACTCATCCACCTTCTCTTCCCTGATGGTCTCTGGGCTTTTGGAGAAGGGGATGTGAGATAGATGTCTCTTATTCTAGGTACCTTGTCCAGTTGTGGGTCTCTGTGTTAATCACCATCTGTTATTAGAAACAGCTTCTCTGTTGAGGACTGTGAGATGCACTAATCTGTAAGTGTAACAATAAGTCATTAAGAGTCAGTTTAATGCTATGTCCATTTAACAGAGCAATAGTATTAGGCTCTCCCCTAGGGCCTATGCCCAGTCCAGTCCCAGGTTCTTGGCCCTGACAGTGGTGCCAGATATGGGTTTCATCTTGTGGAGTCTTAAATCCAATCACGGAGGGGTTGTTTCTATGACATTCATGCCGCTGTTGCACCAAGTGAGCGTGTCTTACTGTAGCTTAGAAGGTCTATACTGGGGAAGATTGGTGATCACTTTTTCCAGCATGGAAGCTAGTGTAGCCTGCAGGTTTGAAGCTTCTAGGTCAGCACCAGCTAGGTTTCTCTATGGTCTATGACTCAGGTGTGTGATGTCTTCAGGAACAGGGTCTTCTATGATGAAACTTTTAATATCTTCTGCAATCTACCTTGCTTTCCGAATTTAGAACCTGGAAAATAATTCTTTTCCTTTCCTGAAATCCCAAGTGATAATCATGTGGCTGTTGTTTACTCTGGTCCTGTGTTCTTTCTGAAGCACAGCCCCTGTATGTCTCTCCCTTAAAAAAATGTTGACTGTCATTAAGAACACAATTCCAGACTAGGCATGGTGGTGCACGCTTTTAGTCCCAGCACTTGGGAGGTAGAGGCAGGTTAGTCTCTGTGAGTCTGAGGCCAGCCTTGTCTACACAGAAAGTTCCAAGACAGCCAGAGCTACATAGTGAGACTCTTGTTTTTCAAAAACAATCAAGAAATAACAAACAAGTAACCCCACCCCAAACTCACAATTCCATGTCATGGACGTTACACTGAACCCTTGAAGCTGTTGGATCCATTATTTCCCCTCCTAGACTTAGCTAGCTGCCCCTCTTTTCCCTCTCTCCCTTCTCTACTCAGTTTACTTCTGGACTCTAGCCAAAGTAGCACTTCTCTGAAAACCTTCCCAATACTGGGGCATTAGGTGTTCACCTGTTGTATGAGAGTACCCTCCGCTGATTGTCTCCAGCTGTCACATAGTAGGTGTGCAGAACTGAAGGGCTGCAGTAGAATGCCATTATCTCTCTCTCTCTCCCTCTCCTTCTCTCTCTCCTCCTCCTCCTCCTCCTTTTTTTTTTTTTTNTTTTTTTTTTTTTTTTTTTTTGGAGACAGGGTTTCTCTGTAGCTTTGGATCCTGTCCTGGAACTAGCTCTTGTAGACCAGGCTGTCCTCGAACTCACAGAGATCTGCCTGTCTCCTGAGTGCTGGGCTTTAAAGTATGTGCCACCACTGCCTGACTCATTTTAATATTTAAATAATAAGGTAGTGACAGTATCTTCCTGCCTGTTGAGCGGGCAGGAATAAATGTGGGGGCCACTTTGAAATCTCTGTGATCCCTTGGGCTGTGTGCCCTTCTGTGCTATGGTCCAGTCATAGCCTCTGCTCTCTCAGGCCCTTTCTGGAGGCCTTAGGTGGCTTCTGAGTCCTCTCAGCACTGCCTTTGTTCAGGCAGGTGTGGCTTCTCTCTGACGTTGCTAGGCCCCGTTAGACTTCCACGTTCCTATGCCTTTGAATTCTTCTGAACAGAGTGCTCTAGCAGCTATGCCCCCTTCTCCACTCTTGTTATAAAACTATTCCAAAGTGTGCAATGAATGACGGATTTCATAGCCAGCACCTGCATCCCAGTCATCCATACTACACTTTTCTCTGTTGCTTCATTCTGCATCTCTTCAAGCTTCCTGTCTGTCCACGCATCTCTTTAACGCTGGTTAAGATTGTAGATGGCAGTACTTTGGCATGGATCTCATCAATGCAAGTCTAGTTTTGTTAGCTGTGTGTATGCGATGTCTTTACCTTCTGAATAACACTCAACAATGTCCAAACCCTTACCAAGGGTACCAGAGTTCCATCTGTACTCTAGTGCAGGACATTTCTATCCTCTGAGGAAGCTCAGAGGTTCCTTCCCAGTGACCCTTTCTCAGAGGTGACCATACTTTTCACATTTGCATACCCATCATGCCTTGCACGTGCCTAATCTGTTCTCTTCTGTTTTCCAAGCAGGGAACCTTGCTGCTTGTGCCTTATAGGCAGGGGTCCTGAAAGCAGCAGTAGACACAGATTCATGGGAAATGAAGATGAGGAGTAAGAGCCAGATCCTTTTTAATTTTTATTTTACGTGTATTTTGCGTCTTTTCCTTGAATGTATATCTGTGTGCCACATGTTTGCCTGTATCCATGGAGTCCAGAAGAGGATGTGGCATCTCCTGGAAATGGAGTCACAGATAGTCGTGAGCCGATGTGTGGGTGCTGGAAACTGAACCCAGGCTCTCTGCAAGAGCAGCTAGTGCTCTTAACTGCGGTGTCACCTTTCCAGCCCCTGACTTTTCATTTTAAAGCCAGAATACAGTGGGCTTCATTTTGGGAATCCATATATATGTGGATCCTTTTGAAGGCCCTATGCTCAGCTCTGCTGGCCTCGTTCCTTACCACAAGGGAGGAAGACATGTGGACGTGTACTGCCGGGCATTGTGTAGCCGTTTCCGAAGCAGCACAGTTACAACTGAAAGATTAAAGCCATCATTCATTTTTTTATTACTGTCCCAAGCAGAGGTACATTTACATGTAGAATTAAATTAGCAAAAACAGGCCATCTGCTTTCCGAATGTACAGAGGGAATAATCCCTGCGGCTTGCATTCTGCAGTGGAGAAAAGCTGTTAGCATCCACAGAAGACTCGCGTGACAGGAGGAGATGAGGAACTGGCCTCAGCTGGGAGCACGGGTTCCGTGCTGGAGGCTGAGATTCAGCCATGCCTACTAAGGAGCCTCTTTTTCTACAAATGTGCTGTCTTTAGCTAAGGGAAGTCCAGTGTGCCCTGCTTCTTTAATGTCCAACTGTGAAATTTTACCTTCCCTGGGTGCCCATACTGTTTTCTTTGTCCTGAATCAGCTTTGTTTTCTACGTCAACAGTAGCCATAGCCATTCCTGTCCCCAGTCTCTCAGCAGCGAGTGAGAGGGCACTTTTCGTGTTCATGGCCACCATAGAGGTCTCCAGGGAAGGGTGGTGGACTGAGCTTCAGTACCAAGAGCTGAGCTGCAGTGACAGTGTGAGCATGTGGGGTGGGCTGTCCTGTGCACTGTGAGGCCTGCTGGCAGGACCCTGAAAGCCCCCAGGAGGCAGGCCCGAGGAGCTCACTTCACTCACACTCCTGTTTGCTTTAAGTCACCGTCTGTGGACCGCTGGTCTTTGCAGACCATGCTTGCATACCTGGAGCCTGGTCCTTGCAGGAACCTGCCTGCAGGCCCTTATTTTTGCTTTTGTCTGTTTCTAAGGCCCAGAAGGAAATGGAGGTCCTTTTGCACCCACCACCTTTGCCTGTGTCCCTTCTCTCCTACCTGAACCCATTGCCTTCAGTCATTAGCCTTCGTGTACTGTGTTTCCATACGCTGGGTTCTCCTGATCTGTGAGCTATCACAAGCCCCTTGCAAAAGGCCTTTGCTTCTCAGGTGTGCAGTGAGGATCAGTGGTGTAAGGGTCTAGGGACCTTCCATGGGCCTAGGCTGTCTTTTGGGCTTCGATGGGTTTGAGGGTATTGTTCACAGATTTCTCCCCTACAGATGTAGTAGCACATCCCCCTTGTTTGAAGACAAGGGTTGTCTCGCCCCAAGGTGTACCCTTCTGGTCCCGACTCACTTGTCCCAGAATCTTTCTGTGTTGTGAAAGGTGTAAACTGCCGCCTTGGCTTAAAGTGCCACAGAACTCGGTGAAAGGCGAAATCAGGAAGGAATGCATTCATTTCCCCACAGGTGTTATAGGAAGCTCAGAGTACGCATGTGTACAAGTATGGTGGAGACAGGCTTGTGGCTCATGGGTTTGATCTGAGCACCTCAAGCCACAGAAGAAAACTAAGAAAGCAAGTGTGAACACACAGCACATAAATACATGCACACACACCTTGTCTTTTTATTTGTTTGAAGATTTATTTGTGTGTGTGTGTGTGTGTGTGTGTAAACCTGCAAGTATGTGGATGGGTATGTGTGTTGTACTAGTACCTGTGGAGGTCAGAAGAGGGCATTGAATGCCCTGGAGCTGGATGCCCTGGAAGCTGATGTGGGAATCAAACTCCAGTCCTCTGCAAAACAGCAAGCTCTCTTAACTACTGAGCCTATCTACGGTTCCCATCCTTCTTCTTTTCAGTTTTTTTTTGTGTGTGTGTTTATTGTATACGTGTGTACGGTATACAAGTGTGTGTTCACATGGGCACAGGTGTGCAAGTCAGAGGGCAACTCAGGTCCACATGCTTTGTGGCAAGTGTTTTATTCACAGAGAGCAACCTCCCTAGCACGGTTTCTTTACTCTTTGACTTTAATTATTTTTAGACAGCATCGATGTACTTTTTACTGCCAAGTTTTATAACAAATTATTTAAAAGTAGAGGCCAGTTTTTAGTCCCCATGTAGTTGCGTAAGCGCACTAAACAAGTGGAATACGTGAAAACACCTGTTAAGGCTCAGCTGATTTTAACATTTACTCTATGATGCCACGATCAAACATTCAGTTAGTGTATCAGATGTCATTGTGCCAAGCAGCACATTTTTATAATTTGGAAATAGTTATTAAGATAGACAAAAGACAGAATTTAGTTTAAATTCAGGAATGGTCCATGTTAACCAACCAGAATCTTGATTTGGTTGGAATTTAAATCCAACAGACTAAATCTGCAAACACTTATTTTTAACATTAAGGAAATTTAGTGTATGAATTTTGAGAAATATCTTGTCAGAGACACCCTTATTACCCATACACCATCTTCTGGTATTATATCGGATGCTTTTAATCATAGTTATGAAGGTAACCCAGTTTCTTGTAGGTAATATTTTTTATGGTTAAAGAAGTTAATATTTATTTATATTTATATGATCAGTTGACTTTCTTTTTCTTTTCTTTTCTTTTCTTTTCTTTTCTTTTCTTTTCTTTTCTTTTCTTTTCTTTTCTCTTTTTTAAAGATAGGGTTTCCCAATAGCTATGGAGCCAATCCTGGAACTTGCTCTGTAGACCAGGCTGGCCTTGGATTCACAGAGATCCACCTGCCTCTGCCTCCCGAGTGCTGGGATTAAAGGCATGCACCACCGCCGCCTGACCAGTTCACTTATATTTGAGCTAAATGTGCTTGTACTTAGTTTCACCCTTTCCAAGCTTGATTTGGTTTTCATCAGTGTAAACACCAGAACTACAAACCTAGGGCACCTCCGGGAAGGGCAGAACTGGACGGTTCCTTTCAGGCTCCCGTCAGTCAGCTTGAACTGCTCTGTCATGCCCTCCCGCTGAACACTTGACATTCTTTCGTTTACACATTCTTTCGTTTACCTACATAAGTTTTGAAATTGACCTTCACAAAAGAAATCATATACAACAAGTCGCTTTTTAAAAATACAGAAATCACACCTGTCATTTCTGACACGCTGACAGCGTCACATATACACGCACCAGAGAGTTTTAACATGAAGTGAGGCCTCTGTGTTGGGGCTTTGGTGGGTGTCATGCTGAGTGCCCCTTGCTTTTCTCACATGGGTAGTGTAGTGTTCCTGAGTTAGAGGCATCTCAGGTGGTGAAGGTTAGCTGAGTCTTAGAAAGGCTCTCATTATTTGGCCCCGGAAGGAAGTCAGCTGTTCCCTACACCCAATTTGCTTATTATTTGATATGCCACCCTTTAAACCTCAGAACTTAACCCATGAGTCAACAGTGCACTCAGACACCGTTAGGAGTAAGCCACATGCTTGGGAGGAAGGGCAGGGCTGCACACGGGGCTTTTCATGTATCTTGGTTTTTGGCCTCCAGCTGTGGGGCATAGGTGATTGGTGATGTTGCAGTGTGCCCATGTGATCCTGTTAGAGCCTGCGGGTGATAGTCCAGTCATGGGTGACTGTCTGCCTGCGCACTTTCCCCGCTGTTGTTGCTCCTAGTCACTGTTGACTTGACCCGTGTTTGGCAAGGCAGCTTAGTGTTCTCCTCTGGCTTCCCCGCCTTCAAGAGCAGGTGCCTACATCTCAGGAGTAGTCGGAGCCTTGCCTAGCACCTCTCAGGCAGTGACCACTGCCTCTCTGGCTTAGAGAGTGCAAAGTCAGTGATAGTTCTACATCCCTGGTCTGCCAGACCTTGCACCCTTAGCAAGGGGCTTATGAAGCTGACCTCACATAAGCCAGGGCATGTGCGTGCCACACTCGAAGGATGGGTAGGTATCTCTACAGGTTTTCTGGCTTGAGCTCTTTTCTTCCTTCCCCTTAGAAATCAAGTTTGTAGAATAGTGAAATTTAAAGCAACTTGTAGGTGCACAAAGCCACACTGAGCCTTGAAACAGGAGCAGTGGGGCTTAGCTATAGCAGGGCAGCTGGGGAGTTGAGCGGGCAGCCCCCACCCTCCTGTGCTCTGTCCACATGGAACCTGGGGCCAGAGCAGTAAATGGACCCAAGGGTCAAGTAATGAGCTGGCTGCACCGCCACACAGACGTTATCACCTGCTGATTTCCTGTCTTTTGGGCCCAGCCTGTTTCTGAGTTGTTATGCTATTTTTATATAATTATTGTTTATATTTTGTATGGCCTTGCAGGGTGAGGTTTTAAAAACCAGATTTGCTGAAGACTGGTTTCTGCTTTGTGTCGTCAGAGAGCAGCGTGCCATGGGAGGTGAGAAGGAGGGCCTTGCCTGCGTGTTTGCTTCTTGTAGGTAGACACATTGCCAACAGCAGGCTACTGTGGCTTAGTGTGAGCTAGCAGGAAGCCACCAGGGTCAGCATTACAGCCTGCCCCACAAGTGGCCTTGCCATTTAGAGGCTGGTTCACTGGGGCCAAGTTCCTTGCCTTGGCAACAGTCTTCGCTCATGTTTGAGGTGGCTCTGCCCCACTCTTCTGCTTGTAATAAGGTACAGGAGACACTAGGCACAGCCCTGGTCCTGCACAGCCCTGGTCCTGCACAGCCCTGGCACTGTCGAGCGCTCAGGAAACAGGAGTGCTTCCCACAGGCTGCTGTTGCCATTGCTACCTCTGTCACCATTGTCTTGCTCGCCAACTTCCTGGGTGTTGTGATTGTTTGCCCTTGACTCAGTTTCTTAGTACAGCATGCAAGTGTTGTTTTATAGTGCTAAGGGTCAAACTCAGGGCCTCGACCATGCTAAGCTTGCGTTCTATCTCTGAGATACAGCTATCTTGGTTCATTTCTCTTTCTCATTCTTTACTGTCTTTTTTTTTTTTTCCTTGTGGTGCTGGGTATTGAACACAGGGCCTTGTATATGTTAGGCGAGTGCTCTCCCCTTAGGCTATACTCAACGCCTTCTTCCTTTTATTACTCGTTCTTTTTAGCTTAATATTTTTATTGATTGACGGATTTATTGTTTTTTTTTTTTTTTTTTTTTTTTTTTTTAGATAGTTGTATTCTGGGCCTGTAATTCACAATGTAGCCCAGGCTATCTTCAAACTTTTGGCAGTCTTCCTGCTCTTAGATTTCCAAATGCTGCGGTCATAGTGCGAACCATTGTACCTGGCTTATCTTTTACTTTTTGTAAGCAGGGAGATTTTGTTGTTCAGTGGGATTCTTGTGTGGCTTGCCAGATCTGTCTTTTTTTCTTTTTTACAAACAGCTTTTTTCTGGTACCAGCTCTATTCCAGACATTGTGCTTTAGGGAGCAGAATGGCAGAAGTCAGGATCCCCAGGGTCTCTGAGTGTGGCAGCAGAGTGGACTGTGAGCAGGGGCAGCGTGTCTCCAAAAGCAGAGGCCAGGACACAGGCCAAAGAGGGATTGTACTCTTGCTTTCTTGTCTCCTCTGCTAGGTTCCTGTCTGTTCTCTCATCATCAGCCCTTTCTCTTTTTACCCCACTTCTCCACAATATCCCCCATCTTGTTGCTCAGCAACATCCCCCATCTTGGCTCCAGCTAGACACCAGGGCCACCTGTGAGTCTGGTCCAGGCCTTCAGCTCTCTGTGCATCCCATCTGTGAACACACATCTATGTGCCTAGAACCTTGTTGGTTCCTGATACCTTCTATGATCTTCCCCAGCTCTGGCCTTCATCCCTGGGCACAGTGTTTGCTGCCACTTGCTGGTGGCCTTTCCAGCCTCCTTTGGAAGGACTGGCATGCCTTTCCCATCACACATGGCCGCTTCCACCAGTCAACAACACTCACCTTGCTTGGCTTTGTCTTCTTCAACAGTCAGACACTTACTGCATTTGTATGCAGCTGCTTCTGCCAGCACATGAATAATGCATGGGTCCTGTCCTCGGGAGCTCACGGTTCAGCGTGGGAGTCAGGCGGGTGTACACTGCGCTCTGGCTGCACACCCTGTGTTGTCTTAGCTCCGTGTGACTGACCACGGAGAATGGACCGGCAGCTGTGCTTGCTCGGAAGATGTCAAAACTCCCAAGTGACTAAAAGCCATTTGGCCCAGTGCCCGCTTGCACATGGGTAGGATGGCGGTGTCTGTTTTGTCTAGTTTGGCATTTTAATAGCAAATTCTGGGGTCGAGCTGGAGGAGTTCGCAATAGAAGCTGATCTCTGGACAGGGTGACACACCTTGCCAACAGCGCGGTGTGGATTGATGTGCTTGGCTCACTGGGGGTGCAGACTGGAAGGAAGTGAGATGGGGGCAGAAGTTAGGGTCAGGCCATTTTTATGTTGGCAGGTTGGTTGGGTGCTTTGTGTGTTGCGCCTCTTCCAGAAAACTGAGATGAGAAAACAAGCCCACTGAGTAAGACTGAAGCAGGCACGAGGCCACAGGTCTGGTGTAGGGTTTGACAGGTGAACATGGGGAAGAGTGGGTTGCATAACAGCTTGCAGGAGTGGCGTCCGGCTCTCCCCTACTCCCGTTGCCTGAACTATGGAAGTTGGTGGGGACCTATTCAGTCAGGGACTGTGTGGATTTGGTGACATGGTCTATGGTCCTCCTGTTCATGGATGCACCCACCTGGCTGAGCTGCCTGTGGCAGCAACTGATGCGGTAACTGGCCTTCACTGTCTGTCCCTCCTCTGTGCTTCCTCTTCACCAGCTTACATAGGCTGTGGTCTCAGACAGTGCTCAGCCAGGGCATGGAAGCCTGGGGGACCTTCAGAGTTGTTTAAACACAATTGTGGTCTCAGAAGAAACTTTTTATTTAAAAAAGATTTATTTATTTGTTTGTTTCCTATGTATGCAGTATCTACCTGCATGTACACCTGCATGTCAGAAGAGGGCACCAGATCTCACCATAGATGGTTATGGACTACCATGTGGGTGCTGGGAATTGAACTTGGGATCCTCTGGAAGAGCAGTCAGTGCTCTTAACCTCTGAGCCATCTCTCCAGCCCCAGAGGAAACTCTTTTAAGAAACGAAAGCCTCCCTAACATGCAAGAAGAGTGCTGTATTTGTAATCTTTGGAGTAGTCCCTCTGCCCCCTGACAGAGCTGTTTTTTTCATGCAGACCTGGACCTCCAAGAGGACAGTGAGTTTTATTTTAGTTCTAGGTGGTGGATTAATGCAGCAGGCAGTTATTGAGCCTCTGTGGTGTGCAGCTGTGGCCAAGTTTCTTCAGAGAGCTTTGTACTGAGAGGAACCTGGCTTCTTGTGTGGCCCATTTTTGGAAACCCCTCTGCTCTCCCACCAGACCTTTATCCTTCCTAGAGCAGAGACTACATCTTCCCCATCGCCGTGTCCCCAGAGCCAAGACTCTCGGTGGCTGTGTGCTGACAGCTCACCAGTTGAGTGGGATGGGTGTAGAGGCTGGAGCAGCTTCTGGGTCCCACACCCAGGCAATTCCCATGTGCTAAGTTGCTGTGCTGAGATGTAACATAACCTCGTTTATCTCACAGATTGAACACTGTCCCCCTCCACTGACAAGCCCTCTTGGGAATGACAGAGAATATGTGACCGTGCTGATCCCAAGAGCTGATAGTGCCAGTGTGGGGGTTCAGGTTCAGGGCTGTGACCCCAAAGCTCACAGGCTTGATTGAGTATTGAATTTTTCTCTCACTTTCTCCTTTTGAGGTACTGTATACCTCCCATGAGCTTTTCTTTGGGAATTCTCTGAGCTTCAGTTCTAATACTGGCTAGGTTCATGTCTCAGACAGGAGAGAGGCTGCAGTCTAGTGGAAAGGACACTGCCCTTGCCTGGTGTTGCTTTGATTTTTCTTCTCATCTGTCCGTATTTTCTTTTCTTTCTATTTGAGGCAGGATATCATGTAGCCCATGCTGGCCTTGAAGTTGCTTTGTAGTTGAGGATGATCTTGAACTTCTGCTCTGGTTTGTCTTTTGTACAAGTGCCAGGATTACAGGTGATTCTCCACCACACCTGGTTTGTGTGATATTGGAAACTGAACCCGGGGCCTACTCACACCAGGCAGACACTCCACCGGCTGACTGATGTGCTCAGCTCTTTGGACTTTGTGTCCGAGTTGATCCCAGCCTGTGCCTCTGTGCCTCTTGATAGCTCTTGCTTCAGTTGCCCTCTCTGTTCCCTTGTGGGGACAGTGCAGTTCTCATGTGTACAAGACAGAGGTCATAGGTAATGATGACTGTTATTTTGTCAGCCCAGGCCCTGGCATACTATGTCAGCACGGGTCGTGTGAAGGAGAGGCATAGCCTATCTAAGAAGCTTGAACTAGCTTTTCCTTAGCCGGGTAAAGTTCTGGTTAGGAACCTGCTCACCTGCCATTTGCTTGGCTTCCACAGAGTAAATCCACCGTCTGTGCGCTTCTTCAGCTGGCACAGTCAGGTGTGGGGACTCAGATGGTGACACACATGCCTGGGACACAACCATCTAGTTCCTCAGCTCACATCAGGATGGTGTAGTCTTCACTGCCGACAGCCTTGCAGGAGGATCAGCATGCTGGCTTCATAGGGCTGTTGAAGTGCACTGGAGGGGCTGGGAGGAGAGGGGTCGTGGGTTTATACATATGTTTGTTTGTATATAGAACTGTGACATATGCTTACTGGAGTGAATTAAAAAAAATTACAAAGCAACCAAAAATTACCCGTGATCCTCTGACTCAGAGACAATGTCTGCCTATCAACTGCTTGGTGGAAGAGAACATCACTGGAAGCTGGCAATGTTCCAGGAGCGTGTGTAAGAGTTCAGAGGATGATGGGGGGAGTGTAGGAAAGGAGCCCTGGGAATTCCCAGGTGGAGCAAGGTGTGTGAGGGGCATCAGGCATGGTGGAGGTAGGAGGAGCAAGTGATTCCTGGGGTCAGAGACTATCATGCCATGTTCAGGAGGTGAGGCAGCCGAGGGGCTGGCTGTGTGCCTGGGTTTCAGAGATAGGTCTCTGGGATGGGAGGCTTTTGCAGGACCTTTGTGTCTCAGCTGACCCTGGCCAGTGCTTCTGTAGCAGGCTCTGGCTGAGGAAATTACCATGCTCTTATTTCCTGTGCCTTCAGACTTAGGACTTGGCCCCTATGGAGCAGGGCTGCTCGGTTTTCTGTAACTAGGCATCTCTTGTCCTATGCTGTTCTGAGTGGAAGTTCCTTATCTCTCCATAGAGTGGAGTTCCTGGGTCAATGAGAGTATCAGGGCACTGTGCCTGCTTTGGGAGGAAAGACCTTTCTTCTATTCTGGAGTTGGGTTTAGAACAACAGGCATCCTCCAAAACCAAATGCATTCCTAAGACTTATGAGTGCTATGCATCCCACTGACCTTCCTCTCTGGCCTTCCAAAGACTGTCTACTAGGTGCTAGCCTTCTGCATTCGAAATAAGAAAGGGAAGCTGACACCCAGTGAAAATGACATTTGGTGAGTTAGGCAGGGGAGTGCTCCCCCAGTAGGCTGAAAGGGGCCTTGAGTTTTGGGAGGAAGGCTCCAGTGCTTAGGACCCTCAGCTGACCAGAGATTCTGAGAAAGCACAGGACAACTATTTGTGGCGTAGTGGACAAGAGGACCTGGGAGGGCTGCCTAAGAGTGAGCAGAGACATCACCAGGGAGCAGAAGGAAGGCTGTCATGAACCCTGGTTGTCTGAGCCCAGGGTCCTCAGCACCCTTGGGTGGGAAGGAGGATATGTGGAGCTGGCTGCCTGGCCTCAGGTCAGTCTCTGTCCTTTCTCTGGTTCTTCCCCTGCCCATAGCTCTGAAATCTATCCCAGTGTGGAGCAGACTCTGATGGTATGCCTTGCCCTTTACAGGACAGGGTACACCCAGGGGTACTCTTGCATACCCTGGTAGCTGAGGGGCTAGAGTTGGGTGCTGAAGAATTCAGTAGGCCCAGGGTTTTGTGGTCTTACTGTTTCCCTGCAGATCTGTGGCTGAGTCTTTCTGGTTTTTATCGTGAGATTCTATGACTCTCCTGATCAGATGCACTTTCTTTTGCCAACCTGTTCCTTCTTTTGCTTTATTGGGACTTGGTTACTACTTCCCTCTAATTGTGACTTCTTAGTTCTGTCCCTAAATTCTCTTGTTTGATAGCCACAGGTTCCCGAGGCCATGTAGGTCTCTGTGGTGAAGTGGCCTTGCAGTCTATACCTGGCTTTCCAGATATTTACCCTCTCAACCATCCAGTCATTTCTTCTTGAGATGTCTTTCCTGATCGCGCTGACGCCATGTGGTGACACCAGGAGCCCTTCCTAGTGGTAGAGGTGGGGATACTCAAGGCCAATAGACACTGGCTGAGCACATGTCCCTGGTCAGAGCCCTCATAGCTCATGATGTCCCCAGTATTGTCCACCTCAGTTTCCAATAGACACCAGCAAGCATCTCACAACTTAATGGGAAGATGAAATGAGAACATGTAAAGGTATGAGGCGATCAGAACGGGCAAGGAAGTGGAGCTGATGTGGTCCCTAACTCTCCCCCTCAGGAACGCCATCTTCTGGCTCTGCTCCTGTTAGCATACCTCTGCAAGGGAACAGGGAGGAATAGCCATGGTGGCTTAGATGGGTCTTCTTGGTGTGTGGCTACTTCTCTTGATGCCATGGTTGAGCTGCTTCTGGCCAGGAAGACACTTAACTGTTTTGATCTCACAGCGCAGTCCAGCTGGTGAAATCCACTGTTGTTTTTCCGTCACTGGACCTTGGCCTAGCTGTCCGTCTAATACTGAGTTCCTGGAAGTCGATTTATGGGTCTCTAACACCAGGAGAACCCAACACCATGCAGGAAGGGAACGCGTGTGGTGACTTTGGAGTTGTCTTGACAGAATTCTAGGTCTTTCTCTTGTTTGGGACCATGGGATAAGCTCCCTTATCTCAATAGGCCTCAGTTTCCTTCTTCAGACAGAGTTAATTCATCATAGAGAATTGGTTTCCAGAAAGGCTAGCATAGGTACAATGGCTAGTTCCTGCCACCTCTGTAACTGAAGGATCTCGGGAGGAGGATGTGAGCGAAGTCAGGAAACCAGGTATGAGAACACGCAGGGCCTCCTGGGTGGCAGGAGGGGCCCATCTTAGTGGTTTCCCATCTCCCTGTTGGTGGAGGGAGTCTCACCCCTGGGTATGGCATTGGGTAGACACCAACATTTGACGATGGACAGGTGCCAGTCACACACTCCACGTGCAGTCACTATCGGAGTGAATAGCCGTCAGGGCTGTGCAGGCTTTGCCGCTTGTGGGAGCAACATTCTCTGCTCCTGTGGGCCCCTTTTGGGTTTTCTGAGGCTGGCTGGGGAGCTGTGGCCCACTGCCCAGGATGAAGCAGAGACTGTTTGTGACCCCAGCTGCTTGGCTGGGATTTCATCTGGGGAACAGGAGCAGAGGACCCCTGTGACACTGTGTGCGGCCTGCTCTAGACAGTAGGTATGAGGCAGCAATAGTATGGATGAACCCTGATTGTTGGTCTTTGTTCGTGCCTAACTGTGAAGAAGGGAGGAGGGTCTGCCTGGCAGGAGTGGCCTAGACCGGAAGGTAACCCGGCCCTCCACGCCTCTCCCTCCCCCAGGCCCCTTCACTTCAGTGTTCCCAGTCCACAGTCTCCTGGTGAGTTGCAGCCCTGTGGTGCAATGGGTAGCTTCCACTCTATGCACAGGAACCTTGGCTTGAAGAAACCGTCAATCTCTGTGGCACTCAAGGTAGTGTCAAAAAGGTGCAAACCCAAGGCTGTTTCTCTCCACAGTCCAAGACCATTAGGCAGGTGGACTGCTGGTTAAGGCAGGGAGAGCCCGCTCTCTATGCACCCACCCTCCCTCGCCCGCCAGTTCTTTGCTCTCCCTCTGCAGAGGCGCCTTCCTAGGCAACATCTTTCCCCATTACACCCTTGCCTGTTTCTGTCGAGAGCGAGGCCCTCTGCTCTCTAGAAGGTACTCACTGTGCAGGAATTTACCTGAACTCTCAGCTTGTAGAGGAAAGGAAGAATTCACTGAGTGAGTGGAGCTGCTGGCTAGGAGTCAGGCTGCCTGGGACTGGAGCTTGGAGTCTCCAAGGACGACCCGCTCCCCGGCCCTCTGCCTGGTCTCTCAGTGGACCGTTGCTTTGCACCACCTCACGGTCTCACGACTCTGGAAGGCACTGGCCTTTCAATTCACCACACTGCAGCAGCTCTTCCTTTGCCGTTCTTTCTCCTTGGGGACAAGTAATCTCACGCTGCCCGGAGTAGTAACATCCTTCTCACCCCTGTGTTCTCTTTGCAGAAAAGTTGTACGGTGACTTCTTGAGCTGGAAGCTGGAAGAAACACTGTCCCAGTTCCCTCTGCAGCCTGGGAAGGTGGCCACCTTCACCATCAACATCAAGGCAAAACTGGACTTCTCTTGCCAGGAGAATCTCCTCCAGGACCTGAGCGATGGTGAGCCTGTCCCAATGTCAGGGTTCATACTGCTCTCCGGTCCTGTCGCACCTTGTCACTTGCTTGCCAGACTTCTGGCCACTTCATTAGCAGCGAGTTACTGCGCATGTCTGGGAGTAGTGAGAATGCTTTTCAGCCAAACCGTTTCTTAATCCCCCCTCTTGACCGTTTTGTTGTCGTTTGTGGGGAGGCCATCCTAAGTGTGGAACGTAAGAATGGCCACAGTTTTCAGTGTGACCTCAGCCGTCTGTCAGCTGTGATAAAATGCTCCCTCCGGAGCCTTCCGGTTTGTGTAGGCGTCTGGGGCAGCGGGAATTCCTCACAGCAGGAAGACAAACTGACTAGGACGAATCTGGTGGTTCACAGATTCCTGACGCCAAGTTATGAAGCCTGGATCCAGCTATTGGAGGCCTGGTGGGGCACATGAGCCAGCTCAGGCTACTATTGCAAAGATCCTGGGTGACAGGGTTCAACACCAGACACTGACTCCTTATGGCTGTTAGGCCTGAGGCCAGGGCTTTGGGTCCTTTTCCTGGCCCACAGATGGTCGTCTTCTGGCTGTGACCACACATAGTAGAGTTTCTCTCTCATGTTCCTTCCCTTTTTGTGAAAAGGCTGCTTCCCTGGATTAGGGCTCTGACCTCACGACATCGCTTACCCCTTCTACCTGCTCACAGTGCGTCTTTAGTACAGTTGGTTTGGGTAGTAGGGCTTCAACGTGGCAATTTTGGGAGGAGGCACCGATATTCAGCTCAAAACATGACAGCTACTCGAGACAGTGTGCTCCGGTCCCAGAACTTGGATTACTGCCAGAACTCTCTGCCTTTGTTTCTTAACTCGTGAGTGATGACAACCCCATTTCTAGGGCTGCGAGGATTAGTAGCGGCAAGATTCCCAGCGTCTGTTACAGGAAGGAGTAGTTGGAACCCCGTAGATGTGGAGTGTAACTTAGATGTAGCTTGCTTTATTTGGAAGAGCCCTGTAGGTGAAGAAAGAAGAGAGGGCTCTAAAGCCCAGATCTCTCCAGAAATGAACTTTTCATCCTTCTGTGTGTGTTGTGTGTGTGCTTGTGTGTGCACACGTGTGTTCTGTGCGCACACATGTAGAGGCCAGAGCAGGACTTCTGGTGGCCTTTTTTTTTTTTTTTTAAATCACTTTTCTTGTTCTTCTGGGAAGAGTCTCTCACTGAACTTGAACCTAGTCAGCGAGCCCCTGGGATCCACCTGTCTACCCTCCGGTGCTAGAATTACAGCCTTAGTGTGGGTGCTGGGGAACAGAGCTCAGTTCCTCATGCTGACACTGCAGGAATCTCCCCCACCCGACCAGCTCCTCAGCCCCGGGACTCCCTTGTGAGGCAGCCTCTTCCAGCTTCACTGTGCATTTATAATGCTCCTGTGTTGAACGAGAGCAAGTGGAAGTTGAGTTAAGGGCTTTATTCTCCTGTTGTGAGAAACTGCCTCCTCACCTTGCCCCCTGTGTGTGCTCTCCAGCTGCCTACCCTTGGCCATGACCTACTCAGTCTGCTCTGCAGGGCTTCTGCAGCTGCTAGCGCTTACCCAGTGGCTCTGCTCCTCAACTTTGCCTGACCTGCATTGGATCATGCAGATCTCAGGCCATTCCGTCCACTCAGTCAAAGACAGTCTCCACTCTCCTTTTCCCCTGCCTTAACTTGTCACTCATCTTGTCTGTCTCTTTGCTTTGGAATAGAAACAAAGGCCTTGACTCTCTCAGCACCCCTATTCCAAGGCCTAGGGTGTGAAGGGACCAAGGGTATATGTGTGGACGACACATAATGAAGGACTCTTTCCCCTTCCCCTCTCCTTGTTGTGGGGTTCCAGGTTAGGCTGCTGTTTATTTACTCTTGTGAAGATTGCCTACTGAAAGGCATCTTTAAGGAATTGTTGGTGATCCCAAGTCTCCGTGTAAAGGACACAGGAATCAGCCACCATGTGGTTTTATTGTAACGGCTGCTATGTAAAAATTGGCCTTGTAACTCTATCTCAGCTCAGGCCACCTTAACAAAAACACCACAGACAGAGATGGAGCAATAGACATCCCTCACAGTCTGGAAGCTGTCTGCCTCGTGCGGTGAGGGCACTGCTGCCATCGGGGCCCTGTGTCCCATACCCCCACGGTGTGCACTAAGGACTGCGGCTGTTTCTGAGTCCATCACTCCCTTCCCGAAGTTTGCTCTCCCCTCCCCCATGGTGTTGAAATGCCATCTCTGAAGTTCTGCAAGAAAGCTCTTCTTTATGTTATTAGTGAGGACAGGAAAACAAATGTTGGATGAAGAAATGGGAAAAGCCTCAGGAATTTAACTTATCAGGACGTGTAAACATCAGATAGCAGGTAGGGGGAGTGGGTGTCATACCTAGGGCTTCTGTTTTTGTGAAGAGACACCATGACCATGGCAACTCCTAAACCTGCCCCGACAGGGGCACACTTCCTCCAACAAGGCCACACCCCCTCTAATAAGGCCACACCTAATATCGCCATCACCTATGGGCCAAGCCTTCGCACACGGTGAGTCTATGGGGCCATTCCTATTCAAACCACCGCAGTGGGGAAGTAAGGGATACACCAGCTTTGGGCTGGGGGTGTAGCTCAGTGCAGAGTTGCTTGTCTAGAGGACACAGCCATGGACCCGACTCCTAGAACCATGACCTAAATCAAATCTGATAGATTTTCTTTATTTTTTTGTCTGTCTGTAACCTGCCTCACCCTGTTGAGTTTTCAGTCGTAGACAGAGGTTGTTTTTTTTTTTTTTTTTTTCCACAAGGAGGGAATTTGACAGACTGAATGTTACCCAGTCCTGAGTCTCCATTCAGATGCCCGTGGCTGCAGTGCTTGCCCAGATGGTGATCCCTGGAAACGTGTCCAGGCAAATCTTCTACCTGAGATTTGTATGTGAGACTCAAAAGTCAGGCACTAGATTGGCCTTCTGCAGCTGACTGCTGGCATCAAGTCGTCCCTGAGGAGTACAGAAGTCTCTCGGTGGAAACTCTGGCTCCTTGCATTTGGTGGGTTGCCTGAGTTTAGTGTTCTGCAGATCCATTCATTGACAATGCTGCATTCTTGCTTTGTTTATAACAGGGTGAGGCAGTTTGGGATTTATCATCTGGGAAAACTGCTTCAATCTTGTAAAACAGAATTAAATCAGCACGAGAATTATGGTTTCCAAGGGGTTTGCAAATGTAGGCTGACTTACTACCTGGTCAGTTGGATGCAGCAACCTGGTTATTAATGATAGCAGTCAGTGGCTGCTCAGGCTGTTTGCACAGCAATCACAGAACAAGGCGGTTCCGAGAGGTTTCCCAGGTGTCATTCAGTCTTTCTTTGGAGACAGCTGTAAGTTCAGTTGCCCCTGGGAGCCTGTAGAGGAACCCCTGTGGCTCTTAACTAGGTGGTCCTCAGAAACATGGAAGTGGACTCAGTTTTTCTTTCAGGCATGAGTTCTTATTCGCTGTGGCCACTGAAATTAAATGCAGCTTTGTGAGCTTGCAGCAGTAAATAGAGATGCTGCACAGTTGGGAGCCTGGCTTTAGTGTGGGCCGCAGACAGAAGAGGCTTGAGAGCTATGAGTGCCATCAGATCTGTGTATAGAGGCTGGACTTCCTGCTTTGTTATTGTCTGCTTACCTGGGGGCTGCTGGGGATTGAGTGTGGGGCCTTGTGTGTGTTAGGTAAGAGCTGCTTCACCGCACTATATCCTGAGCATTTGAAATAACTTTTCTTTAAACATTTTTTTAAAATAACTATTTATTATGTATACAATATTCTGTGTGTATGCCTGAAGGCCAGAAGAGGGTGCCAGACCTCTTTACAGATGGTTGTGAGCCATCATGTGGTTGCCGGGAACTGAACTCAGGACCTTTGGAAGAGCAGGCAATGCACTTAACCACTGAGCCATCTCTCCAGCCCCTTCTTTAAACATTTTGAGACAAGGTCTCCCTACGTTGCCTAGGCAGGCCTCCTTGAATCTGTGATCCTCCTGTCTCAGCTACCCAAGTTATTGGTGTCACAGTCCTGTGCCACCATATCTGTTCCTGTTTAAAATTCCCAACAATTCTAAAAGCAAATTTTGTTACTATCCCTGATTTTTGTAAAAGAAAATGGGAAAACTCTCTCATCAGAGGAGGTTGAGAAATACTGCAGCCTAAGGCTTTGTGTAGTCTTTAATCACATCCCAGTTTCGAGACAGTGGGGGAGCGAATGTAGACACATACAAGGTAACCCTGGGTGTCAATCACAAGTGCATTGGGAGTGGTAATGAAACCACAGCAGGAGGACCTGCTTCCCAGGAAGGACATTCAGAACTACCGAAGGGGGAGAGAGAATTATGCTTGCATTTTCTTTGGTATGGTTCAGGGCAGAAAAGATGGCGTGAATGTGAATATAGAAAGTAAACACATCAAATTATTGAAAACTAGTGCTTCTGGTGAATGGTCTGTGGGTCTTCATTTCTGTTCTTGTAGCTTTTCTGTAGGTTTGATATTTTTCAAAATAAAAATGAGGAGAAAAGTTGCTGCCACAGAATACCTCTTTGGTCTGTTGTGTTTTGATTTTGAAAGTGAATTCTCAGAGCCAGTGACTTCTTGAGTCTGTGGATTGTGGGGCAGCACTTATCTCCCTCCAGGGTTGGAAAAGTCAGCCTTCCAACCAGAAAGCGCTTTACAACAACCAGAAATTTCTGATTTCTTGGAATGTTAAGTTTATGATGAGAAATCTCGGAAGATGGTGATACACCACTGTCTTAGATGTTGTGTGTCTTTAGGTTGCCTAATAAAGGAGACCAAACACATACAGAAGAACCAAATACCCTTAGGAAAAATATGTAGCTAAAGCAAGCATCAGGGTTCTCTGGAGACCCCAAAATATGAGCAACTTCAGCATAACCACTGACGGCTGAGAGGCCTGACACCCACATGAGTGGAAACAGGACAATGGTAGCTGGTGGTAGAGACCAGCAATCCCTGAGTAGCCTGAGGCCACACACTTGCTCAGATCCAGAACAGCAGCTGGGACATACATTTACAGGGCTCTTGTATGTTCCAGGAGCATATGCGTGGAAAGTTCTAGAATAAGAATGAGGACCTGGAGGAGAGGCTGCAGGAATCTGTGTGGGATGACATAGTGAAAGGGGCAAGAGGACATGGCTGTACATGGGCAGGCACGATGCCACTTGGTGCAGAGCATGAGCTCCCGTGACCAGCACCCCATGGAACAGAGAAAACGATGCGTGTGTTTATTGGAGTCAGGGTAGCTGGGAGCCATCTCTCCTAATGGTTCCTGACAACCAGCTCCATAAAGGTGGCCAATGGGAAGTATCAAGGTCAAGTCCTATGCAGCATTACAGTGGAAACCCAGGGGGCAGAGCAAGAGTTGGCATGTCTTTCAGCATGCTGGGGTGCCTGCTGAAGATGTGTACAGTCCCTTTCAAATCAGCTAACAGACACCAAGAAACAATTTGAGTTGGAAAGAAACGTAATTCCAAGTCAGAAAAATCTCAACACTGGGATGGAGAGAACTCGAGAGAGAACTCAAAGCTCAAGTAGAGCTTTTGGTCTTGGGTGAGTGATGGGGACACAGAAGACGAAGGTGAGGAAAACTGAGAGAGAATGAAAAGGGGAGATGGTGGGAACATGACATTTTTAGATGACACAGAAGACCTAACCTTAGTGCACATGCATCCCTTATGCATGCATCCTCACTGACCGCCTGCCGTGAGACACTAGAGCAGAAAGCCACAGCCTGGTAACCAGAATTCCAGAAAACTTCCTGAAACAAAAGTCAACCCTTGAGATTTTTACCTAACAGCACACTGTGTATGAGTGCACTGACCCAGGGAGCCTGAGACGCTCTAATACAATCACTAGACTTCAGGCCAAAATGGTGATTTATGAAATAATGGAGATGTGATTATCACTGGACTTTTTCGACAGGGGCAGTATCTGTCCAGACAGATAATATGTTTTCAGATGCGTGTGCAGTGAAATGGAAGCCAGGATTTTCAGGTCCAGATCCTCCAGGCTCAGCAATCAGAGATCCGGATTAATTGTCAGGATGCAGGAATGTAGCATTATGCTCTCAATGTTTACATCTTGAAGATTCTGTGTGATGGAGGACTGGCAAGACAGCTAGAGAGACAGTGTCACAAGGACTGTGAGCATCAAGCACCAAAACCCAGGAGCATTAGATGGGAGAGTATATATGTGCTATGTCATGGCCACTGGCTCTAACAGTGTACTGATGTGGGATTCCCCTCTGTATGCTGTGAATACCATTGGTTAATAAAGAAATTGTCTTGACTTGCACAGGGGATACAGGTAGGCGGGGAAAACTAAACTGAATGCTGGGAGAGAGAGAAGGGTGGAGTCAGTGAGAAGCCTCTGGAGATGGATGCAGGAACTTTATCCAGTAAGCCACAGCCTCATGGCGCCATACACAGATTAGTGGAGATGGGTTAAATTAATATGTAATAGTTAGCCAAGAAGAAGCTAGAGCTAATGGGCCAAGCAGTGTTTTAATTAATACATGTAGTTTCTGTGTGATTATTTTGGTTCTGGGCGGCTGGGACAAACAAGCGGCTCCCTTACAACAGTGTGCATATACCATGCTGATTTAAAAAAGGCAGGGGGAGAGAAAATTGTGTGTTCAAGTAATTTTTAAGCTGATATCGGTAATTATATTGTTGGGATTAACATTGATATTAATTACCCATAAGAGTATATTATTGTGAAGTAAATAAACTTTTTTACTACTCAACATTAACTTTTTTAGTATATTTATGTGTATTAGGGTACACATGTATGTATATGTGTGTGTGCTCACCTGTGCACATATATTTGTGAATATGTGTGTGTGCTCATGAAGAGGCCAGAGGATATCATGGAGGTCATATCTCAGATGCTATCCATCTTTCCTTTGCTTTTTATTCTTTTGAGATAGGATCTCCTTGTATACCTTTTGCTGGCCTGAAACTGTGTAAACCAGGTTGGCCATGAACTCATAGAGATCCACCTGCCTCTGCCTCTTGAGTGCTGGAATAAAGATGTGTACCACAATGCCTGGATCATCTACCTTTTTTTTTTTTTGAGGTAGAATCTTCCACAGGCCTGTAATACCATGTAGACTAGGGTGACTAGCCAGTGTGCAGCCAGCACTGAGATTAAAAGTACATGCTATCTTAGCTGGGTTTCTATTCCTGTGATTAAACACTGATCAACACCAACTTAGGCTGGAGAGATGGCTCAAGAGTTAAGAGCATTGGCTGATCTTCCAGTGGACTCGTGTTTGATTCCCAGCACCCGCATGGCACCTCCCAACCATCAGTCACTCCAGGTCTAGGGGATTCGGTGCCCTCTTCTGACATCCACAGGACTAGGAGTGCATGTATTGCATGGACACACAAGTGGGCAAAACACCCATATACATTAGAATAACCCCCACCCCACCCCAATAAAAACCCATAAAATCTTGGGGAGGAAAGGGTTTATTTTACCTCACAGAATACAGACTATCATCAATGGAAGTTAGAGCAGAAACTCAAGATGGGAACCAAGAGACAGTAGCTGAAGCAGAGACCATGAGGGATGCTTCTCATTGGCTTCGGTTTGCTTTCTTATACTTCCCAGAACCACTTCCCAGGAACTCCCCATAGGCTTGCGGACGGGCCAGTCTGGTAGGGGCACGCTTTCAGTTGAGAGTCCATCTTCCCAGGTGACTATAGTTTGTGTTAAGTTGACAAAAATCTAACAAAGGCACTTGATTTCACATTTGAGTTTTTACACGGATTTTGGGCATTGAAGCCAGATCCTCATACCTGCACAGTCTGCTGACAGAGCCATTTCTCTAGCCTCTGATGTGTGTGTTGGACACGTTGTGTGGGGGCCTACATATGTGTGTGCATGTAGAGGCCTAAGGTGGATTGCTCTTCACTTTGCATATACGGATAGGGTTTTCTCACTGTTTTCACCTGCTGTGCAGCCGGCTTGTTCTGGAATTCCCTGTCTCCTCCTGTTGAGATTATTGGCAGGCTGCCGTGCCATGCCTTCAGTGTGTTCTGAGGATCCAGACCCTGTGTCTCACACTTGCGCAGCAAAGGCTGTATCCACTGAGCTGTCTTCCCAGCCCCTCATAACCCTTTTCACCTCCATCATTGGAATCTGGTCTTGAATTGGGATTTTCATGCAAAAAACAGGAGGTAACAGATTTAAGGATATGAAATCAAATAATAGTCTTGCAACTTAGAGTTTGAATTGAATGTATTAGTAAGAAATCATGAGTTATTTAAAAATAAATCAGTCAAGCTCCTTGTCATTCATCTCCCTTCCAGCCCTGTGCTCTGGTCAGCTCAGCAGCGATGGGCTGTGCTCAGCAGCGATGGGCTGTGCTCAGCAGTGTTGGGCACCCCTCACCTTCCTCCTGATCAGAAGAACAATGATTTTTAGAGAAGTGGTTAGTTCTGGGTCTGGAACAGGAAGTGGATCAAGAAGATCTGGGAACATCTGGAAACCAAGAGCAAGGGCATGATCAGAGGGGACCAGCACTGATGTGGTGCCAGGGACCACCCTGAAGAGGCCGCCTGGCACCCAGGAGCCAGCAGCTTGATCCCATGTTTTAGTGAGCGTGTTCTAACGCTACAGGAGGCAGCTGCTCAACTTTGGAGAGTGATGGGGAGCCGAGTTGTTATGTGAAGGCCATAATTGGTGCTGCTTGCTCTCCCGTCCTCTTCTGTCTGTGTCTGGAGACTGACAGTTGTCAAGGTGGCTTCCTCCTAGTAGAACTATCTCAAATAACCATTGGAAATGGGAAGGGAAATTCATCTTTGCAGTTCCAAGGCCATGACTGGGTGGAAGCAGTACCCATGTGACAAAAGTAAGACACAGCCACACAGAATACTGTTGCTGTTGGCAGAACACAGTGCTCCTGTGCAGTAGCATTGTCCCTAGGTCACATACCTGAGGTGGAGGGGTGCCCAGCTCTGACTCCTGCTGGGACCAAGAGGGCAGGAGCACCATTAAATACACCAGTGGAATGTAGCATCCCGTTCGGGCTCCTGGAGACCCTGCTGTCAAGTGAAGGGATTCCCTCACGTGTGTTGTCAGGGAAGAAGATGAAACTGTGGACATGGAAGGTAATGAGGGTGACTCTAGGCTGTGAATGAAGGCCTGGCATGGTGGCATATGCGTTTCATCCCAGCATGCGGGAGGTAGACGCACAGTGTGTTTTGGGCCAGCTAGGGCTAGGCAGACCACTCCTACCTCCAAACCAACAAATGCATGATGCTCGGGAGCACACCTTGATTAGGTCTGTTTGGTTATGTATACCTTTAGTCCTCTGCTTAAATCTAAGCTTCATGTCATTGCCCCGAAGTTGGATTTGTTGGGGGGGGGGGGGGAGATGGCACACACACACTGGAGCCCTTCTTTCTTCTACCCAGTGTGGTCTTACTGCATGTTCATCTTTTTTCTGCTTTTCACTAAGAAATTGTAAAAAAAAGATTAGGATGGTCATATGTTAATGGCTTACACACACACACACACACACACACACACACACACACACACACACTCACTCCAATGAGACAAGAATGAAAGGATTTGAAATGAAAGAGACTGAAACACCGGATCTGAGAACGACTGGGTGCAACTACACTATAGGGTCCGTGACTCTGTGTTTAGGGAGTGGGGAGATGAGGACAGACTGGGACCCACTCTCAAGCAGGCACAGGCTGACCTTGGGGAAGGAGGAGGTTATGGTTTATGTAGCTGTGAGGCAAAACAAGCCTGTCTGCTGGCTGGCAGGGTCTTAACTGTATTTTTCTGAGGGGAAAGAGAGACATGATTCTGCTCTTGGTCCTGAGTGTTTGCGTCCTTAGAATTCATTCAGCTATACGTTTATTTCATGATGTTGTCTCCATTAATGTGACAGTTCACAGTATGATGTTTTGAAGGAAGGAGCGAGGTAGACATATCTCTGTCATGATACTTTTTGCCTAGCAATTGTCTTTCTCATCTGATCAGATTGAAAAGTTATTTCTGCACTGAAGTTTTTCATAAAGGCAGTGAAGATCAAGCCAGGCTGCTGCATGTCCCTCTCTGCCTGAAGGACATGTTTGTGTACAAGGTGCTCTCAGAGGGATCGATACATTAGCCTTTGATTTTTATTGAAACTGATGCTGTGGGTGGAAGCAGCCTTTTGGGGTTGGCAGGTCTCGCAGGCAGTGGAAATGTTGTCTGCTTCTGCTTTCCTTCTGCATTAATTATTTAATTCTATTTTACTTTTCTCTGAGCTTTTTGGCTCTTGGTTTTATAAGAGAAATGTCAGCTTTCCCTGCCGACAGTGTCTGTTAGACCTGATAATTAAACATGGCATTTCAGATTCAGTACGGAAAGGGGCGAGTCTTCAGCTTCATAGAATGGAGTGGGCTAGAGATGGCATCTCGTCTAATCCGTCTGTTTGACAGAAGAAGAAGCCGAGTCTCAGAAAGGTGGACGATCTGACCAAGGCGTCACGAGGCAGTACTGGTGTCATGAGACGGTGCTGGGCCCTGCGCGTGGGGGTGTTAGTCTTATTGCGCCTCCCCTGCGCATGGGGGTGTTATTGTCTTATTGCGCCTCCTTCCCCAAGAGAGCAAACAGAGCAGTTTCTAGATGAGTACCGAGGTGAATACTGTCGCCTTGCTGTCTGAAGGCAGATGGACAGCTTGTTTTTTCTTTGAAGTGGAGCAATGACCCTGTCCATGAGGGTCGTCTTCCCAGGCACCATATGAGAGGGTAAAAGGGTGGTGAGCCTTCTGCTGGTCCTTTTGAGAAGGGGCCCATGCCATGATGTGGTACAGAGTCATGGACTCTCACCTGCCCTCTTGTGGGGGACTGCATGTTGGGTCACAACAAGGCTCCCCACTGGAGAGTACTAGCTCACTCCCTGAGAACTGAACACTAGATTGGGTCTCCTCACTGTACCTCCTCTCTGAGCTCCCTTCCTCTCAGCAATTGACCTCTTTTTTTTAAAAATTGTTTTTTATTGAGCTATAGATTTTTCTCTACTCTTCCTCTCCCCTCCCCTTCTACCCTCTTCCATGATCCCCATGCTCCCAGTTTACTCAGGAGCTCTTGTCTTTTTCTACTTCCCATGTAGATTAGATCCATGTATGTCTCTCGCGGGGTCCTCTTTGTTGGCAAATGACCACTTTCAGAGGCTAACAGAGGTTTACAAAGAAAACATTTAATTGTGGTGGCTCACTTATAGTTCAGAGATTCAGTCCATTATCATCATGGTGGGACACGGCAGCACGCAGCACCTCACGTGCAGGTGCAGTCTCCTCTCTTTTCCACATGACATGCATGTTGTTCTTCATTCGTTTGACCCTGGCAGACACGTCTCTTGTTTCTCTTCAGTAGCCTCCCTCTTCCTCTTGGCCTCGGGCAGCATGCTAAGTGTCTTTATTCAAGTCATTGCAGATACCTGGTTACTCTTCTGCCTGCCACGAGCCTTCATCTTCTGCTAAAAGCTTAGTTTTTTTCTTCAAAGCAAGGCCTTTGCAGTTTGGGCCCATGCCCTCTCCTGCATTATTTCCCCCTTGCTGGGTCCTTCCCTAGCCTCTTGCCGCTGTTCTGAGGCAGTGTCTTATGTCTGATGCTGTCTCTGGTGATGGACCTGCGTTCATGCTCTTCTCTCTGCTTTCCAAGCCCAGCTCTAGTTACCCCCTCTCCAACTCCTGTGGGTTGCTTTAGTTAGGGTTTCTATTACTGTGAAGAGAGGCCATGACCATGGCAACTTTTACAAAGAAAACATTTAATTGTGGTGGCTCACTTATAGTTCAGAGATTCAGTCCATTATCATCATGGTGGGACACGGCAGCACGCAGGCAGGCATGGTGCTGAAGAGGTAGCTGCTATGTGTGATATTCAGGCAACAGGAAGTAGACTGATACACTGGGTGGTATCTTGAGTGTAGGAGACCTTAAAGCCTGCCTCCACAATGGCACACTTTCTCCAACAAGGCCACACCCACCCCAACAAAGTCACACCTCTTAATAGTGCTATTCCCTTTGGGGGCCATTTTCTTTCAAACCGTCACATGGGTTCTGTCTCCAGTGAGCTGTAGTGGCAGAGGTGGTGTTTCCCATGAGTCCCTATGACGTCTCTAGGTGTTCTACTTTCTCAACACTGTCTTCCTGTAGGGTGTCTCTTTTCAGGATTTGGCACAGGACTGCTCCCAGACACTCCCAGTGTCTGTTCACTGTTGGGGAGGTGACAGCATCGTGAACCCTGTCTGAGCTTCAAGGACTGGCTGGGTTGGGATGACCTGTGTTACAAGCTCCTGAACAGGGCCCCAGTGGAGGGGGTGTTCAACAGAGACCAGTCTGGACGGCATGGGGGTACGGTAGTGTCAGGCAGGCCACAGAAGCTGCTGCCCAGGGGGCTTTTTTGGGAAGCCATTGGAGAAGCTGGATATGTTTCCAGAGGAGCTGAGTGTGATGGAGACTGCTTAAGTGGGTGTTAGCTGGACAGGAAGTCACCCAAGGTCCACTTGGGGTGGGATCTTGGGTACAACAGGAGGGAAGAACTAAGTCAGCCGGGCTCCACCTCAGGTGGTCAGGCTGGCTCTCATCTGTTTCTCCTGACTGTTGCAGACATTGGTAGCACCCCCCAGTGTATCCACATTACCTCCTGGGACACATGGAGGAAGACGGGGAAGGTGAGGGACACTGTATCAAGTCCCAAAGGAGTGAAAGGCATGAGATCTGGGTGCAGATCCCAGATCTGTCCAGGACAAATTTTCTAAAAAGAAAATGAGTTAAGGCCATGCTCCACTGACCCTGCTCTTTTGTTCCAGAGTAGTCGGTGTTACTGTGTAGCAATAGCAATGGTCCTAGCAGTGCTAATGTGATCCTTAGGTCTCCACTGTGCATTGCTTATCTTTTTAAAAATGTTATTTGGGGTTTTACCTGTGTGTAGACCTTTAGCATATGTGTGCTGGGTGCTTGGGAAAGCCAGAGGGAGTCAGATTCCCTAGGACTGGAGTTACAGATGGTTGTGAGCTGCCATAGAACTGCTGGGAATCAAACCCGGGCCCTCTAGAAGAGCAGCCAGTACCCTTAACCTTTGAGCCACCTCTCCAGTTCCCTGGTTCCCCTCTTTTATCTATTATTTACATGGGCTCCTCCACTGAAGGGGAAACATAACTAAGTGAATGTCAGTTTTCACAAGAGATAGTTGAATTAATATATGTTATTTTGGGATTTAAAGATTTTGGAAAACAAGACCAGAGTATCGTCAGTTTGAGGTTAAAGTGGGATTGTCTTGTTTATAATATGATGGGGGGGGCATGTTCCAGACCCCTTCCCCCTGGCAGATGCCTGTCCTCCTCTAAAAGGCAGGGAGTCAACAGAGTAAGAGCTGTGATAGTCCGCGCAGTGGGCTTGCATCCCTGCATCTGGGCAGGAAAGGCACTGTGTTTTCATTAAGCAGCCGGCAAGGCTGCAGGCTCAAATCTCCAAGGCAGAGCATTGATTTTAAAAATTAAGAAGAGCAAATGCTCCCCCACTGTCACACAAAATCTTTTCTCCCCACAAATTAGCTTCCACATCGATGGCCCAGGTCTCTTAAAAATTAGCTTTAAGTCTCTTTCCCTCTCCTTCCCCTTTCCCCCTCTCTCCCTCTTTGCCCCCACACCACACCTTTTAAAAAAGTTTGCATTCCTGGACCGCACTTCCTTTTTTGCATTAAGGACCACTGTTCTCATCCTCCAGTCTTTCACCTGCTGATGTTCTCCTCATGCTTTGAATCTCAGCCTAGCATCACACTTGGAGAAAATCCTTCTTCTGCCCTTTAAATTAGGTCAGCTCCTCTCTACACTCAACACCATACATTTTCATAATACTTTTTAATTTATGTGAAATTGCTTTGTCTCTCCCACTAGGCTTGTACTGTATATAGAGTAGCCACAAGAGAAATTACTTAAATTTGAAGTAATTAAAATCAAGTGAAATCAATAATCAGTCCTTTAGATGCTTAGGTGCACTATTGCCACATGTAGCCAGCAGCTCCCTCTCTGCACCACACAGAATGGGCCAGTAGGGCAGAGCTCCACGGGATGGCACAGCATACCAGGATACCGGGACCAGAAGAAACCACAACCCGAGAAGCAGGATACATAGAGCACACAACACATATCTGTGAGGGGAGGTGAAAAGGAGATTTTCTGTGAGGGGGAGGGGAGGAGGGAATTGTAGTCGGGAGGGAGAGGGAAAAGGGAAGACTAGCTCAAAAGAGCCGTAACCGTAAGTGTGAAGCTAAAGCAACAGTTTCCAGAAGGAACAGAGGGTAGCGTTTCCACCGCCTGTGTGTAGGCAAAGATTTCCTGGATAGAAATAGCACTAACCAAAAGGAAAGAATGATAACAAAATTGAGAAATTCTAAACTGGGCATGGTAGTGCAGGCTGACTTTAATCTCAGCACTAGGGAGGCAGGAGTAGGTGGATCTCTGTGAGTTCAAGACCAGCCTGGTCTACAGAGCAAGCTCCAGGATATCCAGGGCTACACAGAGAAACGTCTTTTAAAAAAGAAAGAAATTCTAATCATGAAAAGACAACATTAAAAGAGCGAAACAGCTAACCACACACTGTAAGGTGGTGACATTTTGACGGGACTAAAAATTAAATTCAATAGTTGACAGTGTGTTTAGCATGCCCAAGGCCCTGGGTTCAATTCTCAGTACTAAAAACTTTAAAGAGGAGGTGGGGGGAGAAGAGAGAAGAGAAGAGAGCACTTTGAACACTTGCTTGGCTACAGGTCTACCAGAGCAAGCTGCAGTATGCTCTTAGGTCTAAATGCAGGCAAGACGTCTACAGGAGTGCTGCCGACAACAAGCTGAACTTCTAGAAGCGGAACGGCTAAATACCGTTTTGACTCAGCAACAAACCGTACAGTGAGAAAATACATGAACATGGACCTCAGACACCACGTTAAGGGGAAGGAGGAGCCTGTACCCTGATTTGAGGCTTTCGACTCCAGGCATGTAATAGAATATCTTCATATGATTTTAAGTCAAAGAGGCTTGAAAAAGAAACCAGAGACTAGATTCTGTATTTAGGATCCCATAACAGGTGGGACTGATGACATCTTGGTGGCAGCCGCAATTGTAATTATCTTGGTAGAGAGTTGCCAACAGCAGCAGGCCTGGAAGGAAGCAGAGAGTGCTGGGAAGTATTGTGCTATGCTGTGGGTGGAGGCTACCACCCTGTGAACACAAGCATAGAAATCTGTCAAGCCGTAACTTGTTGTTAGTGCTTGCTGCCGTGTGCAGCTTGGACAGACTTTCAGTTATAAGGCAACCAGGACTGAATGTGTAAAATACCGTAAGACCTTCCCAGAGGAAATTGAAAAGCGTTGCTGAAAACCACTAAACAAGACAAGCATACTAAAGAGGTATACCATATCCATAGACAGGAAGACTAAATAGCACAAGGAGGTCTCTTTCCTCCAAAATTCATCTACCAGTTTGAGATCATCATGGATGAAAGTCTGAGAGACACAGAACTTGAAAACGGTTCTGAAATTGATATGAAAGAGCCAGGGTGGGGAACATCCAGATGGCTCCAGAACAATCACCTGTCGGATCTCAAAGCCCTTTGTCACAGGTGCTGAACAGCCTCTGGGTCTGCTCAGGGGATGAGTAGGAGCTGTTCAAGTAGACAGAAAGAAGACTACCTGTCTACACCAGCGGGAAGGCTGTCTACACTGGAGGAAAAGCTGTGTCTATACTGAAGGTTCCTAAACCATGCTGAGCCTTCAGTAACCCTGACACAGTGGGAGGAAGGCCACCATTCCACAGATCCCAGGCAGCTACAGTGCAGCAGAAGGCGGGGAAGCCACGGTGCTCACTCTGGGCCATCAGTGTGAGGCTGACACAAGTGAGGTAGACGCAAGGAGCTGAAATCCGAACAGGCGAGGGAGAGATCAAATGGCCCACACTCTGTACTGACTTTGGCAGTGGGAGGCTGTAACACCCGATTCTGTGTTACCCCCTCGGTACAGTTCGTGGGCCTGGAGATTGAAAGAACACACAAAGAGACCTTTTCGAAAGGAGATCAGCCGAATGCCCAATGCCGTTTATTCAACCTTGGGGAAATCCTTATATACCTTGCTGCTGCACAAGGATTTCTGCCGTGGAGTAAACAATGCCCTACAGCTAATCACCAGGCGGGGCAGAGGGAACACAGGAACAAACAGAATGTTTTAGCTGGCTGACCAGAAACTGTCCTCAAAATGCACCCCAGGAGCAGGGGCAGACCCGGGCCCTACAGGAGGCCCTGACTCAAGCTGCAGCAGAGAGGCAGATCCACTCTGCACCAGCCGTGTGATCACGACGACAGCGTGGAAGACAGCAGAGAGAGGGGTTAGCAGCTGGGAGGCCACCAGTGCCAGAAGCAGTTCAGATGAGAGATGTAAAAGCCTGGGTGGGCACAGAGAAGAAAGGCATGGGGAGGTAAGAACAACTCTGGAAATGTTGTCTGCGCCCTGAGCTAGCAGTCAAGCCTCTATACCTCCCCAGACACCACCTCTTTCTGTTTGGACAGAGGCACCTAGAGTCTCTTCTGCTGAGTCCCCCCACCCCCATCCTGCGGTTGTCCCTTGGTGAGGCACCAGCGCTTGGCTGCAGAGAATGAGTTGGAGAGAGAACATGGGTAGATGAGTGGTCCACTCAGACAGGCTCTTGTTGCCTGTGGTACAATCACCTGTTGCTGATGATGACAAACACTTGAATCCCCACCCCAGTGGCTTAGAAAGTTATTTCCCAGCCGAAGTTTAACTCACAGAACAAAGTCAACCTTCCCACATGCTGGCCAAACAGAGAACCTAGCAATGAATGCGCTTCACAGGTTATTAAACAGACCTCTGGGGCAGCTGTGGTGGGTGGCGTGAGGCTGTTGACATCCGCAGAGATGCGTCCCTGTGAGCCTCCGGGAGCCAGGAGCAGGCTGACCTTTCCTGTGGCTGTGCCGCAGTCCTGTGAAATGACTGTCTGTGACTCAGAAGGCAGGTAGGTGGCACAGCTAAATATATCGATGGGCAGGCTGTCCAGCACATTAGCTTGGTTCCTTTGGAGCAAAAGTGGATCACCCCGCTGAATATAAAACAAAAGCAATATGCAATGGCTGACACAACCCAAAAGTATTCATAGACCAGAATTAAAATTAGGGTATAAACTCCTAATTTCAGCTCATATATGGGAAAAAAGTAGGCAGCAGAGAATGAGCATTTGTTTCAGTCTTCAGTGAAGCACACAAGGTCTAGGTGGACCCACAGAGTGTGAAGGGGCTGGGACTACAGGTGTAGGGCTCATCCCTTGGAAACCCTCTTCAAGAGGCTCAATGGGCAGAGAAGAGAAGGTGCCCCAAAAAAGTTAAAGCTGGCTGGGGAGAGGGCAGCAGCTTGCCCGGGTTGTATATAAAACAAGGCAGAGAAATTCACAACAAGGATGAATGGAGCATGGGGTTGCCATGGGAACCCAACCAGAGAACTGGTACCCAGTAACCATCATGTTCCCCATAGACCCAAAAGTCTACAGGGCTAGGAACTGGGTATAGGATGTGTCTGGTTCCTGAAGGCAGATGGCAGCTTGGGACAAGGTAGGAAAGTTCCCATAGAGCCCTGGGTGAATCCCTGCATCTGATGGCAAAGGCAGGCTGCAGGACTCTTCTAAGTGAAACCGTGGAATGGCTGTCAGGAACCTGAGGAGCTGCGAGTGCTGAGTGAGGAAGTCACACCCTGGGAGGCAACAGGCAGGGAATTCAGATATAAGATCCCAGACTTGCCCTCACGATCTGCACAGCAGGGTAAAACAGACCCAGAGTGCATTCTGCAGATTTTCTCAGAGGACTGGTGCAGGCACAGGGATGTGCAGACAGACGCCAGGACAAGTGTGCTCTCCTGTCCTGGCCACAGGCAGGCAGGAAGTAGTTGAAGTGCATGCCCGGCAAGTGTGCTGGGCACTGTTACATATTTATTCTCTCTGTCCTCATGCTCTCTAACCTGAGGAAAAAACCCGTTTCAAGAACAATCTCAGGCTTTCTTCTTAGAAAACACATTTGTAGAAAAGCTCGGATATCTAACACTTGTGTGTTAAGACTGCAGGCATGCCACCTCCAGCTTCTGGGTGCTTAGGGGCGAGCCACTGTTCTTTAAAAAATAAGATAGAGAACTCAAAAAAATCCATATTTATTTTCAAAAGGGAACAGCAGACCAGGGCAGAGATGTCGAACAACGGTTATGATTTCAAGGGACAGCATCAAGGGATCGAGCAGGCTATGAAAGGAAATACAGTGGATTGCAGAGCAATGGCCCACAAATAAAAGCAATCCCTGGCCCACAGTGGCAACTCCAAAGCTTCAGCCATCTGTTGTGAAGCAGTTCACAATGAAATATGATTTGCATACAGTCCTGGATTCTGGGTGAAGATGGTGCGAATGCCGTTACCCTCAGCAGCCTGTCCCCAGTCTGTTCCTCAGAAGGGTGGCAAGAGGTATCCCAGCCCCTGGGAAGCAGAGCTGGCTTTCATGGGAGCTCAGCAGGCCTCAGGTGCTTCTGCTGAACCCCACGCCGCAAACAGAGGCCTGTGCAGTAACAGCGCACAGAAAAAGGGGGACGGGCAAGCTCGCTCCTGGCCACCTCTCCTTACAGTTCTGCACTAGCGCCCTCCAAGTGGCCTCCCCAGAGAATTGTACCTATCTCATCACCTCAGGACAACTGCAAGTTACTTCCCATCTCATAGCCTTGTTCTACTGTGGAGTAAGCCATCACTTCTGCTTTGACATCTCATGCTATAAAGAAATGATTTAGCAGCGGCTTGTATTGGAAGCCTGGAGCTAACCCTACCCCTCTGTCCTGCAGAAAGATGGCCACTTGATCATCCATACCAGTAACTCCTGTACTCAAAGCTATAACTGTAGGACAGTCTGGGAACACCGGAGCACACTGTGTGTGTTCAGGCGGACAGTGGGAAGCCTGCAGATGTGAGAATAAGGCAGAAGGCCTTAGGTCTGGTGCACCCAGTAGAGGGAAAGCTGTGTTTGGACCAGGCCGTCCATCCTCTGTCAGTGTAGGAGTTATTTCTATTTTCCTAACCACATTGCAGAGTTTCTGGATGAGCGAGCTGCTTTCTCTATGGAAATGAAGAGTGTTGGTTCATTTTCTTAGCCAACTGCTTCTACTGCTTTGGTTTTCTTGAGCATATTTTATGATAACCAGATGGGCTTTTTTGGCATCCGTGGATTTGATGAATACATGAGAAAGCATCTTTGAAAAATATTCCACCTGGAACAGCCTACACGGATAGACTCCCACAGAGACTCACTGCCTTCTTTTACCTTTGCAAGTATATTTTATTTTTGTTACATTTTATTCAAGTTTATATCAGGTGCCTGTTACAAAAAGTATATATTCAGCCTTACTCATTTATGTCTTTTTTTCCCTCCTTTCTGGAAACATGAAAATAAAACCATACTGTCACGGGGGCTGGTTGCTAAGCCATTTGGGGGTATTTACCATAGATTTGGTAGGGGCTTGGTGTATAGCTTAGATCTCCTGGAATACTACAGGGCAGCGTGGACTGGTGAGCTCGGTGTGGGTTTGTTTTTTTATTTGCTTGCTTGTTTGTTTTGTCTCAGCGTGGCTGGTGTTCTGAGTTCTGGTTTTAGCTGTGTTGATGGGCCGTGTAACGTCGAGGAGGTCACTCACCTCTTTGGAACCTTGGCTTTCTCATGGGCAGAGCCAGTACAGTAGTGACCCATGCACCACTGCCAGCCCAAGATACCATGATCCATAATCAGTTCTGCTAGGGTTCATCAGAGGGATGGGGCTGCTGCTGGGTGCGTGGATATGTCCGTAAATGACCAAGAGGGAACGCATGAGAGGAGCTGGCTCACGTGCCTGTGGAGGGCAGGAAGTCTTATAACAGGCTGGAGACTTCGGGAGCATGAATCAGTCTCAGGAGGAACCTGGGAGGACAAGTGCTATAAACTCCGGAGTCCAAAGAGCCTGGAGTTGTGGAACCAAGGATGGGAGAATATACAGGAAAGTTTCTCCAAGAAGCTTCTGAGCTCCCCAGGGTTCAGCTGCTCGGATGATGTTCACCCACCATTTCCTCCCAGTTCTCCAACCTGCAAGTCAGCTAGCTCCTCTGCAGCCAGTCCCATGCCTTGCCTGTTCTGGGGTCTGCTTTAATCTTTAAAATGCTCCTTCCTGTTACTACTTTAGATGGCTGGCTCTGCTGGTGTGGCCAGCGCGTCTGTTTTCAGCTGTCATTTCCCAGTGGTCATGACGATGATCATGCTGTAGCTGAATTCAAGAGAAGTATTATTTCAGCATGCGGAATTACATCCTGAATTGCCCACAGAGATTCCCCTAATGGAAAGATTGAGCACTGTAAATGGCGGCTGTGAAGATCTCGCCACAAGCTTACTTTTATTCATGACTCAGACCATTTTTGTCTGCCCTCCATCCTAATAGTAGCGCTAAACTCGGCCCCAGTAGGCTGCCTTCATCTGTTTGTGACTTTTTGATCTTGTCTTCCTAGTCATTGTCAGACAAATCTGTTCTGCATTCTGTGTGGAATTGCCTGTGCTGGCATCAACCCAGGTGGGATGCTCGAATGCCATTGTCTGTCCTTCCCCTGCTCCCACACTGGAGGGCGGTCCTTCTCAGTGCTCTGTGACATCTTTCCCAAGCTTGTCTCTTTCACTTCTGCAGCTGCCCTGTCCCCTCTCCAGCTTCGCTCTTGCACAAGCTTCTGCCCCAACCGGAGCTGGAAACGTCCTGCCCATGTATGATGCAGCTTGTCTTTTCTACCTTCCTCTGGATTACAGATCATAGCCCTCTAGCCTGTGATGAGCTTACCATGAGCTTTAAGATGATTGCTTTTTGAGGTTTCTGAGGCAAATTTCACATTTAAATGTATGTGTGTCTGTTTGTGTGTGTATCTAAAGTAGCTACGTTCCATAGATTTTCAGCTCCCAGCCATTGCAGATGTGTATTTCCCTTCTTCCCAGTACCTGTGTTCCTTGATGGTCCTCCATGCTCAGCCTCTCCCCTGGCTACAGGGTAGCACACAGTAGGCACAGATCTCAGGCTAGAGAAGTTTCTGGGTGTCATAAGGAAGAATTGCTTTTAGTTTGTGTACGCAGGGGGAGGCACTGTGGAAAGGGTGATGTGTGAGATGAGGCGTAGATTTGGGGATACCAGGGCAAGCAGTGATGGCTGTCACCAGAGTGAAAAGCTGGGGCCAGGATGGGGCATGGCAAACAATGTGTTTTGGTAGAATCTTCTAGTTCCTTTGCAGTGGCTAGTCTGATTGGCAGCTAGTCTCCAGTGCCTGGGAGAGCCGCTTTGCCTTTGGTCTGCCCTTTACTGTGTGTGCTATTCTCTGAGAACCCCACTGGAACTTCTGGGTCATCCATTCTCCATGAAAGCCCACTTTGCCCACATCTTCTCCTAGAAAAGCTTGCCTGCTGAGGGGATTTGTTGGCAATGTGAATGAATGCCCACCCAGGGATGAGTCTCCCACCTTTAATTAGACTAGGGAGTAGAGTCTGCCATGTTCCTTCCCGTTACTACATGGAAAAACAAAACAAACCCTGCCTCACAGAAGAGACCGTCATTTCACCTGGGACTTCTCTGTCTTCCTTCCTAGATGGGATCAGTGTCAGCGGCTTTCCCCTGTCCAGTCCTTTCCGCCAGGTCGTCCGGCCTCGAGTGGAGAGCAGACCCACAAACCCTTCTGAGGGCAGCAAGACGGGGGACCTTGGCCACCTCAAGGTTAGTCCATCGGAGGCCCAGGCTGCTGGGACTCTCCTGGTCACTGCCAAGCGCCCTCTCCAACTCAGCGTTTGGAGAACTTTTCTCAGGGAGATGGAGGTGTGTGGTTGAAAATGGTTTCTCGTGTTTCACGTCTTGTGGAATTTCTAGAAAGCAGTCCCGAGGCTGCTCATGTATCTTGTACTTTGGTGCTGCAAGCTCTTGTTTTGCTGTGACACAGAGATGGGGGAGGTGGGCATGCTAGTGAGGACAGCGAGAGGAGGAGACCATTTTCCCTTGTCCTTTTCCTTTTGAGAAATATGTTCACTGCCCAGTTCTCAGTTTGGATATCCACCACATAGCATTTTTCTTAATCATTCGGACACTCTTGCAGGTGCTGTTTTGTAAGTCCACAGTGACTGGCACTCTCTGTACGAGGCCAGGATGCTCAGGATATGAGGACCGACCAGTAGGTTGCAGAGCTTGCTGCTTGCAAGGAGGGTGTGAACAGGAGCCCAGGTGCCAGTTTAGACCCCGCCCAGGGGCCAAGTGCACAGTTGGGTGCTGCGGGGCTCTGAGCTATGTATGACTGGGGCACAGGCACAGAGTCACCATTTAAGTGAATGTGCTCAGGGCACACTGTGGGAATGCTGCGTGCTGTCCCCATGCCAAAATGTGGATGGGCATTGGCTGGTGGGGCTGCCAGAACTTGTCCTGAATGCCCAAGTGGGTGGGAAGAGCTGCACTGTGAGCTGTCCTGGCTAACCTCGGTGCAGGGTGGAAGGGAGTTTTTGCTCTGTGGAGTAGTGGGCCTCTCTGAAGAATGGGAAGGGCTATTGCCAACGGCTTGAGGCCTGTTGGTGGAGCATCTGAGCATCCCTGAAACAGGAATGATGTGATTTAATTGTGTGAAACCTGTAGGATTGTCAGTCTGTATTGTCATGGCTGATGGGGTCGCCAAGCACTTTCTTGGACCAGGCACGTCATGTTTCCCCAGGTTTCTCTGAAGGATCCAGGTGACTGACAGAAACTTTACATGCTCAGGACTGTTTACCTGCATGAGATGGGAGGATTCAGTGACTGAAAACAGATGCTGTGTTTGTTGGGTGGACGTCAGTGACAGTGTTTCTAGGGCCAAGGCTGCAGCTCAGTGGCAGAGTGCTTAGCCAGCATGCCTGAGGCCCTGAATGAATATCCCTAGCACACAAATTATGTAAGCCAGGCCTGTCTGCCTCTCGGAGTCCCATCTGAAAAGCGGGAACGGTAATGATCCCATTGTGGACTTGCTGGGAGGCAGGGGAAAGAGTAAGACTCCGGGACTTCATTTTTGTAGCTAAAGAAAAAGGAGATTAGGACAAACGAGTCTGGTGGCAGCTGCTAGGCCAGAAGCCACCCAGGAGGAAGCATGGCCGTGGACTTTGCCTTGCCTGGTTACCTGGCGTCTAGTCTTGGCTCAGCTCGGTGCTGGCTTTTATTGTCTCATCCTCCTTTTCTAACCATCATGGGGGCCAGCATGACCGGCATGACCAGTATGACCTTTTGAATCACATGTCATCTGCTGTGGTCCAGTATGACTGAAATGTGACAAGGGCTCTGCTGAGAGCCCCTCTGAGAGGGTGCCAGTTCGCGGTGCGGACTGAACACTGGAGACCCAGGTTGGACTGTGCCAGGTGCCACTACCGCTGCACATTGGTTTGCTTGTAGGAAGCATAGCTGGAGCAGACAGAGATGGGGCCTGGCAGAGCAGCCATAGGAGAGTCAGAGTCCCGGTGCACACAACAGTCCTTCCTGTGCTTTGCCTTCTGGTCCTTAAACAGCCTCCTTTTCACTTCATACTTGCATATGGCTGCTGCAAGAAATTCTGAAATCTTGACAAAGCCAAAGCTCACCAGGGGCAGTGAGCTTTTGGCCTCTTGCACATTGGCTTTGGAAGGTACGTGCCCTCCTTTGGGAAGCATCATGTCTCTCAAGACTGCGGCCGTCAGGCATAGCAGCCACAGACATATCCATGGGAGCATCGCAGGATAGCTAAGGACTGCCGCAGAACTCTGGGAACTTAGGGAAAATGGAAAATTAAACCCAAAGCAAGCAGAAAAGAAATAATAATAAAAAGCAGAAATCAATGAACTAAGAAACAAACAAAATCCCTAAAATAGGCAAAGTAACCAGAAGATTGTTCTTAGAGAAAGTCAGTAGAATTTATCGACTGCCAGCCAGATTGATTAAAGAGCAATTATGTAAATTGCCAGTATCAGGACCGAGACAGAGAGCTTCTGCACAGGCTTTGCTGAGATGAGGAGGATAAGGGAAGTGCATTACCAACAGCTTTATGCAGAGGCACGAGATGGGTAAGCAGGGCAGCTCTGTGTCCATCAAGGAAAGGAAGTTCTTGGTAAAACCTCCCCACAGAGGATACCCCTTAAGGGAGAAATGATAGGAAATCTGTGTAAACTACTGTAGGGAAACTATGAAAGGAGGAATAAGGTCCTCAGGATGGCTCAGGGCTAAAGATGCTTGCCGTGTACGCCTGCGTACCGGGGTTCGATGCCTGGCACCCACATGAAGGTGGAAGCTGAGAACTGACCTTCACGTGTACCCCGTGGCATGTGTGCTCTCCCAGCTGTCACAGTGATGATGATGAAAAGGAGAAGGAATAAGACAAACAGGTTCTGGAAACAAACACACACACACAAAGCAAATGTCTTAGTTAGGGTTCTATTGCTGTGCAGAGACACCGTGACCACAGCCAACTCTTATAAAGGAAAACATTTAATTGGGGCTGGCTTACAGGTCAGAGGTTTAGAGAAGAGCTTCTGCCATCTGGCCAGCTACTCTCATGCTTCATGGGGAGAGGTTTGACCTGGTCTCTTTGGAATCCCTGGGACATTCCAGCAGGACCACACAGAGATACTGGCTTTAACATAAGAACTAGATCTTTCCTAATGCTCTTACACGCTTTTACCCTTTATGGAAGAACCTGCAAAAGCATTCAGATTAAACAAATAGCAAATTTTCTTTTTTCTGTTCCTTTTCTTTTCCCTCCCTCCACACCCCCCCTTTTCCTTCTCCTCCTCCTCCTCCTTCTTTTTTTAAATGTGCCTCTGTTTGGCTGCTGTGGTGCATCTAGAGAAATCTGGGGACAACATGTTAAAGGGCTTTACATTTTTTAAAAGTTATTTACTATTGTATGTGTTATTGATGTGTGTATGTGTGTGAGTGTGCATGTGCCCTACATGTATGTGGTCAGAGGACAACATGCAGAGTTGCCTCTTCTCCTCTACAGTGGGTTCCAGGGATTGAATTCAGGTCTGGAGTGTCTGCAGCAAGTGTTGGGTCTTAATGTAGGCCTCTTTCTGCCAAGTGGAATGAAGGGCAGAGAGGGGATGTGGGAGAGGCAGTGGAGTAGTCTGTCCCTGAGCAGGAGGCATCAGAAGAGAACACTTCTGCAGCAAAGGCTGCTGGGCCAGGCTGCCGTGCCTGGGTGACAGGGACATTCAGATGGCCTGGAGGAGATAGTCATGTAGGCTGTGGTGGAGCTGCCATAGACACCTGTCCAGGTGCTCACTGGGTCCCTGGTGGTACTCACACACTTCCCAGCTGTGCCGTTCTCACCACTGACCTGGGAAGTGGGCAGGCTACTGTTGATCTCATCTTTCTGATGAAGACATGGTGGCCTGGGTACAATGGGGGACTGACCAGAATCAGTCCAGTAATTACATAGCAGAGGCAGGATAGCCCCAGACAGCCAGTGCCAACCTCAGGATCCAAGCCTTTCAGAATGCTACCAGCTCAGGGGAGACAGGATAAGCCTGCTGAGTCCAGAGAGCAGTGGGGCTGAGAGCCTCTCATGCCCACCAGGAGCCATACCCCTCCCAGGACCCCCTCTGCGAGAGGTAAAGGAAATGTCCAAGGTCAGGCCTCTAAGTAAAAGTTAAATTCTAGCCCAGGTGCTTCTGATTCCAAGGCTTATGCACAAGCTCTTTCTGCCACACCTCGATATCACTGCCTACACAGTTTCTGTGCTTCCGAATTTATTGTGGGGCACAGAACACCCTCTATTGGTTCAAGCTGTATTGATGGAATAGTCACATCTAAGCCTTTTGACCTACCCGACCTCAGTTTCCACCCTGAGGGAAGCAGATAATAAGGCTTCCTCCCAGCCCTGATGGGGAGGGAAGTGTCTGCTATTAGTCCTGGTAGATAAGAGAAGCTCACAAAATAGCAAATCCAATTCAGCTCCAAATTATTTCTAATCTGTCCCAGTGATAGTTACAGAGACAGGGAATTTTTCCCTGCAAAGTTTAAGCATAAAAGCTTCACAGGAATCCTTTAATCTGCTCAACAAATTTCAAAACTTAATAAGAAATTTAGGAGAGCTGGGAGAAGAGAGCCTGCTGCCTGTGGAATTCTAAGCAAATGCTAAGCGAGGCCAAAGGAACATTCCTCCAGGTCTAGGTAGTGCAAAGCTAAGGCATCTTGTGACCACAGCTGTTGTGTCAAACTTTCTGCAGTGTGTGTGTATTCATGCGCATGCACACATGTGTAGGAGTGTGTGCATTTGTGTATGTATGTGTTAGAATAAGGCATATATGTGGAGATCAGAGAACAGCCTTGGGTGTTGATATTATGGTGCCTATTTTACTTTTAATTATGTATATGTGTGCATGTCTGTTTATAGGTATGTGTGCATGAGTGCAGGTTTCCTTGGAGGCCACATGTGTTGGATCTTCTAGAACTGGAGTTAGAGGTGTCTGGGAAGTGAACTCAGGTCCTCTAGAAAAGCAATAAGGGCCTTACTTGCCACGCCACTTCTGTAGCACCCATCTCTGCCTTTTGTTTAAACAGGGTCTTTCATCGGCCTGAAACTTCACCACATAGGCCAGACTAATTAGCCCACAAGCTTCTAGGGTCCTGTGTGACTTCTCTTCTGTCTCTGCATCGCTAGAAATGTACAGGTGTACATCACCAGGACAGGCTTTGTTTGTGGGATCTGAACTTGGGTTCTCATGCTTGCAAGGCAGTACTTTCCCTAGTAAACCATCTCCTTAGATCCTCTTGCAGCGTTTTATCCAGTTCATGTGTCTGACAGCTAGAGAGCAGTCATCCAGTACATGCTCAGCTCTAAATGCTGGGAATCGAGCCAGGCACAGAGTCCAAGAATCACATGCTGGCCGGAGACAAACCCTGTATAAGTGCATACCAGATTGTGGTGTCTGCTGAGGACAGAGACAGATGTGACTTCTGTTTGCTGGTTTAGAGAGGTCCGCAGAGGTTCATTGCGGCCCTGATGAGGGAGGGACAGGTGTACACAGCCCCTTCAGACTCTGGTATGTCACTCAAGTCAGGTCATTGGCTAACAGAAGCTGCCAATGTTGGAAATATTCTTCTGCCAGTTATTTTTTACCTAGGTGATCGCAAGTTAATTAGAGATAGAGGGAAGACTTATCAATAGCTTCATTCTTCACTTTGCCAGGGACAAACACTGCAGTATACTCATAGTGAATGTGGAACCAGTGAGACAGAAAGGTGCTGAAGTGGCTCCTAGAGGCTCACTCCATCCTCCATGGGGCTGTCCGGCTCGTCACAGTAGTGTTAGCCTGCCCCACAACCACCCGGAGGGCTTGTCTAGCCAGCTTGCCTGGCACCCTCACCTTCTGACCTGCAGGTATAGGGGACTGGGACTGTGCATTTCAGGAACATTTCTGGGTGATGCTGATAAAGCAGGGACCTTATTTTGGGAACCATTGCCCCTCAAAGGGAAACATTGCTCCCCCTTTGAGTCTTTATTATCAGTAGGACTAGTCTTTAGCATTCTTAAGAGGACTTACAGACCTCCTCATGTACCTCATAGAGAGAGGCATGTGATAAAAACATGAGCTCATTTTGAGGTACTTCCATGACAGACTTATATATAGTACCTGTGTTCCCGCAAAGGAATGTTCATAACCACTTGTCATAAAATCTTGACGTAAGTGCATGATTAAAATTAAGTCTAGGCATGAAAAGGCTCATCTGGGGGCTGGTCGGGAAGCCTCTGCAGAGCGATATGGAATGCTGTCTGCTCAAGCCCAGGATGTGCCCACAGTGAAGATTAATGGCTGCACAGCATCTGAAGCCATCCAATCTTTGAATGCATGACCCTGTGCTGCAAAGGGCTGCACGGTTCATCTGCACGGCCTCCAGAGACACTGGGTGTCTTCTCAGAGCCACGCAGGACTTGTGGGACTATTAGCGTGATCTGGCTTCTGCTACCGCATTCAGCATGATTGATCTGCAGACAGCAGGGAAGAGCCAGACAGGAAAAGAAAACGTGTACTTTTATTGCATTCTTGCCAAACAAGAAAATTGAGTTAAGCCTGCCATTTGGAATGACTGACAGTAAGCAATATGTTTGCCTTAGGTAAGGACATTTAGGTGATACGAATAGTCCCTAAAAATGCAAAGCAGTTTAGAGACCATATCAAAACAAAGTAATCCTTACCCCTGTTCTGCAAGTATCTGCACTTCATACAAAAGGGCAACACAAGGAAGGAAAAACCTCATGTTTATGCTGTCAGACAGACCTACAATGACCGGTGCTTTTGGCCAGCTTTGTCACAATGAACAGATTCCTATACCACAACCAGAGTTCCCGTAGGGAGGCGGGTCCCATGGGACCTAAATGCAGAGAAGGGCTGGGCTTCCTTGGAAAGAGTAGGTGCATGCATGACTCCGTGTCTATGCATGTGCTTTCTGTGTGGTCTCCTGGAACTTGGTGGAGCTGCTGGCCATTTCCTTGTCTGTCATGCTGCAAACCCCAAGTTCCTCAAAGGTAGAAATGGTACTTTCTCCTTGTGCCCCGTGCTAGGAGAGAGTCTGGCCGTGCGTGCAGCCAGTATTGATTGTTACCACTAAAGGGCAGAGGATCCCCAATGAAGGAGGTGGGCAGGCGGAAGCAGAGGGTGCTGGGAAGGAAGGCCTGGTGAATGCCAGGGCCTAAGCCAACACGAGGGAAGGCATCTCTCAGACATGTTTGGAGCAATTCTGTGGTTACGTTCCAATACCATATGGGTAGGGTAGATGAGATGGCAGGTGAGGTTTCTGGACTGTGGTGCTGCCTGGAGGATGTGTGGAACTTGTTGACTGTATGACATTGTTATCCCTGTTCTACCCTAAATTTGTTAGTGCTGTCAGCCAAAGCTTGAATGGCCTGGGTTTTCTTTATTGTTTGCCAAGAAAGACAGGAAACAGACTTACGAGCTGTCCATGAAGGAAGTTTGATGATAAGAAACAAAGTAAATATAAGAATGGATAATGCATAAACTGGTTGGTTGTTATGGAAAAGGTCTTGGCTGACTTTAGGAGGAATTCTATAATGTAGAAAATAATTATTATACCTTTGTGAATCTTATATTCATGGTTTTCTGAGATTAACAAAAAAAGATCCAGGAACTGGTACTAGATTTTCTTAGCTACTTCTGGATGATCTTATGGGTTTTTCAACTTAACTTGCTTAATTTTATTTATTTGTATTTTATGTTTGATTGCTTGGCATGTATACCTGCATGCCAGAAGAGCGTGTTGGATCCTATTATAGTTGGTTGTGAGTCACCATGTGGTTGCTGGGAATTGAACTCAGGACTTCTGGAAGAGCAGCCAGTGCTCTTAATTGCTGAGTCATCTCTCCAGCCCCCTCAACCTAGCTTACTAATAAGAGGAATTAACTTTTTTCCCTTAGAATATCAAACCAATCTTACATTCCTGAGATAAGTCCTTGTCTGGTCGCCAGGCCTTGAACCACGAGGGAATCTGATAAGAGCTATGTGGGATTTGAGGGCTGTGATAGTAGGTTAGCCTGGGTCTGAATAAGAAAGAAGGATGGGGAGGGTACCAAGGCTGCACTTCAGCAGCGACCCTGGGAACTGTAATGAGGATCAGCACTGAGAATGTGAAGTGACAAGGATGGCTTCAAGGTGACTTGGGTACACACCATGAAGAGTGTAGGGGGAAAACAGGCAGTGGCCTATCCTGATCATGCTGTCTAGCTCTGTCTTTCCTGCCTGCCAGATGCCAGTCACACAGAGCCCAGCTGCGCTCCTGGACACAGACTGCTTACTGGTACATCTTATGCTAGCTCATTCCTCTCTGCATTGTTCTCTTTAGTTTTTAACAAGTTCACATAGTACATGCCTGATCTACACCCTCTACTTTTCCGTGGCCAATTAAGGAAAGTCTCCTGAGAGAGATTTCCTGCTGAAGTTCAAATTCATAATCCCCCGATTATCTCTATATCACGGTCCTTAAGCAACATTCACCCCGAGTTACTAAGCTTTGAATATATCTCTTAAAAACAGTGCTTTTACCGATGTCTCTGTCCTTTCTAGACAGTATTGTTTTGGGTTTCTAGACTTGTGAATCTAGAAATGAAGTGAAGATATTTCTTGTGCTTCGAAGCCCAGCTCATGCATTGTACAGTAAGAACTGCTTTTTGAAGTCTGTTGAGTTGCCGGGTAACTCATCCACATGCTTTGTTTGTTTGTTTTATTGTTGTTACTAATGATCTCTTAATTCCTGATAATGCTAAGAATCCTTTTATATTGAAATCACTTTTTATTTTTAATTGAAAGCCCAAAATTTTTTATTTGATTTCACTCTGTTGGTCTATGACGGCAGAATCCATGGTGTTTGTTCATGGAAGGGCCATTCTTTTTTTTTTTTTTTTTTGGTTTTTCGAGACAGGGTTTCTCTATGGTTTTGGAGCCTGTCCCGGAACTAGCTCTTGTAGACCAGGCTGGCCTCGAACTCAGAAAGATCCGCCTGCCTCTGCCTCCCGAGTGCTGGGATTAAAGGCATGCGCCACCACCGCCCGGCCTGGAAGGGCCATTCTTAAGCTGCTGGGTATTGTGAGAAACCCTGGGGATGGGGTTTCTCACGTTAATCGGTGCATTCATGCTTGTGATGTCAGTCGGTCTTCTTCCACATGGAAGTTTGAAAAACTTGCATTTAACTAATTGAATTTTCCTTACAAGATTGAAGCAAGCACTGAAGTTTTAAAGAATGGTATTGCTTTTTTGGAATCTTGAAGGATCAAATGAAGATGGTTATCTGTCCCTGCAAATGCATATGTTTGTAAGGGAGAAATAATTGCCATCTTGCTTTCTGATAGACATTGGGCACTCATTTTTATCTTCTAAGGTTTTTCTTTTTCTAAAAATATTTCCACTAATTATACAGTCTGTTTTGATCATATTTATCCCTTCTCCTCCATCTCTTTCCTCATCCTTACTTTCTTACCCCGACCCCAACATCTTGTTTCCCCCCTTTAACCCATTGACTTCAACTTGCACTGTCCTTGTATTCCTGAGCATGTGGCTATCCATTAGAGATTGGTTGACCCACTAGGGGTCATACTGTTAAAGAAAACTGGCTCCCCCTTTCCCAGAAGCTCTGAGGAGTGGGAGCACACAGCCTTCCCCCACCTCCAAGCTGGGGTGTTGACTCACTTGACCTAGTGCAGGCCCTGTGCAGGTGACCACAGCTGCTGTGAACTCATGAGCATGGGGGTCCTGTCTTGTCCAGAAGACAATGTTCTGTTCCTATCTTCCTGGACCATCCTCTCTTCTGTGATGGCCCCTGAGTCTTGGAGCGGGAGTGACGTAGATATCTCATCTGTGGCCTCGTAGTCAATTGACACATGTCCTCTGTATTTTCACTTATTGTGAGGGAATAATAATTATTAGTAGTAATCATAATTAATACAATAAATTAGTAGTTAATAATAAGAGACAAAATACTTTTGACAATAGAATTGGCTGTTTCACCAACATTGGGGCCAATATGGATTCCTTTAGTGGGGTAGCAAGGCTTTAAGCCCAGTGGGGTCTCCTTTCACAACAGAATATCCTTGTTGGTCCTTCACCCGTCGCAAATGGCTTTAAAATCCACGGTCAGTCTAATGCCATGTTAGTTCTAGAAAATATTTCGTTATTTCTGCTTCTCAAAGGTGTCCTTCTGTGAATTAGAATGCTTTGCTCTTCTTCTGGGGATGTTGAATTACCCAGAAGGACATCCCCAACCTTTATTGCCTAACTTGAAAGCTTTTTAAAATTCTGAGCCCAAGCTGCTCCCCAGCTTTTAGCATCATCACAGATGCATGGATTTTGTTGATCCAATGTTTTGATCCATTTACAGTTGCTTTTGTCATTGCTCAGATTGTCACAGTTTGACCAGAGGAAGCTTTGTTGAGCTGTTTCCTATGTCCTTTGGCATGGTTGCTAATCTCCGAAGGCTTGGTTCTTTGACAAGAAAAGTTCAGCTCTTCTCATCTTATAGCAACCTGTAATGTCAGCTGTGCTTGGCAGGAGTGGGGTGGGGGGACTGAAGCTGGGAGCAGGTACACAGTGTGACAGTTGGTACAGTCAGTCCAGCCGGTAGGTGGCATCCTTGTGTGGAAGACTTGGGCTCATCTCATGCCAGCCTTTCACATGTGCCTTCTTTTCTCTGCCATAGTCTGACCTGGTCATCATGAGTCGAGGGTGCCAACCCTTCCTTTTGTCACCAAGCTCTGCTACGGGCACTATTGTATCTGCGCCCCATTCCTGGGGTTCTGCACAGCGCTGGGTACTGTCGTGTTCCTCAGCACCATGCTACCATCCCATCCTGTTTCCCATTCTTCCCACTGGATAAACTCAAAGGTGTAATATTGACTCAGTGAGTGGGAGTCGTTGTGTACGAACGTCTCCAGCTCTGGTGTGACTCAGTAGAGGTATGACTGTGCTTTTAAATTTAATACCAAGACCTGCCATCTGACAAAGCATATAAATGACAGCGAGATAAAATATTTGAAATTGGAACTGCTCTGGGGAGGCAGAAATTGCGTGGCAGTGTGCACAGTGGATTTTGTAGAATGTGAACGAGGAAGCATTATTTTCTGGAAAAGTTTAAAATAAAATTTTAAAACATCAGCTAAGTTTTTTGGTTTTTGTTTTTTTAAAGTGAGATACTCCTGGAAAATTCCTGAACTTTCTCTTTTCTTTCTTAAATAACAAAATAAACAATGTTCACCAAGACAGACAAGAAGATTAGCAGTTCTTAACAAGGTAAGGAAAATAGGAACTTCTTCTCAAGAAGCTTAGTTTGTGATGGTCTAGAGAGTTCCAGTCACCTGCCACCTCCCTCTATGATAACACTAGACAAAAGGCCCGGTCTACCCCATGGTACAATTACGCTATGATCTCCAGATATCTGTTTCTCAGCCTATACCAGGCAAGAGGCTGAGGGCTGGCCTGCAACTTCAGGCTCACTCAGCCCAACTAGTGCTTTGAGACTATCAGCTGCCAGCATTAGCATTTCTGCAAGCCAACTGGAGAAACAGACTAGAAGGTCCCATTGCAGATCCCCGAATCGGGCTCTGCATTTGAACAGGACTAGAACATTCAAGTCTGAGATGTACGCTTTGCTCTGTGCTTTGACTCCTCGTTCCGTGCTGGCATCCCTGCCAGAAAGCCCTGCTCTCAACCCCTTGCTGCAGTATTCTGTCTGCTGTGCTGGCATCATCTGTCCCCTCTGTCCTTCTCACTGTCACAGTCTCCCTTTGGAGCACAGTGTCTGGCATGCTGAATGTGCTCAGCAAATGTTTGCTGAAGAGAGCGATGTTCTTGGTCTTAGGGCAGTACCTGGGATTGCATGGGAAGAGAAAGCGCAGAGACATGCACTTGTCAGAGATACCATTAGGACCCTGCACTCAGATGCCCAAAAGCAGCATGCACGCTGGGTTCCTGGAGCCCGGTGGCTTGAGTGAAGCCATGACTGACCCCCAAGCCACTGACCTTTTTCCTCACCCTGCTGCACAGGTCTCTAGGGGAACAGGTGCCCTCTGACTTGCTGAGCACTGGGCGTGGACGTAGTAGCAGGTGACAGCCAGCTCATCACAGGTGTCCTTTTATCTTTCAGAAAAGGCCCCTCTGAGCCCTGAAGGCCACCTGCTCTGCCCTGTCAGTAGCCTGTGCAGGCTCTCCCCACCCCCATCAGAGCTTGGTCCTTTCTCTGTGTCCTCTGTTTGTGGTTCTTTTTCCCCCCTTTCCTGTTCTCTTGAACAATAACAGTACTTTAAAAAGCAACCCAAAACTCATTAAATGAATACCCTAAGGGTTGGGTTGTGGCCTGAATGTCAATACATATCTGGTAAGGAGAGGAAATTAAAACCCACATCAGTGGAGCTCATCTGGATCACCTCAGCAGCGAGGCAGAAGAGTCCCAGTAGTGAGACTGTGTTCGGAGTAAATAGCAAAAAGCCCCGTGGGCTCTAACCAAAGGTCTGTCCTGTATTCCTGCTTCATCTGGAAAGTTACTGTCCTTCTGGGGCCTCAGGCCACTCATCGCTCCTGGTTGTGTGTGGCAGGCAAGGCCCTAGACTGTTTCGCTTATAGGTCTTATGCAGGGATGAGAGAGAAATAATGGAGATGCATTGGGTTTCAATTGCAGCTGCTTTGCGTTCATGTCAAGGTCCCTTAGGATGATCTCTCTAAAGCATACCCCTCGTGACGTCCCCAGACCCATCCCAAGTCAGTCCCAAGTCTGTCTGTCTGTCTGTCTGTCTCTCTCTCTCTCTCTGTCTCTCTCTCATTCCTCCCTTGGATTGCATCTCTTCTTCCTCCTGGTCTTCTCTGCCTTTATTGACCTCTGCCCCCAGTTCTCTGGATCCAGTCTTTCACTTTTCACCAGCCCCGAGTCAGTTCATTCCTGCGTGCTATCCCCATTCCCGGCATTGCTCTGACAGTAGGTCACCTCTGGGGCCAGGCTGTGTTCTGGATTTTTAAATTGAGACTTGCTAGAACCTGTGCCTCAGCTCTAAGTGAGGAATTTGCATTGATTCCCCTGGGGAATAACCAGCACCTCTGTTAGAACGGCACTTGGAGCACACGTCCACATCTGAAATGTTATGATTCATGAATTACGGGTTTAAGAGGGCACTGAGAAAACTGGTAAGCCCCTCAGCATTGGAGGCGCACGTGGAGAGGCACTTGCTGCGCCCCTCCCTACGGGAACATATGCGCACCTCTGGCATGTTCTTGTAGTCCTTTCTCGGGAGTCTGGGGGTAAATAGCCAGGGAATAGTAGACACTGGTTATTATCAGTTAATGTCTTAGTTCCTCTTTGCTGCTGTAACAAGATACCCAAGGGTGAGTACTTTAGAAAGAAAAAGGTTATTTATTTCACAGTCCTTGAGGCTGATCAGCCAGTGTTGGGCATCTCTGGATCTTCATGGAGGATGGAAGCTTGTGTTGAAGACCACATGGAGAGAAAGGAAGCCAGGGAGATTCATGGGTTAGGCTCACTGTATTATTATTATTATTATTATTATTATTATTATTATTATTATTATTATTATTATTAATTTCTACTCCTACTATTGTTATCTGCTATTGTGAACTAACTCTGGTCCCATTAGGACCACACTGATCTCTCTTAGGTCATGCTGTTGTAGCTGAGTTACTTCCCACCAGGTTCCACCAGGTTCCTCTGCTTCTCTATATATCTGTATTGGGTACTCCACACCTCTACCACATGGTAGGGGGAGTCTTGTGGGGGACACTCAGACCACATCCAAAACCATAATAATTAGGTTCGTATCAGCCACCGCTGTGACAAGCATTGCATTTGACACATACCAAGTTTTGGTGCTTAGAGCAAAACTACTTGGGGTTAAGTCTCGCAGGAGCTGTAAGCAGCAACTGTAGAGTGAGGCAGGGGGTGAGACGGGTCAGGGGCCAGCAGTGTTGCTTCTGTTTGGTCTTCGCCTCATTCCCTTGTAAGGTGGGACGAGGACTCTGACCATGGTGGGTTCCTTCAGACTCCACTTTTGCGCACACCCACATGGTAACCCCTTGGATCAAGGTCCCTTTGTGGTCTTCATCTTTATCTTCACAGCTCATCCATGCAAGGGTTTGTGCTTCAGAACTCACTAGAGAATGTGGAGATGCTCAAGGCAGAGACAAGATGTGCAGACTGGGCCTCTGCCCTGGGGAACTGTGGGTATCCAGGACTGGCGGGTGTGGGATGTGACTGGGGTAGCTCGGGGAGGGGCAAGAGGTGTGGGGCAGAATCCGGAACTGGATGGTCCATACTGAGAGCTGTACCTTGTAATAAAGTCCAGAAAAATGTAAAAGAGAAAATTGGGGCTGTGGAGATGACCTAGTTGGTAAAGTTCATTGCACAAAATTTTGAGGACCTGGGTTCAGATGGCTCTTACCCATGTGAAAGCCAGGCCAGTGGTATGTGCTAACAGCAGGAGCTCTCCTCATGGCCTGGAAACAAGAGACAAGGGGACCAGCCGAGAGGCCACTCCCGATGACTCCCAGGCTTCTGCTTTGACCCCACCTCCTGAAGGTTCTGCTTCATTCCATGAACACCATTCTGGAGTCCAAGCCTCAGCCCTTCATATGCCACCTCTCTCCAAATAGTCCCCTGAGGAATCCTTATTCTAGGCGTGATGTTCTTTGCATGGCCTCTGAGGAGGCTCCTATTTCCTTGGCTTCTCCTGGATCTTCAGGGAGCGACTTGAGGTGATGAAGAGGGTGGTTGGTGGTTGTGGGGGGTGGGGTCCCAGGATCCTTATTGTGAGAGCCCAGATGTTGGCATTCTGTTCAAGGGAGGTGGCATGGGAGGGAGGCAGGGTCTTCTGTCGCCTCATGGATCCTCCTGATGTTGGTGCTGGCTGATGGTGAAGCTGTACTTCAGAGGTCCCCAGGGGACCCCAGTGAAGAATGGGCTTCTTTTCCTGCCTTCAGAAGTGTCACCCAGACAGAGTCTGTGCCTCCGTGCTGCAGCTTTTTAATGTGGCGTTGTGCAGAAACAAATTCCAATGAACACCACTGATAACTACTGTTGCTCCAGCTAGGATAAGAATAAGGCAGCCTCAGTCCTCCATGTGGGCTTCTGTTTTCATTAGCTTTTAACACAGTCTCATTGATTCGCTTGAGTCCCCAAACAAGAGGACATTTTAAACTGCTGGTGTTAATTTTTAGTAGTGTTATAAAAGTAATTATTCGGACGTCTTGATGATTGCACCGTCAGACAAATGTTTTAGCTTGTGAATTCTCAATCCTTTTGTCAGGAGCTGATAACTTTAAGATTGTTTTCCTCTTACAAGCTTTAATTAAAAAACAACAGGGTAAAAGAATTGGATTTTTAATGAACTATTCAGTCAAAAAGAAAGGAATTATCATTTATATTAGAAAAAATATTCCTTATAATAAGGCATGGTAAATGCAAGTCCTATAGTTATTTAATGGCTTTTGGAAAAGTTTTATCTCTTCTCCCCCCCCCCCCCCCATTTTTGAGAAAGGACTTATTTTTTAGACGAAGCTGGCCTGACAATCACTGTGTAGTTCAGGCCTCTCTTGGGCTGTGATCCCCCTGCCTCAGCCTAGATCTGAGCCACCATGCCTAGCTTTAGGGTTTTGCTTTTTAAAATTTTTGATTGCATGCATGTGATGCATGCATGTGCCTGTATGTGTGTGTGCACACACATGTGCAAGCCATGGTGTGAGTGTGGAAATCAGAGGACAACTTGCGGGAGTCAGTTCTCTCGTTTCATGTAGGTCTCAGGTGTTGAACTCAGGTCATCAGGCTTGGTGACAACCCCCTTTCCCTCTGAGCTATCTTGCTGGTCCTGGGGTTTTCTTTCTAATGGGACGAATGTGGGCTTTTGACCATGGGCACATTGTGTGATGATTACCTAGGGTCACTGACATATTCATCTATTTATCATATCTTTATCAATTTTTTTGTGATGAGGTCATGAAAATTGTCTAGCTATTTTGAAATACACAATACATCTGCTATTAACTGCAGTTGCCATGCTGTGTGGCCAAGCACCAGGACTTCCCCCTTTATGAATTTGTACTTGTTGACCAGCATTAATTCTTTCTTCTCTAGTCCTCCCTCCCAGCTCCCAGAAACCACTCTTCTGTCGTCTTCTGTTAGTTCATCTCTTTCAGATCCTGTATACAAATGAGGCTGTGCAGCATCACAAATGATAAGGTTCCCTTCTTATGGCAGTATGCTATTCCAGGGTGTATATAGCCTGCATTTTGAAAATTGCTTCTGGTTTGACACTTAGTGATGGTCCCTAAGGTTGTTCCTGTGCCTTGGCTACTGGAAATAATGCTACTGGGAGCATGGGAGACTACTCATCTGGGTTGCTGTGAGTGGGATTGCTGCCCCGGAGTGGGATTGCTGGATCATTGTGTGGTTAAAGGTATTGTTTGAGGCATTCCTATACTCTTTGCAAAGTGGCTGTGCTAATTTAAAATACGGTGATGATCCTGAGTGAGGTAAGCCAGACCCAAAAAGAAGAACATGGGATGTACTCACTCATATTTGGTTTCTAGCCATAAATAAAGGACATTGAGCCTATAATTCGGGTTCTTAGAGAAGCTAAATAAGAAGGAGAACCCAAAGAAAATCATATAGGCTTCCTTCTGAATATTAACCTTCATCAGGCGATGAAAGGAGACAGAGACAGAGACCCACAATGGAGCACCGGACTGAAATCTCAAGGTCCAAATCAGGAGCAGAAGGAGAGAGAGCACAAGCAAGGAACTCAGGACCGCGAGGGGTGCACCCATACACTGAGACAAGGGGGATGTCCTATCGGGAACTCACCAAGGCCAGCTGGCCTGGATCTGAAAAGCCTGGGTTAAAACCGGTCTCGCTGAACTTAGTGGACAATGAGGACTACTGAGACCTCAAGAACAATGGCAATGGGTTTTTGATCCTACTGCACGTATTGGCTTTGTGGGAGCCTAGGCAGTTTGGATGCTCACCTTACTAGACCTGGATGGAGGTGGGTGGTCCTTGGACTTCCCATAGGGCAGGGAACCCTGATTGCTCTTTGGGCTGACGAGGGAGGGGGACTTGATTGGGGGAGGAGGAGGGAAAGGGGAGGCGGCGGTGGGGAAGAGACAGAAATCTTTAATAAATAAATAAATAAATTAAAAAAAATACGGTGATGGTTCCTTTACATCTGCATCTTCACCTATGTGTGTTGTTGGTAGCCAGTCCTACAGGTATGATTGGTATCTCATTTCTGTGATGTTGAGTGATTCTGAGCCCCTCTTCAGATGTCTGGCAACCATCCATGTTTCTATAGAGAAAAGCCTGTGCCAACCTGTGTCTCTTTAATTGCATTGTTTGTTTTCTTTCCTCTTACTGAGTTCCTTATGTGTCTGGGGTGTTAGCCACTCACCTGGTGTCTGGCCTGCTCGCTGGTCCCTCCCATCCGAGTCCCTCCCATTCTGCAACCCATCTCTTCACTTGATTTTGTTGCTGGCAGGACCTCTCCGATTGGATGTGGTCCCCTCTCCCCTCTGCTCTGGTTCCCTGTGCTTTTGGGCTTGTGTCTGATAAATCACTGTCTGGACTGATGTCTTGGAGCTTATTTTTTTTCTAGAAACATCATACTTTTTGGGTCTTAAGTTTAAGTCTTCAATCCATTTTGAGCTGATTTATGTATATGATGAAGCAGAGGGGTCTGCTTTCATCTTTCTGCCTGCCAACACCCAGATTTCCCAGCACTGCTTAAGAATTATAAATATTACATATATATTATATGCAACACACATATATGTTATATAACACACACATATATCTACATGGACATGCTCATGTCAGAGAGTCACTGTGACATGAGAGGACAATTTACAGGAGTGATTTCCCTTTCCACCATGTGAGTCCCTGGGGTCAAACTCAGGGTGTCAGCCTTGCTGGCAGGCAGCTTTACCCAGTGAGACTTCTCACTAGCCTGCCCCGGCATTATTACCGAAGAGACTGATCTTATAGTGTCTTGCCTGCCTGCCTGCCTGCTACCTTAATGGTGATGGACTCTAACCACCTAGACCATGAATCCCAAGTTCAGCATTTTCTTTTGTTAGTTGCCTTTGTCATGGCAGTAGAAAATTAAGCAAGGCATTCATTACCTTTGTGTTTTCTGTGCATGTGTTTCACTTTATAATACAAGTAGCATGTAGATGTGATTAAAGCCAAAAGAACAAACAACTCAGTCATCAAATTGGAAAAGAAACTAAACAGAGAGTTCTCAAAGGAAGTGCAAGTGGGCAAAAAGTGCATTAAAAAAATTAAACTTCTTCAGATGTCAAAATACAAATCAAAACTACACTGAGATTCTGTCTCAGTCCCTCAGAGTGGCTGCCATCAAGAAAACAAACGGCAATCAATGCTGGAGGACATGTGTGCAGTTTATTAATTACACATGGAAATGGAGATCAATATGGAGGTTCCTCAAAAAACAAACAAACAAACAAAAAAAAAAACACCAAAACCCTAGAACTTCCATATGGCCCAGCTAAGCCACTCCTGGGTTTATAGGGAAAGGAACTGAAATCAGCAAACCACACAGACACCATTCCCGTGTAGCCAAAGCATGGAGCAGCCTGGTCATCAGCCCACAGTGAATGGATTAGGAAACATGATAGAAATGTGTATGTAGATGGGGTTTTCTTCTGCTTTGAGGAATTTTGTCATTTGAGAACAGTGGATGAAAGTGGCGGTCATCATATTATGTGAAATAAGCCAGACTCTGAAAGATAACACCATGTTTTCTCTCACATGTGGTAGCTATATATTTTTTTAAAAAAATATTTATTTATTTATTATGTATACAATATTCTGTCTGTGTATATGCCTGCAGGCCAGAAGAGGGCGCCAGACACCATTACAGATGGCTGTGAGACACCATGTGGTTGCTGGGACTTGAACTCAGAACCTTTGGAAGAGCAGGCAATGCTCTTAACCTCTGAGCCATCTCTCCAGCCCGATATATATATATGTTTTTTTTTTAAAAATGACATGAGAGTAGAAGAGAGACAGGATAGGCAGATGAATAAATAAGTGAAAAAGTCTTCTTTGAGTCATGCCATTGAGCTTTTGACAGTGATGGCATCCGCTCTGTAGATCACTTTCCATAAGGCCGTTCGTTCCACAACTCTGCCAGGCCAGGAGTGAGGGACGTCTGTTTCTCTGTCTAGTGTCTTAAAGTTCTCACTGTAGAGATCTTTCACCTCCTTGGTTAGGTTTATCCCTGGGCATATTGTTTTTAAAAGCTATTGTATCTCTGGAATATATGTATCTCAGCTTCTAATTTTTCTCTTTTAATCTGTATATTTTTGTGGAAGCACATATGTAGGTCATGGGACTAGAAAGGAGTCCATGAGAGGTAAAGTGAACCGATTTGAAGGAGCTGAGCAGGCAGGGCAATAGGATAAGTGTGACCTGCCAATGAGGAGGTGCAAAGTTGGGGGTGTGGCAGGGGAGAGGGAGGGTCCATAATCAACCCAAACAAAAGTATGTATGTGAAGACTGTATTTCAGACAAGGAAAATATTTTAAAAAGAGGTAGCTAATTTCAATGATTTATAAATATAAGCATGCTTCTCAAATGAACACCCCCCCCCCTTTGCCAGGCAGGAGCCAGCACCTGCTTTGGATCCTTCCCTCATATGGTCTCTCTGCCTTTGAAGAACTGTTCAGTCCTGAAGATAGAAACAGAGCTGCATCCCTTACACTAGCATGTTTGAGAGGGGGCATCTCCTGCAGTCTCCCAGAGCTATTCACCTTGCAGTGCCCACCTTGTTGGGTTCTTCCCATGCCACGCTGCTTTCTTGTAAGAGGTTCTCCAATGGGTGAGCCTGACCTTACACAGGGGGTTCAGTGTCTGGCCACCAGAAGCTTGTCCATTCTCTAGCTGGGTTTTTCTTTGGGGACATTCTCAGTCCACCCTCCTACTCTTGGAGCTACTTTGTACCATGAGAGGTATCAGGTAGAACTCTGTATTTGGTCTTTAATACTGTCCCTTTCTCTCCCATTCCTTTGGTTATGTTATTGGGTGCATGGCCTCTGCGTTCCTCCCTGTCTCTGTCTGCTCATCATTCTGTCTATTCACCTGTCCATCTCTCTGTCTGTCCTCTCGCTCCATCCCCTTCTCCTTCAGGAAGTTATCCAGGATCTGGGGAAGTAGGCGAAAAGATGAGGTTCATCATACCCTATCTGCATGCATCGTACACTATCTGCAAGCATTCTGTTCCATCTGGGAGTGTGCGCTTCTAGGAAGCCATGGTTCTGTGATTTTTTTTTAAAAAATTGCTTTCTGGTACCCAGCACAGGGCCTGGCACCTGGTATGCTCAGCACATCCTCTCTGGGTTAAAGGGGGAGTAGAGGCTAAAATGGCCATCACCAGTTCTACAGCATTTCTTCCCACATCTCAGAGTTGCAAGTGAGAAATTGAGTGAGACAATGCGCATGGAAGCTTCTAGTCTTATCCTGCAGGGGGCAGTACTGAGCTAGTCACACTGGTGTGTATGGACACAGTGCCGCAGGAGCAGCAGACCACTGGGTCCCGTGGGTTGGGAGTGTTGCTGGGGAAGAACTGGTGTGCTGTCCACAGTCTGAGGGGTGATGGCATAAGGCTAGGGGGAAACGTCACGGGAGGTCAAGAAGGTCCGATTGCCAAGGACTTGCAATTTTGAAATTTGCATTTTCTTTAAGCTCATACATTTAATGGTCAGATGCTATAAAGATTTGCTCTGCCAGCTCCCAGTATTTGTTACTGGAAAACGCAATGGAAAGGCTTTGAGCAGGCAGCCGAGAATGTGCTTAACAAAATGACACTTCTCAGCAGATCAATGTGCAGGAGCTGGCTTCCGAGTGTGTGTGGAGGAAGGCTATGCCGGGTAGGAACTAGCTGATGATGCACTGGCCATGAAGCTGTGCTCTCTGTTTGCAGAGCAATGGCTGGGGAAGCAGCCCTTCTCAGAATACTCGGAAAGTGAATCTAAAGCGGAGGGCAGTTATTTTTGGAAGGCAGCATTCCCAAGCCGTATTTCTTTTGATTTAGTTGAAATGTGCAGAAAGTAGATTAACGGCCCTTGTTCTTGGGGGAGGAGGAGATATAGGCTTCGAAGATTGTCTGCTTCAGCCTGGAGACCATAATTTAAAATTTTTTTTGATGTATTATGTACTAGAGACCTGGACATCAAGATATCCAGGTGCTTCAAACAAAGAGGGTAAAAATCTGAGTGGTGAATGGAATCTGAAGCCAGAGTGACCCCTGGGTGCAGCTTCCCAGTCCACCCTGGCCTCTAGCACAGGTGGAGAGGGGAGTATAGACTGCAGGCCTCTGGACCTAGCCATGAAGGCCACCTGGGAGGTGGTCAGGAGAGCCTCTGTCTTGGGTTAGAGAATGGTAGAGATGAACACCGAGGCCCAGGACCTTGGCGTGGGGAGGTCAGTGCCTCCCCCAAACCTGCTGGAGCAGCTGTGCCAAACAAAGTGCTTTGTGCAGGGGATGGAGGTGCTGGGGACAGGCTCCATTTTGGGGAATGATCGGGTGCAGTGGGCAGTAGTTTCCTCATCTCAAATAAGAAGTTCCTCAGTGACCCTGCTGGACATGGTTAGAATGGAAAGAAGAGAAACCACAGCAGGCCAGTGCAGACAAGAACCACAGAGAGACTCTCCAGTTGAAAAAAATGTACAATTATTGAGGTAAAAAGTATTTAAAATAGTGGATGGGTTGAAGGAGAGATTGGAATCAGTGAGGACAGAGAAGATGGCTGAGTTGGGAGAAAGATCACAAACACCGAGGGAGTTGCCCTGAATGGGGAGAGTGAGGAGGAGGAAATATGAAAGGGACAGGAAGAGCATCGAGTAAGAGGCTCTGCTGATTGGGTAGCGGGAGGGCTAGCCTTCCGGGGAAGAGGAAATTCTGGAGAGATAATATTCTAAGAGATGGCTGAACTTCAAAATTGATATAAGATAGCTTCAAAATTGAGCAAGTACATGGGTTTGGGCTTTCACATCCAAGAAGTTTACCAAATTCTAATTTAGATGAGCACAGAGGAAATGGTGTTATGGTGCGGCGTAATCCACTTCCAAACAGCCGGAGTGGAAGGCCACACCATTTGGGAGCAAAGGCAGTGATGACTGTGAATAACTTCCAGGAAACACGAAGCAGGAAGACGCTGGGTAAAAGAAAGCAGCAATCAAACCTGAAGAGATGGCTCAGCGGTTAAGAGTACCTACTGCTCTCCTAGAGGACCCATGATGTGTTGCCAGCACCCACATCAGGCCATAATGTCTGACTTCTGTAAGCACTGCACCCATGCATACATACCTCCTATCCCATGCACATCATTAAAAATAATAAGAAAAAATAATTTTAAACACAGAAGGAAAAAAGTGAAAACAGATGGGTCAGATAGCAAGGTAGTAGAACTAAACCCAATTATGTATATGATTATGCTAATTGTAAGCAGCCTAAAACTGTAATTTAATGGTAGAGTCTTTAATATTGGAAAGAAATCAAGATTCAGATACATGCTATTTATAGCCAACATAAAGTGTAGAAATAGTAAGTATAAAAGGATTGGCACAGATATAGCACATATACTCTTATAATATGGAAATGAGGACATAGTCATATAATGTGATGTAGAGTGGATTTATTACCAGAGGTGAAGAGGGACATTTCACAGCAGTGAAAGGGTCAGTTCTTCAGGATGGTGCGACTTTCTGAAATGTGTGAGCATCCAAGAACAGCTTCCAGATGTCTGTGGCAAAGAACCGGCAATGCTGAACTAAGTGATGAACTAAGCACACACACGATTATGGGGGGAGGAGGAGGAGGAGGAGGTTTCACACTTCCTCTCTTGATTGTGCTAGATCAAGTATGGTTTCACTAAAGATATAGAATACTTAGTCAACACTCACAAGCAACTGGATCTAGCTACATTGAACCACAATAAAAACTATTCATATCCCAAGGGGTTGCTGCGCAGGGGATCTTAGTGTGTGCTGAGTGTTCAGAAAGTTAGGTAACATTTCTGGCCACAAGTCAAGTCCCAATACATTTTAAAACACCTAAGTTTGCTGCATGGAGTATGTTCTGTGACCACACAGGGTTATTAAAAATCAACAGCAAGAGGTTTCCACCCCCACCCCCAAGACAGGGTTTCTCTGTGTAGCTTTGGAGCCTGTCCTGGAACTCTCTCTATAGACCAGGCTGGCCTTGAGCTCACAGAGATCCACCTGCCTTTGCCTCCTGAGTGCTGGGATTAAAGGCGTGCATCACCACTGCCCCACACAAGAGGTCTTAATAAGCCTCACATATTTGGAAGTTAAGCATCAAGCTTCTAAATCACTCATGCTTGCAAAAAGAAATTGCTGGGACAATTTGAAAACTTGAATCAAGTAAATCTAAAAACAACAGAATGTCCTAACTTCTGGATGGGGCTAAAGTGTTGCCCAAGGGGACAATCATAGCTTCAGTTGCTTAAATTAAGAAAGGACAGTATCATAAAATTAATTAACTCTGCTAAACCTTAAGAAACTGGGAAGAAAAAGCTGGGCATGGTAGTTGTATGCCTATCATCACAGAACTCTGGAAGGGGAGGCAGGAAGGGTAGGTAAGCTTGGAGCTTTGAACGTATTCTGAGGAGCACAGCAAAATTTTCGTTAAGAAGGATTGGCAGAAAGAGAGAACATTAAATATGGCAAAATGGAGACAATTAAGGCCAGAAATGAATGAGATTCAAAACAAACAATAGAGGCAAAACCCCAATAAAACAAAGAGCTTACTGAAAAAGTCCATTTCCAGGAGATCCGACACTCCTGGTCTCCATGGGCACTGCATGTATGTGGTGTACATACATACATTTAGGCAAAATACACATGTCACCTATTTATGTGGTACTTAAGGACAAAAACCACATAATTATTTCAACAGATGCTGAAAATGCATTTGACAAAGTTCAACATGCCTTCATGGTAAAAGTTCTGGAGACTTTAGGAATACATGAGTTATACCTCAAAATGATAAAGGTTATATACAGCACACACATAGCCATTATACTAAATGGAAAGAAATTGAAAACATTTCCAATGCAATCAAGGATGTCCACTCTATCATCTCTTATTTGTTATGTGTTTGAAGACATGACTATAGCAATTAGACAAGAAAAGAGATATAATGGGCTAAGCTGGAAGAGGCAGAAGTCAGACTATCCTTATTTGCAGACAACATAATTTTTTGTTGTTGTTTGTTTGTTTTTGAGACAGGGTTTCGCTGTAGCTTTGGAGTCTGTCCTGGAACTAGCTCTGTGAGTTCGAAGGCTGGCTTCGAACTCACAGAGATCTGTCTGCCTCTGCCTCCCAAGTGCTGGGATTAAAGGTGTGTGCCACCACTGCCCGGCTGACAACATGATTTTTAAGAGCTCCATAGAGGCTGCTAGACAACTCTTGGACTCAGTAAACATTTGCAGTAAGGTTGCAGGGCTCTTGGCCTCAGTGCCATTTTCCTGGCAACTCCTGTACCATGAGAGCAAAGTGGAGGAAGATGTGAATGTGCAAAAGAAGAAAGATGAAGCATGGATCCATGTAAATTGTGCAGCCACAGAGCTGAAGAAATAGAAATAAGGGATGCTGGAGGCTGGGGCACTGGTCCAAGTTGTTGGACTGTATGTTTCTGTCAGTATCAAGCCTCAGTGGATCTGGAACTTCACTAGTATCCGACTGCCAAGTTGTTCTCTGGGGGGTTGCCTTGCTCATAACCCAAACAGCCCCTGTTGACCTCCTGCCCTGGTCTCGAGGACTTCTGGACTAATTCTATCCTCACTTCTGGCCAAGAGTAATGTGTGTACATAAATTGTCCCTTTCTCTGTCTCCGCTAAAGAATCATAAATGTTGCAAGATATAAAATTGATATTAAAAACAGTATCAACCATAGCCTTTATGTATATCAGTAGTGTACTTCCATAGAAAGAGATTATAAAACTATCCCATTCAAAATACTCCCCAATGTTTATTTAGGAATATATATATCCCCCCAAAGGAGAGGACAAGCTCTACGAGGAGAACTAAAACTAAAGACACGGAAAAAGGAAGTTACAGAAGACACTGGATGATGCATAGAGTCTCCATGCTCCTGGATCGTCAGAATTAATATTGTAAAGATGGCTACACTACAAGCATTAGTTTACAAATTTAATACAATAGCTATCAAAATTCTGATGTTATATTTGACAGATTGAGAAAAAATTAATACAAAAATTCATATGGACTCAACAAAAGACCACAAATAACTAAGTAATACTAAGGGGTAATAACAACACAGGACATTTTCTAATGTCTGACCTCAAATTATACTACAGAGCTATACTGAGAAGGTAAGCCTGGTTTTCGCATAAAAATAGACAAGTACAGCAATGAAAGGGTCATGGTATTTATCACGTCATAGCAAACAAACTAGATAAGATATGTAAACCAAACAGTTCCAGAGAGCAAGCCTTTAGATGCTAGGACTTCAGGTGGGCCCTGAACAAGGAACCATGAAGGGACTTGCAGGGTGATGGAAGTCTCTTGCCTGCTGTATGTGTCCATGGTTTCCCCAGTGAACGGTTAGGTCTGTGTTCTGCAGTAACAGCAGCATCGTGTGTGTTTGTTGTTGCATGTTCATGATTCTTCAACAGAATTGATGAAGACACTATTTACATCTAGAGAGGTCTTCTCTGTCTTCCTCACCATTCCACCTGCTGATGTGTTCAATCAGCTTTTTTCTTACCACACGGCTTAGTAAATGTTGGTTCAATTTCTTCTTTCCCTGCCTCTCATTCTTTAAGAGAAGGCGATGTTTTTGCTCTAGGTATCACCCAGCTTTGCCCAGTGTGGGGCCCAGAGATTCATTGCATAGCAGTGTGTGTCTCGAATAACTTCATTGACTAGCTTCCTTCTCTCTGCCAAGGTTAATGCTGCAGAGTCTTCCTCCACAATTTCTAGTGCCAAGTAAATGTTTGCTCTACAGTAGTGTTGCCGAAGTGATGGTGTCACGTTCACACCGTTACAGAGCGTAGTCCACCAGAGACTAAAATCCAGATGATTTAGACACATGTTTGAGACTGTGCAGGGTTAGGCACTGACCCTGTCATTTCACACAGAGAGCTTCAGATGTGCCCGAAGGTCAGAGACTTCACTTCTGTTCTGGTTTGGGGGTTAGTCTCATCAGCAAGTGGAGACAGCTTTGCAAATGGAAGCCCCCAACTTTCAGGCTTTTGATAGCAGCTGCTTTTGTGCAGATGGAGGATGGAAGGTAGGGAGTGTCCCAGCCTTCGCTGGCCACACATTTCAGTTTATTAGCTCCGTCACTTTCTTAATTGCAGATAAACTAATTAACTATGCAGCAGGAGCCTTGAAAACTCCCATGGTGACACTGCCGTGCAGAAAACATAAATCTCCTCCTGATTCCCGGCATAATGGAAGTCCACAATTCCAAAGTGAATTCTCCCGGGAGTGAGTGGCTGAATTTTCTTGGTGTCCTTTGTTGGCTGATTTTCCTGGAGGCTTGTGGTACTGTTTTCCGGGAAGGCAGGCGAAGTGTTTGGCTGTTGAAAACACATTGAGCAGATCTTGAGAATTGATGATTAAAACTTAGTGACCCCAGAGCAGCTGGCACCGCACTTTTCTTTTCTAATAACCCTCCAAAAGTGTTTTTAAATCGTGAATGTGTGTCTATGTGTGGGCTTGCACACTTGAATTCAAGTACTTGAGGGAGTTGGAAGGGAATGTGGGATCTCCTCGAGTTACAGGAAGTTGTGAGCCATCTTATATGGGTGTTGGGATTTGAAATGGACTCTTCTGCAAGAGTAGGTGCTCCTAAACCACTGAGCCATCTCCCCAGCCCCTCTAATGACCCTTACAAGAAGCTTTAAAGTGTCCTTGACGTCATTATATCACAAAACAACCTCTAGGTATTGAGAAACAATTTGGTAGTTCTTAAACAACAGCAGCAACAACAAAAAAGCCCTAAACTTCAAGTTTTCATAGGACCCAGTAGCCGAAAGCACTGAAAACTGAAACTTGCATGTGAGTGTTCCCAGTAGTATAATTCCTGACAGAGGAACGGTGCAGACAGCCTACATGTCGATGACCTGATGCGCAGATCCTCTTACACTCACGTGCTAGATTGAAACACTGATGCATGCTATATGATCACCCCTGAAAACACATATTCAGCCATTCACAGGAGGCCTTCTATTGTCTGGTGCCATTCTTAGGAAATTCACACAAGACAGAAAGCAGGTTCCTGATTCCTAGGGCCTTGAGGATGGGGAAAAGGAGGAGGGGAGACCGTGAATGGGCACAAGATACCCATAGGGATGGTGCAGTGGGAATCGGAGTTCAGACCCTTGATTAAAAACATGTCCTGCTTAGACATTCAGTGTCATGGAAGAATAGGTGTGGAGTTGCCTCCATTGTGGGTGCTGATCTGGCTGTTTGTGGACCTCCCCTGGAGACCTACTTGTTTTAGGCCTAAGATACTTGTATAGGCAGGGAAGGTTCTTAGCTTCCCACACACAGAACAGGAAGATTTCTTTGGTGAGAAGAGCATGAGACAGAGCAAGAGATGTCTAGAAGCCACAGTTACTGGCATTTCCTCACAAACCACATCAGGTAGCTGGTTGCTCACTGGGCAATATAAGTCAGATAAAAATGCAGCCTGAAGTCAGGTGATAGTGGTCCATGTCTTTAATCCCAGGCAGAGACAGACGGATCTCTGAGTTTGAGGCCAGCCTGTTTTACAGTGAGTTCCAGACCAGCCAGGGCTATACAGAGAAGCCCTGTCTTAAAAAAACCCAAGGCTTCCCCGCCTCCCTCCCCAAAAGCAACATTCAGAGAATGGTAACACTCATTGTCTTTGACATTGAGGGTTACTTATACCTCTTCAGTGTTTGTGTCTATGGCGACCATCACAGCCTCATGGCCTCTGTTCCCTGGCTTTGATTATTGAGCAGACTTGTAACTGGCCTGCCTCTTTTCCTCCTGGCCCATTCCACATCATGGTGTCAGCAAGGGTAGTGGGTCAGGGGACAGTCCTCAGGTAGACTCGGACATTTAGCTGTTGACTTTGGTCAAGCTAGTTTTACTTCACAGAACCTCTGGCGTCTCATCTAGAGAACTAGAAACAGTGCTACTCTGCCCGAGGCATGTTAGGATAATTGTTTGTGATAACAGGGATAGGGAACTTATTGTGTGTACCGGGGACTCTGACTCCATGCAGTGTTCAGCACAGAGCTGAGCCTTTGTGAGAGCCCAGCAAATGTCAGCTGCCATTATTATTATTGTTAGTCTACCTCTCAAGCTCAAATCTAATTAGTCTATACCTTCATTATTCATCCAGTTGGAACTGGCATCCAAGTCCTTTGTCAGTTGGAAACATTTTGGACTGTTTCCCCTCGATGGAGTATTCCCGGCCTCCCCAGAAAGTGCCTCTGCGTGGCCACACTTTCAAACACGCAGGTTTTGAGCCAGCACAGTGTCAGGACTTGGCCTTGGTCTCCTGCTCCCTGGACAGGGTTCTTGCTTTATGTGACTGTCGTTGCCTGTAACAACATCGGCCTTTCTCCAGGGCTGGGTTCAGAAACATTTGAATGCACCGTGGCTATTGCCACATTGGCTCTTCTCCATGGTGTCTGGGTGTTGTTGAAGTCATAACCCTCCTTTCTTTGCTTAGAGCCCTGGCAGCTCAGGTCACTCCTGTAGCATTCTGACACCGGAACAAGATTGCCAGTGTGCGTCAGGTGTGAAATTACTAATGGTTCAGGGTCAGGAACAGGTACTCCGGGCACCCGGGTTTGCTTCTCTCATTGCTCTGTGGAGTCCCTGCTCACTCAGAGGTACCAGGAATCCGGGTTGCACCAAGAGGGCACAATAAGACCTTTGTGGCAGAGTGCTGAACTCGCTGTATCTGTGACTCTAGCACTTTCTCTCATGTCTTTCTGTTTGTCATTCTTGCTGTTAATAACACCTGAAAGATTTATCAGGACACAGCTGAGAGTTTAGACAGCCACAAAACTCTCCAAGATACATCATTCTTAAGGTGTGTCCTCGCTGAGGAAGCGGTACCCACGTTAATTCTCATGAACTCTGGTGAGATCTGGAGGGCCTGGTGGGTGTTGGATGGATAGCCCCCTGCAGCAGCGCTCATGACTTCTCTTTGTTCTCTTATGTGTGAGAGTATTAAGATGGCACACATTCTGATCGCTGGCTGGAGACCCGCGGGTGCCATGTGGTACCACACCAAGCCTGCTCATCCCACCCCTTCCCAGCCTCAGGCTTGAGGGAGCCATAAGGGAGGAAAGGGAGGGCCCAGACTCCTGCTCCACACAGCAGCGTCAAGGGCCTACTCTAAGCTCTGGTGAGACTTTTTCAGTTCTCTTCTTCAGCTGAGGCCCCGGGCTGCATCCTTTCCCACGCTGGACTCTTAAGGCCTCTGTCCGGCCCACACTGTGGGAGAACCGCAGGGCTGGTTTTATGCCTTGATGCCCTCCCTCTTCTATCCCTGACCAACAGGGAGCACGGAGCTGCGAGGGTGTGGGTGACCTCCACCATACAGCCCAGCCTCAGATGCCTGCCAGAGGGAAGAGTACTTCCCACTCTGCAGAGGTACCTCACCTTTCAACTCTGTGTGGAGAAAATGGCTGGCCAGTGAGGCCAAGCCTGCACTCTCTTACTATAAATGACAAGAGCCTACACTTCTCTTTTGACTGAAAAATACCTTATACTGCCTCTCTACTAGGTAGTCATGTAGTCAAGGCCTGAAACAGTAGACTTGAGGACCCCTTTACCCTGGAGTGTGGCCTCTACAGCACCAGGTCAGGATAGGGCTTCATGGTCCCACAGGAAAATGGAGATGCTGTCAGGAGGAGTCTGCTGGCTGAGGAATCGTGTTCTCTACACTTTGCTCTCGTGATAGCTGCAGAGGTCCCTCCCCTGCCTCTCCTGCAGGCTCTCTGCTGTTTTCTGCAGGACAGCAGCACTCCATGTCTGTGGACTTTCACAATTGGACTTGGGAGTCCTCCAAAGGCAGAGTCCAGTCTCCTGCAAGCTCTGGTGTGTCTCCAGTGTCCCTAGTGTTCCAGAGAACACAGTTCAGGGGTGTGGGTGCCAGCCAGCAACATTTGCTTATGATCCAGCAGCCCTTGGAAGGTGTCTTTTCTTCTGAAAACTTGGTTTCTCCTCTAGGGAGCAGGCTGAGTCTTGTGAGGGTTGTGCAGTGTGCCCAGACCAGTGTATCGGGCGGATTGACAGTGATATCTATTTGTAAAGTGTGTGGTGGGATGTAGCTACCGAAACTCCTGTGTCTCCAACTTGTTTGTCTCCATTTCTGGAAACCACAGGTTGTGATCCTCCTGGTAGGGCTTCTACTTTTTAAAGCAGCGGTCAAAAGGAAATTCAGGCAGTGATTTCATTGTTTCCCATGGAGTGCCAGGGAAAGGTTATATAACGAGTGTTTCTGAGCTGTTGCTGTTTTCAGGACTTCTGTTCTTTCCTCTGCTGCTTTGTTCTAGCTCATGTCCAAATCCATATTCATTGCTACTCTGCTCTCAAGCTCTCCGAATGTGGCTCTTGCTACTCGTTATGGCCACCAGCACACGCATGCAGGTGTGGCCATCCTGTCAACCAGGGGCCAGGGGCCCCTCCAAATAGCCAAGGAGAACCTGCTGGATGACAGCTGCCACTGCTCTCGGGTGACTTCTTGCTATCCCTGGAGTTAGGTGCCCGATTCCTCTGTGTGGCACTCCTTGGTTCCATGTGGCTTTCCTTTTAAAGCAGAGGCAAGGACAAAGGGTGGGGAATGCAGAGGCTGCCCCAGACCAAAGGGCTTGGCCCAGGACCAGTAGATCAGACTTGTTGAGGCTTGCAGCTCCAGCTCCTACTGTCCCCCTGGTGGAAACGTTCTTCTCAGCCTGTAGGCCTGCTCTTTGCAATGAGTGACTTAAGGCGTCTCCTGCACTAGGACCTAGGTTCTGTTCACTGCTATGTACCCATGTCTTAGCCAGCTCTGGGACATGGTGGGTGTTAGTATATACTTACTGAGTTACAACCCTGGTGTTGAAAGGCCACACAGTCCTCTGGGGGAACAGCAGCAGAGCTAAGCACACATGTGCATCTTTACAGAGCCCTGGGAAACTCAGCTTTTAAAAAGTAAGTAACCATGACAGTTAGCTGTTTATGGTAGACATTAGTTATACTTGGAAAATAGTTAATTGGTTATAAGTTAAAACCATGATGTGGGTCCTGTATATCCACCAGGGTTCCTATGAAAGAAACCCTTGGAAGATAAAGAGTGTTGGCAAGGTCGTGGAGAAACTGAGATTTATAACTCCTCAAAAAGTTAAATATGGAGTCACTGCATGATTCTGCAACTCTGCTTCCAGGTAGACTTAGGAGTGCTAAGAACACATAACCACACATGGCCACAGCAGCGTCGCCGACAGCAGCGTCGCTCACAGAGCTGACTGAGGTGTAGCTTTAGTGTCCATCAGCTGACCAGTGGAGCAGTGAGGCGGGGAACAGCTGTGTTGTGTTCAGCCACTGGAAGGGATGATGGGCTGATCAGTGCTGCAGCCTGGCTGAGCCTTGAGCTTGTTAGGTGAACAGGTGAAGTGATGAGTCTGACTCTCCAGACTGAACATTCAGAGATGCAAATCCACAGGGACTCCACAGATATGTGGGCTGCAGAGCTTGACTGGGAATCTAGGAGCAGCTGCCTAGTGAGTGGGTAGGGACTTTAGGGTTCATGGAAAGGTTGGTAAGCTGACAGAGGTGGGTTGTACCCTACCATGAGTTTTCCATTTCAACACAGTTAAGTTTATGTCAACTCCACCTTCAACAACAACAGAAAATATTGAAAATTACAAATCACCCTATCACTTTGACAGGCTGGTTCCTATAGTGACGGGTGACAACGATGCCATGGTAATTAGACATCTCTGTGCCCTTCTACCTGTCTGGCATCACTGAGTCTGATGTCTAGTGGAGGACAGAAGCATCATGGATGGCCACTTGACTTCCTTTCAGTTTTTCCTTATTCTATGCACGGCCCCAGATTTTCCTTCCCTCCCAGTTGTGTGTCTTCTGGGTGCTGGGTCACCTGCTCCTGGAGCAGGTTCATTCTGAGCAGATCCATCCTTTGAGCCCTTCCTTGCAGTTTTCTCTGTCCCAGGCTCTGTGTTATGACTGGGCATGCAATCCCAGGGAGCTCAGATGTCAAGGAGGAAGAGGAGGAAAGACTCAAACTGACCTTCTGGTTTCTGTGCTCCCAAACTGGGAGGAAGAGTATGTTTTCACTAGGAAACTTTCTCATTGTAAGCTCTCACTGGAATCTGGGGTAATGGCGCTTGCTATAGATGTCTACTGCCTCAGAAGTGGAGCCCTTACCCCGACGAGCTCTCAGCGGTTCATTTGGGGCTTGTTCTTTGTCACCCTTGGAGGAAGCAGTACATGGTGCTCACACTAAGGCTCCCTGGGAAGGGTGCTCCAGGCATTGGGATTGTACAAGCAGAGAAGCACCAAGAACAAGATAAACTTCAGAAGGAGCGTGGCCTGGTCAGATACGGCAGTGCTGAGCATCGGTACAGGAGAAAGAAGCAGGAAAGGCACAAGAACAGGGCAGCAGTCAGCATGGGCTTTGGGGTGGCAGAGAACATGGGTTCCGGGTAAATGGCTTTAGTTGGTGTTGAGGCTGTTACTAAAGTACATGTAAGCTCAGGTAAGTCCTACCCACTTCACTTTTCTCATCTGCCACATGAGGAAAATAGAAGCACTCATGCCCTAAGGTAAACACTGGAGGTAACTCCCAGCATACAGTTTACACTTATGATGTGACCTTATGCTACCAGCAGGGTCAGACTAATGGAGGCTTGCTTTGTAATCATCTGGCTGTTATATAGCAGCATATGTATGCTACAGACCCCCCCCCCCCCAGCATTATGGCAGCACTTACAGCAGATTGCAGAGAAGAGACGGCACGCTGCGCATGGTCGAGCTGAAACCAGACGTGAGCTTATGTCTTGCCCTTGGAGTGGTGATAGGTGCTGTAGATGTGAAACACGTGACTGACAGGTCCCAGGGACTCAGGCTGTGGCAGGGTGGGTTTTGGTTTCCTCTGGTGGCTCTGAATGGAGGGGTATGGCAGATGTGCCGTGATGTGCTCAGTCTGTGGTTGTTGTACCACACAGGCAGGTCCTAGAGGGAAAGTAGCCATTGTCTAAGTGAGTGTGAGCCAGAGGTAGACAGAGCACAGCTAGTCTTCTAAGTGATGTCACCCTGAACTGAGGCAGCCACTCAGGGAGAGACTCTGGAACAAGAGATGGGGTCAACTCCTGTATCTGAGGGCTCAAAGAGATGCTCGGGAGAGTTCAAAGATGAAAAAAGTAGCAAAGGACCACCCCGAAAGACAGAAGCGATCAAGGGAGGGAAATGTGTAAAATGTCTGCTGAATTTGTCAGTGTGGTGTAGGACACATGGGCAGAAGGCAAATTATGTGTTGAATAATTGCCGAGATGAAGTAACTAAGCACGAAGCAACGTTTGGTTTTGAAAATTAGGAGAGAACGTGTCAGAAATGTGGCTTGTGCAGATGTGTCTCTGTCCCCACTGCCTGGAGCCTCTGGCTCTTGCGAGCTGAGGGGTATATGTGTGTGGTAACTGCTCCCCGCTGTGCTACCGCAGACTTTGATGAGAGATATTTAAAGGTTGTAGTCTTTCTCAATTCATTTGTTGTGTTCATTAAGGATTTAAGCTAGCTGCTCTGTTCTTTGTTAAGGTATTTTTAGTTTCTCTAAATTTCTTCGCACTTGTTAATTAATCCTAAAATCATTCTTACTTGTCCCCCCACCCCCACAGCAATTTCCAAGTCAGCCCTCCCCCACAAACCCCTGTACACCCCTGTCTCTTCTCAGCCCTGAGTTAATAGGTTTTTGCACTGACCTTATCCGGTCTGCAAGGTCTGAATCGGTAATTATAATCTGAGTGTCCCCCTCCTTGAAAGGTGGTTTATTGAAGCGGGGACAGTAATAACGAATGGCAAAGCTGATATATTCTGTCCAGAGAGTCAGACCCATCTGATTTCAGGACTCAGACAAGTCCCTTGGGGTTGACTTTCACTGAAGCACTTGCTGTCCCGCATCCGGCCACCCACAGTCTCCCTGTTGCTCTCTCAGTACTCCATCACTCATTTGTTTCTCGATTTGATGCTAAAACGGCATCAGTGAGGCTTCAAGTCTGCTGGGTGCTAAATGGCAGTAACACTCAGGGGACCTGACACCAGGAGCTGGAACTGTTTCCTCTCCCCTCTGGGCAAGGTTCTGGGCACTGGAAGAGAGAGTGGTCCCTTTCTTAACAGCTCAAACTAGGAGGTCGGTCACTGTGAGCCAGGCCATTCCTGTGTGCTGCAAGGAGATCCCCTGGGTGAAACTGAGGGCTCTTCTGTAGTCCCGCCACATCTGGCTGTCGGCATGCCCTCTGTGTTCTTCTACAGTCCCGCCACATCTGGCTGTCGGCATGCCCTCTGTATTCTGCAGCCCCACCACATCTGGCTGTGGGCATGCCCTCTGTATTCTAATGCAGTCCTGCCACATCTGGCTGTGGGCATGCCCTCTGTGTTCTTCTGCAGTCCCGCCACATCTGGCTGTCGGCATGCCCTCTGTATTCTAATGCAGTCCCACCACATCTGGCTGTCAGCATACCCTCTGTATTCTTCTGCAGTCCCGCCACATCTGGCTGTCGGCTTGTCCTCTGTATTCTTCTGCAGTCCCACCATATCTGGCTATCAGCATACCCACTGTATTCTGCAATCCCTCCACATCTGGCTGTCGGCATGCCCTCTGTATTCCCATAGCTACCACTGGCTGAGGGAGGACTCAGCTCCACAGGAATGAATGAGAAGGACTTTGTTTTATAAAAATTACTTTAAAAAATTGTACCAGAAATGAGACTGTTTCGGGAGAGGTGTGGATTTGGACGATTTGGTGGGCAAATCTGAGCAAGGTATGATGATGTCTGTGTATGAAGATGTCATGATGAAACCTGTGATTTTGTATGTTAACTAAAAATATTTTAAAAGTTGGATAAAACTGAAGAAATTGTGGTTCCAATACCCATGTCATCTGATTTACCTGTCACCATGTTTAAGCGTGCAGTGACATGTGGTGAGTCACACGGCACTGTGGGTACCATCACTGTCTCTTGCTGAACTCTACTATGCTGGACCCTCCCATTTAATTATTTTGCAGCGTCGGCATGCTATAGTGCAGTCTCTGATCCTTCTTTATTCATTAAATATTTATTTTCTGCCTACTTATTAGGGACTAGACTTAGCCCTGGGAATGCTGATCAAATGAGTTAGGGGCTATCTCTAAGGAACTTAGACTCTGGCAAGGAACACAACAGTGAAAATTCAGTACCCAGCTGTGCCAGCTTTCTCGGGAGAGCAGGAGCTGTGTGGCTGGGGCCTGCAGTGTAAGATCAGATCCCGGCGTGGAGAGGTAAGTGGGCCATGGCTGTCTCTACAGGCTTCATTTGGTTGTTCTTAACTCGGGAAACTGGAAATTTCCACTGTTCTGCTTCCTCTGGGTTCTGCTAGTGCTGTGCTGCCCAGTGCATACCTAAAGAGAGAGGTTGCAACTCAACTGCCGATGAGTCAGGCGTGTGGCATAGCGGCTGTCCCCACGGTCTGGTTAGGACTGGGGTGCGGCTCGGTAGAGAGAAGGCCCAACATCCTCTTTATTTCCAGGCTCTAGGATGTCTGACTTGGCTTCAAGAAGCTACCTAGAATAAAAAGCCTGTCAGGCCTTTTAGGCTCTTTGTCCTGTGTGATTGCTCTGAGTGTTACAGTGGCCTTTACGATGGTGAGTGCAGCCTACTACTTCTCTGTTCCTTCCTGCTTTCTCTCCACTCTGTCCTTCTGTGGCTTATCCTCCCCCATTTCAGATGGTTGTGGCTGTTGTGGCCAAATAGTACACAGTTGAATGAAGTTGTATTTGGCGCAGTGAGGATCAGAGAGCAGATCACCTGTTGGTCCTTAGGCATGTCATCTAGGGTGAGCCATGTAATCTCTATGAGCTTCAGCTTCTGTGTGTCAGGCCCAGGTAAGATTGACCTGGGTGCTGTATGAGCAGAGGGAGTGTATGCAATACCTAGGTTCAGGCACAGTCCTGCCCTCCGGAAGGAGGGGACGGAGGAGCTCAGGTTCATGCGCTGCTTGAAATACAAGGTTCCTTGCACTGTACAGTTGATCAGCCATGAGCCAAGAAATATCCTTAGTTCCTCCAGTCCTCAGCTTCCTCCCCTGTGAGCCAGGGACAGTAAGAACTGCTCCCGACAAAGTCAGGATGCTCCTCTGAGCACTGGGCACAATAAGGGAACAGTGGATACTCCATAATCAGAATCCACCATGCAGCCTTAGAGTCCTAAGAACATTTTCCCCTCTGGCTCTTTTCTCAAAAACGCAGGGTGGTACGTCTCTGCCTGCCTGCCTCCTGGGCTGTAAACTCAGGACAGGACGGGAACAGAGTCACCATCCCTCCTCCCCAAGTTTGCAGATGGAAATGGAAGTAATGCAGCGGTCAGTCGGCACAGTGCACTGCGGTTCATCCTTTCACCACACAGGGCCGCCTGTCCTCACAGAGAGCTCAGCAATGTTTAGGTGTGCTGAGGTCTCTCTCAGAAAGAAGATTAGTTGTTTGCTTTAGAATTTTCACCCTTTTCCATTCCACACTTGGTGGTCTTTGGATTCACAGAATGAGAACTCCGGTCTCCTTCCCTTCTGTAGTGAATGGACTGGGTAGGATACTGAAGAGGCCCTAAGCTTCTCTCCGAATGCTGTTTATTTAATATTTGGCATTCTTCCTCCAGGCTGAAGGTGCCTTATTTGTGGACCTGACTCAGAGGCAGGTGGGCGGCCAGGCTTTGCAGGGAGATGCCCACACTTTTCTTTCTTTCTTTCTTTCTTTCTTTCTTTCTTTCTTTCTTTCTTTCTTTCTTTCGTTCGTTCTTTCTTTCTTTCTTTCTTTCTTTCTTTCTTTCTTTCTTTCTTTCTTTCTTATTTTTTAATTTATTAAAGATTTCTGTCTCTTCCCCCCCCGCCGCTTCCCCTTTCCCTCCCCCTCCCCCAATCAAGTCCTCTTCACTTGCCCACACTTTCTAATGATTTGGAGAGCAGTGGGGTACAGGAGAGGCTATGGATTTTGAACAATGGTTCAAGAAACACTTGCCGAGAGCCTTTTGCATGGAAGGCTGTTCTTGGCCAGGGAGCTGGCAGGTAATGGATGCACGGTGCCCTGCCCTCCTGCCTACCTACTAGTGAGAAGTAGCTAGGGTGAGAAGTAGCTAGGCATTTACAATTTAAGCTCTTTTATAGGAGATTTTAGGTATGAGGGAGCAGAAGAGAAAAGGCAGAGTAGGGCCAGGGAGGGAGTCTTTGGTGGCCGGGGTTAGGTTGCCACACTAGGGAGACTGAGTGGGTGGGGCTTTAGCTCCCAGCCTGGCTTTAAGCTTCCCAGTTAGGTCACAGACACAGAAGCCACACAGAAGTTATATGCTGACTCTAGTGTTGAGGCTGTCAGCACCCAGGTGATGACAGGTGGCTCTTGTTTTTTTTTTTTTTTTTAAGATTTATTTGTTTGTTTATTTATTATGTATAGTGTTCTGTTTGCATGTACATCTGCATGCCAGAAGAGGGCACCAGATCTCATTACAAATGGTTGTGAGTCACCATGTGGTTTCTGAGAATTGAACTCAGGACCTCTAGAAGAGCAGTCAGTGCTCTTAACCGCTGAGCCATCTCTCCAGCCTGACAGGTGGCTCTTAAAGTGGCTTTTCAGTGAACAGCTGATTGGCGGTGTCTGCAGGCTCTCACCTGACTTTCTTGAGCTATAGCTGGCTAAGCTGTGAAGCTGTAGAGTAAGTCCCTGCTTGTAAGTTTAGGAGAAGAGAGAGTCAACTCAGGGTCACGATTGCCACACAGAAGAAAAGCTCAGTTCTATCCTCCCAGGACCATGTGCCAGTCACCCAGTGGTAGCACTTAACTGGATCCAGAATAGAGGCATTGATTAGCTGTTTGAGAATCAGAGGGGCAGGTATCAAAACTGAACATGTAAACTCATGAAATATGTCTTCCTTCCCTCCCTGCCATAACACACACTGTAAACTCAGTGGCTGAAAACAACACAGATTTATATCTTGTGGGTCTGGAGGTTTCGTTATTCGGACATCAAGAACTCCCTTTAGGTTTGTGTGTGTTTGTGTGCATGTGTGTGGTGTGTGTATATGTTTGTGTGTGGTGTATATGTGTGTGTGTTATGTGTGTATGCACATGTGAGTGTGCATCCTAATTCCTTGTCCTCTTTAGCATCCTTTCTTGACTCCTAGCCCTACTCTGTCTACAACTAGTGTGAGTAGCGTGGTATTTCCACTCCTGACCTTGCTGTCCTCCTTCTCCCAAGCACTCTTGGCAATGGCATTGTGAGCCTACCTGGATAATTCTGGGGACTCACCCTATCTTGGAATTTTTCACTGGGTCACTCCTGCAAAATCCCTATGTGTAGACTACATGCTGACAGGTGCTAGAGACTGGAACACAGATATCTTTGGGGGGGGGGACAGACATCTTTTTAACCTATAACCATGTATTGACTCACACAATTTTACAGTTAATTTATCTGAAGAATTAAAATGGGCCGGTGCACGTGTGTGTGTGTGTGTGTGTGTGTGTGTGTGTGTGTGTGTGTGTGATGTTCTCGGTCACAGCATTATTTATAATGCCAGAGTTGGTAGAAGCAGCATAAATGTCCCGCAATGGCGAATTGATTAACTGATGATCTCTGTCCATGTGACACAGGACCAGTAAGGATGAAGGTCTGGGAGGATATATTTTCATGTGGAAAGATATCTCTGACTTAAGACACAAAGGGCAAATCATAAAACAGAGCAAGGATGTGAGCAGACTGACAGGAAACCGTCTTTGCTAAGCACGCACTGGGAAGTGCTGGGAGCATGCTCAAGGGGGATCATATCCATGTGGTGGGGCTCGGGGGTGGACTTCTAGGTAGGCTTCTTACTGTATAGATTTTGTACAAAAAAGAAAGGATTGAATTTAGTGGAATAGAATCAGCAGGAGAGCGCAGCCAGTGAGGTTAGGTTTCCCTTTGAAAGACATCTTTACCTCACCCCCCAACTCCTCGCCACTTTCCAATGGCAGCTTCTGTCTAGTGTTCCTGAATGCAGGCTCTCCTGGTGTCTGCCATGCGCTCTTCCCAAGCTGCAGCTCATTTCTCCATCCATCCTGGTGGGTTCCTCATCCCTCCCACTGCCTGCCTGTCCTGGGGGAGAAGGTAGGCAGGCTGCCGGTAGAGGACGTGCGTTTCCAAGTCACTGCAGGGTCTTGGTTTCATGCCTGCTTTTGGACTTGGAGTTTTGAGCCTCTTTCCTCCCTGAATTCATCCATCCATCCATCCATCCATCCATCCATCCATCCATCCATCCACTCATTCATTCATTCATACATACATGTATGTGCATGTGTACATGTGTGTTTCTCTCTGCTTTCACACTTTCCTATTTTTATGTGTTTTCTCTACCATCTCTCTCTTCTAGAGATCCTGTGACAGCCTCTGTATCAGATTGGTGGCTGTGTTCCTTCACCCCTGTTCCTAACTTAAGCACTGATTCCTACCCTCTCGCTCCTCAGCTGCTGACCAGGGAGAACGGGCAGGGAGCTGAGGTTGGCCCCTTAGCTCTTCTCTCTCGTGGCAGAGTTGAGCTAGTTTCCCCTGCAGATACAGCTGTTGCTATACTTCGATAAGGAATCATGTGGCTTCTTATTTATATGATAGAAAGGAAACAAATTAAGAATAATTTATTAATGGTTTGCTTGCAACAGCAATAGAAACATTATGCAGCCCTTTGTGACCCCTGTCCAGAGACCCCTGGAGCTTGTACCAGCTATGGAGCCTGTATGGGGCATCCTCCCCATTTTGCTGTGCAGAAGCAGATGTGAAGCTGTATACGGCTAAGTGTTGGCGTTAGCTACAGTGTTTGTGTCTCTGGGTGCCTCAGCCAGTGATGCTGGCTCAATGTGTTTGTCACCGAGACTAGAGAAGTCATATGATAAAAGCCAAGGCATATACAGCACATGCTGAGGGCTTCCTGCAGATCAGACCCTACCACTGTCCCACCTATGTTGACTTTTGCCCTTGCTAATTAGGAAGAGAGTGCACCGAGTCTCTGAAGAGGTGACAAGTGTTGTCCTCCCTTACACAGCTGTGTGTCCGCACACCAGGCTCCCAGGTCCATACCTGTCTGTAGCCCTCTCTCTCTGTGACTTCCTTGGGGAGAGTACTGACCACTTTGGCCATCTAAAGGATGCATGCCCTCAAGCATGGCACACTCAGGTGAGCTGTTGGAGAGGTTTCCAATGTCTCTGAAGACACAAGGGGCCATCCCCACTTCACTTTTCTCTGTTAGGATTGGGTATTGAACCTGTGCTAGGCCGCACTCTTCCATGAGCTGCATTTCCAGCCCGAGAGGCTCATCTGTGTTGCTAGAACACAAACCCTTTCCCATCAGGCATTGCCAAATCAATCCCACAACCCATGCAAGGACAAAATTATACAATTGCCTTTTCTCCCCTTCTCTTTTGGGCATTGATTGACAGCCAAAGAAGGGGAGGCATGTGTCAATAGACCAAAGAACTTTATCTGTCTTCCCTGAAGAGTTCTGTTTCAATACACATACGATTCTCCTTTTAAGTTACTAAATCAATTTCTCAGATGCCCAGGTCTGAAAGAAGTTCTTATGGACATCTGTGGGTCATGTGTGAGTGGATGATCTGCAGCTTCCAGACAGATGGTGGGGAGGGACAGAGGGCCTGGCATGAGTACCCTGGGAGCCTGTTGAGGTGGGAGAGTTGTATGTGGTCTCTAGGGTGTGTCACAGGTTATGGGGAGGGGGAGACAGGCAGGGGCAGGTTGTGGAGAACCCTGTATTTTGCAAAATTACAAAAAAGAGTACAGATTGCTCCTGAAGGATATATAGTAATTGAGTATTATAATCAAGTTACTTTTTAGAAAATTACTTGGTCAGTAGTGAAGGATGGCTTTGAGAATTTATTCATGTGTATATGCATGCATGTATACATTCACATGTGGCCTTGTGTTAAATGTTCAGAGCAAATGTCACTAATGCAGAGACAATACTTTTAGGACATTGGTTGTCTGTGGGGAAAAGATGGACCTGCAGATGTAACAGGAGAATGCAAGGTGACACAGAGGAAGGCAGTTCATATCAGCCAATGAGTGGTCATGGGTAGGGCTTGCTTTCCAAGCAGAAGGGGTAGAAGAAAGTCAAGTATGGATGCATTAGAAATTGGAAAATCACAAGTTGGATATGTTGCTGGATGTAATGAGTGAAGCAAAAGTAGTCTCAGGGAAGTGAGGAGGAGGGGTCTGAGCTTGGGTAGAATCCTCAGGTCTAAGAAAAAGGCCATTCAGCAGGGGACAGAGCCCAGACCTACCTAAGGTTGTGGGTCAGCACCACTGAGTCATGAGCAGAAATGGGGTGCCAGAACCCCTCCTTGTTCTACACCCCTCATCTGCTGTCAGCTGTTCCCCCCACATATGCTTGTTTCTGTGATATTGATTATTTGAGCCCATGTGTGGGAGTTTGGGATGCCCATCTTGCAGGCATCACTTCTGGTCAGCAAGAACAAGGTGCAATTTCCTGTGTCTTATTGCAGGAGAGAGTTCCCTGCACACCCTGGTATCTGCAGAAGCAAGACAAACTTACTTATTTTGGTCTTAAGTGTCTATAAAGAGACAGTGCTGAGGTACAACCCCCATATACAGAACGTGCCCAGGACCTGGAGGCCATGTGAGTTTCTCTTCCTTAATCCTGAGCCCCAGGACCCTTGGAGATCTGCTTCTCCCACTGTCCCCACTCCCTGCCTGACCCCTGCTTGGGACCCTCTTCTTGAATGTGGCTATTGCCCATCGTCGGTCTCTTACCTGATCTTAGGCGTTCTTCTTGGTCACCTTGGTCTCATCTCCTCTCTGGCCCAGGTTCCAACTTGTCTCCTTGGTGAGATCCCTTCGACCTTTTTTGACCTTTTGTGTCCACCCCAGTGACCTCTTCGAGCTTCAGGGGTCCTCCCCTGTAGACAGGCAATAATACGGGCATGCAAGGTCATCGCGATATACAATGAGGTACTGTAAGCCCAGACATGGCACCAGGGCCTAACATATGTTGAGCCCTCAGTGTGATGGCCGTGATGGTCAGAATGGACAAATGTCCATTCTAGTTGAACATCTCCCTGCTTGCTACCCTTAGCAAGGCTGGCATGTGCTGTGAGCATTAGCGCACATGTGCAGACACATGCATACATATAATCTACACACACACATGTGGGTATGTGGCCTGTACCCACAGTGGTAATGGAGTTACCCTGTCTGCCCCGGACGAGGATGAATAAACTGGAGACGATGAGCTAGAAATCGCTGTAACTTACAGACTGTAAGCAGCCTGCTGCCTCCGTGTAGTGGGTGTTGAGTCACAGACAGGGCTGCCCCTACTCCCACGAGAGTGTGAAGGGCTCCGAATCAGTTGCTTTTGACTTCTAGGTCTATTTAAGGCCGCTGTGCTACTGAAGGGCACCTAACCCCGTCAGTGGCACAGCGAGTGGTTCTCTGCAAGCAGGCTAGGACATGGCAGAATGAGACTGAAGGGGTGGCATTGGAGCTCTTGGGCACAGCATCATAACACTCATTAGGCCTGTCACCCGCAAAGTGCTTTCCCGACTGTTGTCTTAGCTTCCCGTGACAGGCTGCTACACCTTAGTGGGTTACAAATTGGCAGCATAGAAGACTCACCTGTGTCCTGTTTTACATACAGGGGGCTTGCTATGCAAGTGATCCCCATATGTGTTTGTTCTTCTGAGAAGTGTTATCACTGGAGCGTGGCTGTAAATAGTGTCCGCGACTTAACAGTTTGCAGCGCCGATCAAATATGAACAGATTGCAACAATAAATAGAAGCACGGAGCACAAAAATCAGAATAGCTCCACCCAGGTTGTTCATTATCTCATTCACCTTGTGGCAGGAACTGTGAGTGTCCCAGTTCTGAGAAGGTTCGTGGTAAAGACAGGGCTATTAGCTGTGACTCCAGATGTAGGCCCCTGAACAGGAACCTTGAGGAAGTATCTTGTGGAGTCTGATCAGAGAGGCCGTGAGGCCTTGACAGGTGGGTGTGGGATGCTGCCATTCTGCCTTCTACCATTCCCTGTGCAGTACAGTCTGGCTCTGGAATACACTGAGATGACTGGGCTATAAGAACAAGAACACGGGTCAGCAGTTCTTTTTTTTTTTTAAGTGTAATATTGCTGGGTAGTGGTGGCTCAGCCCTTGGGAGCCAGAGGCAGGCAGATCTCTGCCAGCCCTGACTACAGAGTGAGTTCCAGAACAGCCAGGGCTACACAGAGAAACCCTCCGTGTCTTAGAAAAAAAAAAGAAGTAATATTTTATTAATTCATTGAGCATTTTATACATGCATATAACATACTTTGATCTACTCCATCCTTCCCAATTTCATATCCCTCTCCTTTTAAAGAACAAGCCTCTAAGTCTAGTTTGTGGTGCTCATATACGCATGGGGGTGGGACCATCCTCTGGAATACGGTCAACTCACCAGGGACACTACCCTTAAAGAAAACTGACTTTCCCTCCCCAGAGTCCCGTCAGCTGTCAGCTGGGCGGGGAAGGGGGGGGCCTAGTGAACCTCTCCCCACTCCATGCTGGAATGCCAACGGGCTTGATCTTGTACAGGCAGCCGCAGCAGCTGTGAGTCACGAGGGCAGCGTCCTGTCATGCCCAGAAGACACCATTACACTCCGGCCCTCCCTGGCCTCTGGCTCCTAACAGTCTTTCTGCTCCCTCTTCTGCTACGGACCACGAGCCTCAGGTGGGGCGGTTATGGTCCAGGTGTCCTGTTGGTGGCTGAGCATTTCATAGTCACTTGCTCTCTGCACGTTAGCCAGTCGTGAGTTTCTCTATCAACACACCCACTGCACGAAGAAACTTCTCTTCTGAGCTCCGAGAGCTGTGCTAATCTGTGGATGTAGAAATACACATTTATAGAGTGGTTTGATACTATATATATTTAGCAAAATCAGAGTAGGTTCAAGGTAGGCAGCGCTTAAACTTGTCTTCAGATGGGGAGAACATGAAGGACTAGGAGTTTTCTTCTCTGCATAGAAAAGAATTCAGAATGTGGGTATGAAAGTTAAGCAAGCTAGTTGTTGTCCCATGGGAGGACTCTCACACTGCAAGTGGAGGGACTCATTCCTGTTAAAACGCTGAGGCATATATGTGTGTGTGTGTGTGTGTGTGTGTGTGTGTGTGTGTGTGTGTGTGTATAATATCCAGTGCATGCCTGGCTCCCCAAACACTAAACCTTTCTGGGGTAACTCTCACCATCCTGTTGGCCTTTCCCACTTGTCCAGTAACTGAGGGCAGGGCTATGATGGTCCTTTCACTTCTGTGTTTCCAGGGACACGCAGTAGGATGGCAAGAGCAGAGGGATAAGAGCACACTTGCTTCTCTCCATGCTGGTGCTCCCCTGGTGCTCCCCTGGTGCTCCCCTGGTGCTCCCCTGGTGTGTGCGCACGGACCCTGGACCTGTGGCTTGGGTGCTGGTCCTGTGGGCTGCTGAGACTGAGCCTATGTTATTTTGTTGTGGCCTCTGCCTCGGCTTATACGCTTCTGGGAGTTAATCCCCTGGAACTTGTTCTGAGAATTAGATTGACATTCACATATAAAAGCATGTTGAAAACCACAAGATGTTGGTGATTGAGCTCTGTCTGTCTGTCTGTCATAATTGCGCTCCTTTTTGGTTGGATAGATGTTCATGCTTAAGATAAAAAGAATCCTAAAAACGTTTTAGTGAGTTTTGATCTAATCTTTGGTTTCTCATCTTCTCACCCTGGAGTTATCAGTTTAAGATAAATGTAATGACTACTGTATGACAACGGAATTGAAAGGGAGCTTCTTATCCGACACAGACGACTTATCTGCACAGCGTTAGCCAGTGTGACCTACTGTCTCCTGTGACTTGATTGTGCCCTACTGTCTCAGGCCCAAAAGATGCGTCAGCCGAGAAACCTAGACATGCAGGAGAATCTTGTCTGCGTGCTATGAGCGTGTCCGTTGTTCTCGCTAAATAAATAAAGTAATTCATTTAAATATATATTAAATCAGAGGTGGAGGTATTGTTAGCATGGCAGAGGCATTCAGATATACAAACATGCTTTTGCCTGTGGAGGCACCGTGCAGTTTATAGCAAAGAGAGCAGAAGAGGGGGGTGGCAGGGGTGGGGGGGCGGCTAGAGTAGATAAGAGGACCAGAAATAGACAAAGCACAAAGTGGGTGTTTAAGTATTTAAAACTTTAGGGCAGACTAAGACATGAGGCCAAGAAATGGGAGTGTGGGAGGGAAGCCTGTGGAAGAAAGCCAGGTATGGTGGTGCCCACCTGTCATCCCAGCGCTTAGGCGGTGGAAGCAGAAGATCAGGAGTTCAAGGCCTAGCTTTAGCTTCACAGAGAGTTGAAGGCCAGCCTGGGCTGTGTGAGACCCTGTCTCAAAACAACAACAGTAAAAATAAAACAAATATGCACACAAACATAGGGAGCAATGGAGAAATTGGTAACTTCCACCTCATAGAGGGAGATCTCCTATCTGAGCACTGGTATAATGGGTTAGTTATCAAAATAATTTTACAGGTACTTTGAGTCCCATTTTTTTTTATTTTTTAAAGAAAACAGAGACAGACTATGGATATTAAGTCACATGACCAAAGTTACAGTGTGCGGAAATGGCTGAGCCGGCGGCTTCAGAGCAAGGGGATAGCATTCACAACATAGAAGAGGCCTTATATCAGCAGAGAGGCAGGCACGAGCCATGTTGTTAAGGTAGGGAGATGTAGCACCTGAGTTGTTTTCAGGGATCTTAGTGTGAAGAACCAGGGCCTTGCCTTTTTTTTTATCTTTTTCAGTAGAGATTCATGTGGCTTGAATATTAGCCCAGTTCAAAGTGCTATGCGTGTGTTTCCATCGCTCTCTATCTCCTGCATGTGCGTCCCTTTCTTTATCCCTGAATATGATACACACTCCTCAAGCTTGGACGTCAGTTCTTTGCCAAGCCTTCCTCAGGTCCTGTTGTGTCACGGATGGGCAGATTGGCATTTACTGTGGCCACGCACTTACTCCCATGGCCTTCATGGCTCTAGGACCCTCATCCCTCCATAGCTGCATAGCTACCTCCAAGTACAGCGCTGTTCAATGTGTTTCCACACCAAGAAGAGGAAGAATTTACTAGGTAAATGCTCAGGAACTCTTGAAATATGTAACTGGAAGGCCTTGGTTTTGAAAAATATAACTCATATATTGAACATTTAGCAATTTGCTGATCATGTCTATGCTATGGATTTTTACAAGGAACTTTACTAGTCTTTGTCTCATTTAAAGAAATATGTCCTGAGTTTAGATGAAGGTTTGAAATAAGGAAAGTCAGTAAGGTTGGAATTAAGCCCTGATACTGGCATGGAATTTCAGCTCATGCTTTCCTTGTTCTTGACACAAAGGCCTGAGGCCACCACAGGGGAAGTTTAAAAGGAGAAAGCCAGAGGACTAGAAAACAAGGTAAACATTTCTTGGCACAGAAGTAAGGCAGACTCGAGGCAGTTAGCTGACTTCTGGATCCAAGAGTTTCACTGGCAGCTAGAATCTCAGCATAATGAAAAAGAACCCAAGATAAAATATTAGCTAGCCATCATCTGCAGAGAAGGAAATGAACTCCGTGCCATGACTAGGGAGCACTTGTGTGATTAGGGAACATTTGTGCGACTAGGGAGCACTTATGTGACTAGGGAGCATTTGTGTGATGACGAAGCACTTGTGTGACGAGGGAGCATTTGTACGATTAGGGAGCACTTGTGTGACTAGGGAGCACTTGTGTGACTAGAGCATTTGTGCAGCTAGGGAGCACTTGTGTGACGAGGGAGCACTTGTGTGACGAGGGAGCACTTGTGTGACGAGGGAGCACTTGTGTGACGAGGGAGCATTTGTGCGATTAGGGAGCACTGGTGCGACTAGGGAGCATTTATGTGACTAGGGAGCATTTGTGTGATGATGGAGCATTTGTGCAGCTAGGGAGCACTTGTGTGATGAGGGAGCACTTGTGTGACTAGAGAGCGCTTGTGCAACTAGGGAGCCCTTCTCTCGCAGGCACAAAGATGGTTCTTTGTCAGCAAGTTGTCAGCAAGGGAAAACAAAAATGTACAATTTTAGAATAAGGAAAATCCACTGCTTGTCCACAATGTTTTTTTTTGTAAAATAAGATGGAAATGGAAATTATTAGGCTTGTAAAAATTGTCTATTAGAAAACCCTAGGAAATATTGAACTTAGTGGTTCAACTTGACACCTGATCTCTTTAGGTCTGACCCAAATCCCTTAACCCTTAGGTTGTGAGCAAGTCAAAGATGCCTACCATGTCTGCCCCCAGTTGAATGTGTCCTAGCTCAAGTTAATGTAGGAAGAAAGATAAAGACATGTAATGCACGTGCATTAGGACAAGGTAACCTGAATCGACCTGATTGACAGAGAGGATTCTCTGTGTGAATCTTGGTGCAGACCGTGTGAACTAATGATAGCATTCAGATTTTCTTGGTTCAAGATTTAAAAAAAAAGATCTCATTGTTCTGAATCAATCCAATCCAGCTTGAAAAGCCTATCTGAAGCCTTTACATGCATGAATCTGCTCTCTACAGCACCTGTAAGACAGAAACCCAATGACACATTCAGCACCTTTCTCAGGAGAGCTAAGAAATGGTGAGCACGAAGCACGAGCGGACCAGCTAGACCGGCCATCATATACCATGCTCATGGATGGAGTATTCAGCCTTGTGAAGATGTCAGCTGACCCGCCCCGCCCCCATGCTCATTCACAGGTCACCGCTTACTCATGGCAAAATCCTGACAGAAGGTTTAAAATCAACTGGGAGAGCTGAAGGTAGAATTCATATGGTAGAAACAGAAGCCAAGACCAGGCAGGACTAACTGAGGGATTTGCCCAAGTCGAGTGGTTCTGCTGTATCAGGTCCTGCTTGTGATATACTTGTAACTAAGACATTCCAATAAATGTGTAGAGACAAATGGGGAGGAAAGAAGGCATCGACTCAACCTTACGACTTTCGAACACTGGACATGCTCTGCTCATTGACTTTAAGGATCACTTTGGTGTCTCTGTGACACAGATGCACCTTTTTCTTGTGTCTGGTGGTTGGTGTCAGCCAGGTGGCAGACCTAACATACTTTTGCGAAAGCCTGATTATGTACGATTTTAGACAGCAGTGAGCTGGGCAGTTAGCCATATACCTTTACCATTGAGAGGTGTGGCTTCCTTTCTTCCCCGCACTGCCCTGTCCACCCATGCTGTGCCTGCATAACTCATTGGCTGGCAGCTTCTTTTCAGCTGGGCACCATGCTCCGACATTGTTCGGGCACCGTGGCCTCTGCCCTCAGAGTGCCCTGTGAGTGGGAAGCGATCGAGGCAATGAGAAGGACTTACAAGATAGACCCTCCTGTATGGGGCACAGGGATTTCTTCGTCCCATGATTCTCTGTTGCAGCACTGTAAACTCCACCAGCCTTCATTAGCAGTAAGCTCTGGAGATGTGTCTAAGCGGAAGCTCAAGCCTGCAACTGTCCGGTTCTCTCTGTCATGTGTGCACAGTGACTTTCGTTAGGGGAAGTGTGAGTGAGGCCTCAGGAACATTGGAGATGATTGCTTGAATTAAAGTGGACACTGAACAGGGCTAGTGGACATGGGACCGAACTGGCTGGCCCTTTGCTGGGAGCAGCCGTTCTCTCTCCCCAGTGTGTTCACGTGGGGCCACTGCAGACACAGCCATCTATGTGAGCATGGCGTATGGAATGTGCCAGTCACCCTGCTATGCGGGCTCTAGGCTACCTTGTCCTACCCCATTACCTGCCAACTGTTAAACCTGGACCCATACCCAGTGGCCTGCTCTGTTTTGGGGTAGAGGCTGTTTTCTTGAATTTTGTAAAAGAAATTAGAAGATCATAAAACACTGCATTGTCTCATGTTCCTCCAGTGTTCGGTGCTCGTTGTTAGGGAAAAAGAGAAAATTAAAAAAAAAAAAACCTCCCTGTTTGTGTGAAAGTATGTGCACAAGATGCGGTTTTTCTGAGGACACATCTTCAGATGCAGGCGTGGGAGCTATTTTTAGGTACCCTTTCTCCCCACAGTGCTGTTTAAAGATTCAGTTCAGGCTGCTAATAGGTATATTTATAACCATTCTGTCGACGGCCCCAGCATGAATGCTGCTGCAGATGATGCTATTCTTGGAGGCAGTTGCCATGGTTACCATTAACCCTTTTGCTTGGGAAGAGACTGTCCATAGAATGTTTTATTTCCCCCAGGGTGCTCTGTGGCGTGTGAAGGCATACGGGTACTCAGAAACAGAAATAAAAAAAAATTGAAGTGTATTTTATGCCTAAGTAATGTGTCCACTCTGCAAACGAGCGGGCAGTGCGACTGACTGACACTAACAGATGGTCTCCATCTTGCCCTTTAAGGGGATGATGCTAAAGATAGCTTTGTAGCTACTGCCCATCACTGAAAAGCTGGCATTATCTTTTGAGTTTGAACATAGACAAACATTCCTAAAGATACATCGATCTACCCTGAGCTCTCAGATGTAACTACTAAGTCATTAAAAGCAGACAACTTATGTATTTCCCCAAATATTCATCCATTCACTGGTAAGGTACCCTAGCAAGATCTGGAGCCAGCACCCCCGAAGGCATGCGTGCACAGTCCTGATTTATCTGAAAGGGTTTGTGGGTCCCACAAAGAAAGAAGAGAGCCATAGCCGAGCGGAGTTCAGAGTTCTGAATGCCATCAGCACACCCTGGTAGGGGCACTCACAGTGTTTGAGCCCTGGCTGCGTTCTCCTACCCACAGCAGCTTACAGAGGAAAGGATGTAGTAAATGCCATAGATAATGGAAATCCTGGGCAGAGAGATAGACAAGTGAAGAAAAGTAGGAACTAGAAAAGCCCATGGCTTGGGGAGGGCATGGAGACCTTCCAGCCTCACAGGCAGTGGCTGTGGTCCTGGGAACCTGGGGAATCTAGCCATGTCTGTGGCAGGGAACGTGGCTCGGGCATGAGTGAAGATTCACTGTCTCTCAGAAGGGCCTGGAAAGAACTGCCTTGCTGTGACTTCTGTCCTGTGAAGATGAACGGCTGTGTGAACGGGCGGAAGGAAGGACTGTAAAATGTGAAGTGTTTCTGTGTGGAATCCAAGTGGGGTAGACTTTTTCTATGTCTCAGTTGGTAGTGAGGAGGATGGGTCTTTGAACTCCCTTCTCTTTCTGTCAGTGATTGGTGCGCACGGGAGAGACCCTTTCGCACTCCTGTTAAAGCCACGTTGCAGCAGGCATGCAGTGGAGACGAGGTGACATGCACATTTGTGCGCACGCGTTCCCGGACACACGGCCCCACCTCACAGACGCTGTCCATCTTTAGAACCTCTCACTTAATTGGCAGGAAGGGATCTCTGGGCTGAACAGTGTGTGGAATGTAAAACACAGTTTGGGAGCATGGCAGGAGTGGTGGAGGATTACTGCAGAGGGCTTCTGTGGCAAGGAGGCTGAATGCTAACCTAGCCCTCTCTCACCTGGCACCCAGCTGCTACCCTGTCTTGGCACACAGTGCCCCATGGGATGCCTGTAGAGGGTGTGTTTCCCTCTGGTTTCTCCTGCCAGCTGCATTAGGCTGTGAGCTCCATAAGGGTGTATCATTTGTCACTTCTAGAATGGCCTTTGTGATGCTTGACGCTGTGAGTAAGGGAATGAGAGCGAATGGAAGGGAAAACAGGAAACCATTCATGGCTTTTTGGTGTCGCTCTTTTAAAAGAACCAGTTAAGGAGTATTCACACATCTCAAGAGCACTGAAATACTGGTGGGTTGTGTGTCTATCCCCTTGCCTATGGGATGTTGCATCTGAGAAGTTCTGAAGCTCCCTGCCTTGTCACAGCCTCTCCTCCCTGGGGATGGGTTGCAGTCTTCACCAGGTGCCCACAAGGTCTTTTTTCCTCTAAGAACAGAGTGCTCATTCAGCTATTGCTTTGTCTGCTTAGAAACCCCAGCTCTTTATAAACCCAACTGTGTGAACTGGAGTGGAAGGTGAAGTTGGCTTCCCAGGCAACAGCAGGCAGATGCTTGGAGAGGGCGCGAGGGATACGTCTTAGGGCTGCCTTGACAGTTTTGGTCTGGGGAGAGAGCTCAGCTCAGCCTGGGGACAGGGGCTGCCTGTGCTGCCGTGACTCCTGTATTGAGGGCTCCCTATCTTTCACATCGGTGGCCTGAGAGGTTTAAGAAGGGCTCACACATACACTGTCTCTTCTTACCTGTGATTGAGAGAGAATCATGGTGAATACAATTCTTATTAATGATTGAAGGTATTGACCCTTAAGAGTATTGTGACACCAGGGTGCTCAGGGCCACTCTTGAGAACATCTAGACAGCCACGAGTCCCTGCAGAAGTGATCTGGGCCTTCCTTGGGCTTCCACATTGGCACTCAATGCTGTGAACCCCACTCACTCATGCTCATTTAGAAATAGGTGACTCTGACTTTGTAATATTGCTTATCTAGTCTCTGGAAGAAATCAACAGATTATCCAGCAGGTCCAAGATTGTCTTTGAATCCTCTACACAGCCTGATCACAAACCCTGATAGAACCTTCTAGAGTGTTCAGGAACTTGTCGTTTCCTCAACAATGTTTTATTGGTTAAAAAAAAAAAAGCCACCAAGATCTATATATTTCAAGCCTCACCTTTACAAAGGATTGCCTAAACCAGCTGCGGTAGCTCTGACTTGTGAATCCCAGCACATGAAAGATAAGACAGGAGGGCCACAACTTTGAGGCCAGCATAGGTGCCACTAAGCAAGGCCCTGTAAACAAACAAACAAACAGATAAATCATAATAGTTGCCTAAATTATCTGGTATTAGTTGCTCAGGAGCACGGTACCAAATTAGCAAGCAACTGAAAGCCAGAGGGACTTGAGAAAGAGCTGGGGGCTCAGTCAGTGCAGTTATACCCACACTGAGTTCGGATGCCACTTTCAGAACACTGAGATGACCGCAGAAGCTGCGCTGTTCATCAGCTGACATTCTGGACCTTTTGCTGTTTACCTTTCCAGGATTCATTTGTTTGTTTTTGTGGTGCGAAGGGGCAGACCTCAGACTTTATGGTTATGTTTTGAAACATATATCCCTGAACCATGTTTTGTTATTCATGTTGTTTTTGCTGCTTGGTATCCTGTTCAATTTTGCCAGAATACCAGGTTTTCTTCCCCTGAAAAACAAAACAAACGAACAAAACACAAACAAACAAACAAACAAACAAAAAACAATAAAGCACCCACTGTTGGGATTTTGGTAGCTAATGCGACTGATCTTTATTTTGCTTTGGGTGTGTCTTAGTCACTGTTCTATTGCTGTGGAGAGACACCATGACTGAGGCAGCTCAGAAAAAAAGCACTTAATTGGGGACTTGCTTACAGTTTTGGAGGATTTGTCCATTGTCATCATGGTGGGAAGCAGATAGACATGGTGCTGGAGAAGTTGCTGAAAGTTTTCTCTCCTGATCTGCACATGCATGCGTGTGTGTGTCTGGTGTGAGCTTTTGGAAGCCCCACCCCCCAATGACAGCTCCCCCAATAAGGACACACCTCCTAATTCTTCTAGACAATTCATTGCTTGGGAATTGGGCATTCAAATATTAAGGTCCGTGGGGGTCGTTCTTATTCTCACACAGCAGGGTGATAACATCATCTTAACTGTAATAAACCTTAATTGGGCATGGTGGAACCCATCTGTTATCCCAATCCTGGGAATGCTAAAGGCAGGAGGACCATGAGTTTGAGATCAACCTGGGTTACATCGCAAGTTGGAGGTCACCCTGAGCTATATAGAAAGACCCTGTTAACAAGCAACAACAATAACAACTAGAATTAATAATAAATGTAATTTGTGAACCTGGTATGCCTTTTCGTTTATTTAGATCTTCTTTAACTTTCTTAGCAATGTTTTTATAATTTTCAGTATGAAATTTTTTGACATCATTGGCTAAATTTAATACTAGAATTTTTTTATTCATTCATATTTTGTTTTAAATGGAATTGTTTTCTTGATTTTTTTCCAGATTGTTCTCTGTCAGCACATATATAAATGATTCTGTTGTTGCCCTGTATGCTGCCAGTGTGTTGATGTATGAGATCTCATAGCTTTCTTCCGGATTGTTTTGGCGTCTCTATATTCGGGATCTTATCATGTTTCAATTGCAGAGAGTTTTCTTCTTTCTTTCCAACTCCGGTACATTTTTCTTATCTAATTGCATTGGCCGCGACTCTTTGCGTGCAGTGTTGAGTGGCAGTGAGGAAGCAGGCATGCCATGGCGTTTGTTCTTGGCAGAGCAGCTTCAGTCTGGAGTGTGACGTTAGCTGTGGACTCTTAGATAACCTTTACCGTGTGAGGAAGCGCCTTTGATTTTCTGGATTGAAGAACACTTTTTTTATTTTTATGAGAGGAATGCTGTTGGACTTTTCAGTTGCTGTCCTGTATCCTTTAAGATTCTCATGCTGTCCCCTCCCCTTTATTGCATTAATATGATTATGTCACATTGAATTTTAAAAAGTGGAGTCATTTTCTAGCCCAGAAATAAATCCTTTCTGGTCATAGTATGCTGTCTTTTTCTTGTGCTGTTGGTTTGGCTTCTTAGCATTTCAGGAAATTCTGCATCTGAACTCATTGGGAGTATTTGCATGTGGCTTTCATTCCTTCTGGTGTGTTTTGCTTTGATGGGAAGGGGACACTGGCTTTGCAGAATGAGTTACAAGTTTTCCCTCACCCCTTTATATTTTGAGGGATAGTTTGAGGGGATTGGCCATAAATATTTATTTAATGGTTGGTGACACAAATGAACTCCTTTGGTCCTTGCCTTCTCAAAGCTGAGGGCTTTTGTGACCTGTCTTCTCCTGCTCTCCCTTATCTGCCTATAAGTTTTAGTTTATTGCTGGGTCCTGTACCAAGGTTCCTTCTTGTCCCAGTTGCTCTTCTCTCCCTCATGGTCAGCCTCCTGCATCTATTACAGCCCCCTCGCTTCCTCCACTAAGACTCTTAGCATGTCTTCCCTAGTCATCAGTGTCCCTTTATTGCCCTGTGGCTCATCTTTCTTGCTCAGCATGCCAATGTCCTGGGGGTCACACCCCCCATCTCTTGGTACCTGCAGCTTGAAGAACCTGGGAGTCACTTGGCACCAGCTTCTTGGAGAGAACAGCAGGGTGTCCCATGGACCCTGGACTGCTGCTGTCCTCACGTCAGCCTCTGCACTGGGGGCTCTTGGCCAAGTGATGTTGCAGAAGAGCAGCAAGGCCTAATCTCATTCCTCCGTGAGTCATAGCACAATCCAGGAGATGATGTCAGCTCTTGACACTTAAGTTTGGATTATAACAAACAAAATAATATGAGAAAAAATTATCTCACTAAAAAGCATCTCTAACAAATAAGAACTCTGAGTTTCAGGAGTAGAAATGAAGTCTTACATAGCTTCAGTACCCTTTTCATGACCTTGTTCCCATCTTTTGAAAATTGACCCTCTTTAAAGAGCTAGTCCAAAGACTATAGTTTGGGGGTATGAGAACCCATGGCTTGTTGGCCTGGGGTGTTGGATAACACATTGTTAGGTGCGCCATGCTGACCTGGACACTTAGACGAGACAGTCCCTGTCAGTCACCTCTTATGCAATGGCAGGGAAGTGGCCACAGAGGATCTCCACCACAGAGTGTGTGGTTACAACAGCGATGTGTGTAGAGAGGATCTGGAGGATGCAGAAGGGCCAGCTACACTCCTGAGTGAGAATAGGGGTTCAGGCAGGCTGGGGAGCTTGTGCTGGGCTGTTTCTCCAATGGGCTGAGTATATAGGCCAGAAGTTTCTTCTGAATGTGGGGAGGCAATGGGGGGGCTTTGGAGCACAGAATGAAAACACTGTTGGCTTTCTGATAAACTGTATGGCAGTAAGATGTTGCTTACCTTGTGTGAGGCCATTAGAGATGGAAGGGCCAGGAGTGTACCTGCATCAGGGAGGATCCACCGTGATGCTGTCCTCTGAGGTTACATGGAAGGAAAGGCCAGGTCTTCTCTCTAGGGGAGAAGAGTCAACAGAGACAGTAAAGAGAAAGAATGTCTGATGTCCACCATGGGCTCCAAGTAAGGCTTGAACATACCTTTGCCTTGACCTTGGCCTCTCCAGGAGTGGTATGCATTTAGACTAATTTCCTTTCTTAGTCTGGTGAATGGAAACAAAGGCCACATGAGATGAGTCTCTGAGGTGCTGGAATATGTTGCAGTCTGGAGAGACTCAATTCAGTGCTGAGAGCAGTTCAGGATGGGCTTCTGACAGGCAGTGCAGCAGGCCTCTGTGTCAAGAGTCTCCAAAAGTTTGTATCCTATAACCCTTGGTTCTACTTCTAATATTCTCCACGGAAAAGCCTCAGTGTGCTCAAAGATTGGTACACAGAGGGACATCGCAGTGTTGGTTATAATAGAGACAAAATTGGGAACAGCCTAAATGTGAAATAATAGGGGATTGGTTAATTGAATTATTGAACACATTTGCAATGGAATAAGAGTCATTGATTGAGTTTAAAAGGGACACTATAAAATACTTTTATAGTCTAATTTCAGCTTATTAAAATGTCTATTTTTAGAAAAGGGACGAGAAGGCAGTTACCTCAGTGAAGGAGTAAGAGCTTATTTTAATTTTCTGAAAATTTTATGATGACTATCTATTATTCTAAGCTATTAAAAAACTTCAAAATAATCATATACTTCCAGAGGTCTCAGGCATCTATGAAGTGCTCGCTTGCCTTCCAGTAGGTCATGGGTCTGCTGGTCTATGCTCTCTGAGTCTTCCTGGTTTCACAAACTGGGTGTTCTCTCTGCACCCACAACATGAACCCTAGAGGGAGGAAGCCACATTGGGCCCTCAAGTCTTCCCTTACACACCTGCCTATCCATCCTTAGGGGTCTCTACACTGAGGGGCCTTCCTGGTCACTTCCCTCTGGTTTTGCCATATCTCTAATCTGGGGTGTTCGCAGGTTCTCTATGATTGATCTCCACACATGCAGCCATTTTAGAGGAGGCTTATTGATTAGGGTTTGAAGCTTCTTTATGATCAGATCCAGGACTGTATTTTGGGCAGGATATCATAGCAATGGTTCCACGTTCCCATCATATTTATCAGGTGAGGCAGGACTTTTGCTTGGACCAGTTCTGATGAGGTCACCATGGACATGCGAGGAAGGTGCCAACAGCCAGGCAGACTCTGAGACTGCTCTGAGGTGTGTGTGCACTGGGAGATGATGCAGGGAGCTCACAGTTTACCAAACTTTGGTTCATTCGTGACCTTCAGAGCTCAGTCTCATTTAATAGCAGCTGATAATTAATAATTTATTTATTCTGATAAATAAATTGCCTTAGATCTGACCAGTGAGAAGGGCCCTGTAGACTGCTGGTCCCACCCCTTTTTGTATGTATGTGTGCACAAGCACAGATGCCTACTGAAGCCAGATGTCAACCTCAGGTACCACCACATCTTTTTTTTTTTTTTTTTTTTGAGGCAGGGTCTCTCATTGGCCTGTCGCTCACCAATTAGTCTATTTGTTCAATGAGCCCAGGAACCTGCCTGTCTCTGGCTTCCTGGATATGGGATTACAAGCATGCTTTGGCACCACCTCAGCTCTGGTATCTTATATCACTTTGGCCTTCCCAGGAATGCAACCCTCTCATCTCTACTCTCCTTAGACTGGGCTTTTTGGCTATAAGCTCTCATACAGTCCACCCCTCCTCATGTGAACACCTGTATGGTGACTTCTTTCTCCTCGCCCTGCTTGGGCTCTGACATCCCTCATCACAGTCCAGAATCACTATATGTGTGATGCTTGATACTGTCACATTCCAGAATCACTGTATGTATGATGATTGATACTGGCATAGTCCTGAATCACTGTATGGTTGATATGGATGATGGATGATACTATCACAATCCAGAATCACTGTGTGGGTGATGCCTGATATTGTCACAATCCAGAATCACTGTATGTGTGATAGCTGATACCGTCACAGTCCAGAATCACTGTGTGGGTGATGGTCGATACTGTCACAGTCCAGAATCACTGTATGGGTGATGGTTGATATTGTCACAGTCCAGAATCACTGTATGGGTGATGGTTGATACCATCACAGTCCAGAATCACTGGGGAGACAAGCCACTGGGCATGTCTGTGAGGGAATTTCACCATTAGGTAAGATGAGGTGGGAAGATCCAGAAGAATGTGGGCAGTCCTGCTCTGTAGGCTGGGCTCCTGGGTTGAATAAAAAGGGAAAGGCAAGCTGATCACAAGTATTCATCTCCCACTGCTTGGGCTCCCTGCCTGTGGGTGCAGTGTGAGCAGCTGCCCTCACAGCTTCCTCACCAGGATGGGCTGTACCCTGGACTCATGAGCCATAACAAGCCATTCCTTCCTTAAGTTGCCTCTGCCAGATGTTAACCTGTATCCCCAGGGTTGTCTCAAGCCTCATCCCATCTGCCACTTACTTTTCTTGTTGTTGTGACCGAACTCCTTACAAGGAACAACTTAAAGGAAGGGAGGCTTTATTGGGCTCACATCTTGAGGTACCGTGGTCCGCCATGAGGAGAAATAATGGCAGCCGGCTCCACACAGCAGCCACATGAAGCTGCTTGCTCACCTCTCAGTAGATCAGAAAGCCGAGAATGGAGTTCCTGTGCTCAGCTGGCCCCACCCCCACTCCAGCCTGCTCATCCAACTGGGCCACTCACATTCAGAGTGGGTCTTCTCTTTTCAGTTAGTTCTCCTGGAAACACACTCACAGACATACCAAAGATGCGCCTTGGGGATGATCTAGTTGTTTCTTCATCCAGTTATGTTGACAGTGAGAATGAACCACGCTGTAGCATCAGGACTGACCTGCTCAAGTGGAAGACTGGCGGGGCTGCTAAAGGAAGTCATGTAGTTGGGTGTTAGCATGTGATTGAGAGGTGACTTGAGGCCGAGAAGGGCCCTTACCTTCCGCTAACAAAATCTCCATAAAAAACAATCTACTTTGCAGAGCAAGAAAGATTTTAGAAGAAAAGTCTTCTTAACGGGTATTTAAAGGACTGTGAAGTTGCCTCCTCAAGGGAGGAAGCAGTCTCTGTGTCCCCTGTGCACTGACCTTTCCTTAATACACACTGACTCATTATCAGAAAAGCTTAGCAGAGCCATAAGTAGGTGGACAGAGCTGCCTGCAGCTGAGCAGGCCTGGCTCCAGAGCTAAGCTTGCCATTTACCCACTCAGTCAAATAGACCCCTTGGGCAGTTTACATGCATCGTGAGCCTCAATTTTCTCTTGTGTAAAGTATAGGACCCACTAATCCCTGCCTCTGCTTCACAGAATTGTTCTGTAATCTGCATTACAGAACAGAGTGGGTATTCGATTAACAACACTTTCTTTGTACTCTCTCAAAGAAGTGAGCATGCCTCCCCCAGACCTGCAGGACAAAATGGGGAACAATATCTATCCTGGCCTTTGTCCCTACCAGAGGTCTTTAGCCTGCACAGCAGCCCCAGCCCCACAGCTGGCCACCCCTCGGGCTCTGTGCGTACCAGCAAACCAGCATCTTTGTGGCTAGCTTGACTGTCCAGGACTCCAGTTTTGTTTTGTTTTTCCCATGAAGACTCAGGTAGATTTTCCCTTCTCCAAAGTTGAAGTCACACATTATCTGCCATGGTGCCAAGCAGTGCTGATTGGATGGTGCTGTGGTGACCTTGGGAAGTGAGCAGTTAGAAAGGGCCTAAGGAAAGAGAGGCCAACGCGCCCTGCCTTCGGTGTTGATAACAACAAATGAAGTCAACTGTAAATCTAAACTTTGGTGGAAGTCATGGTCTGCGCTGTCTCTATTTTTGGCTGAAAAGCCAATTTAGCTTTCTTTGTGAATCATTTCGCTGAGTCAAGTAGACGCTGTCTTGGTCTGTTGGCGAATAACTCACCCTTTAGAGTTATATTATCACTTCCAGTGTCATAATAGAGGTCAATTTAGGCCTTGGGATCTGTGACTTTAACGTAAAGCTATCTTGGCTCATACAGTCGTAGGACCTTAGTATTGGCAAGAATCTGGCTCGTGAGCTGGTGCAGACTCATGAACTGGGGTTGTGTTTACTATCCCAGCTGCAGCCTCTTACTGCGTTCTTTACAGGGGAACTCCACTTCTAGTTACGACAGCTACTTCTGTTGACAGGAATACCTTTAAAACCAGATGAGGGGTGGAACGCGAGATGAAGTTAGAATACAGGTTAGGTGGCAGGATGAGGGCCTAGTATGCGGCAAGCTCTGGGTTTGATCCCCAACACCGCACAAACTAGGCCTTATGGTTTATGCCAGTAATCTCAGTAGTCAGGAAGCGGAGGCAAGGGGATCAGGATTTCAAGAGCATCCTTAGCTACACAGTGAGTTTGAGGCCAGTCTGGTCTTCATGAGACGCTGTCTCAAAAATAAACAAACAGAAAACTGCAAATGACTTCTGGAGAGAGAGAGAGAGAGAGAGAGAGAGAGAGAGAGAGAGAGAGAGAGAGAGAGAGGAGAGAGAATCTTCAATGATACACCTACCTCCTTTAAATAAATTAATAAGGAAAGCTCAAGATTTTAGTGTATCTCACTCACGGAGTGTTTATGGAACTCCCGTGCATCTCACATGAAAGCCATGATACCAGTGTCTGGGCTATGCACTGAGACACTGCGTGTCTTGGGATGTGATACTACATGACAGAACCTAGAACCACCCGGGATACGGGCCTCTCAATATGTTTGTGAGATGTAATATTGATTGCATTAATTAACTGAGAAAAGAAGACCCCCCCCCCCCCCCCCCCCCATGTACACACACATACACACTATGGGCGGCACCATCCTCTAGTTGGGATCCTGGATGGTGTAAGTGGAGAAAGAGCTGAGCAGCTGCAGCATGTATCACTTTCTCCTGATTGTGATGTGATGTGACCAGCTGCTTCTTCCCCACCGGGATACACGGTATCTTGACCTGTGAGCAGAGGAAATCCTTTTTTTTCTTGTTACTATTGGAGTATTTATTGTAGCAATTAAAAAAAAGAGACTAGACACCATCACTTTAATTCTTAGCCCAGGAGGAAGAGCAGTCCTGTCTCTCAGGTTACAGATGAAGCTAGGGTGAGTCCAAAGGCTAATTTCATGGAGGCATGGCTGTGGCTACTGGAAGAACGCTTGCTGACTTGGGTCTGAGACCCACTGTGCCCTGCTGTGGAGATGCCCTGTGAATGTTAGGACTCATGGTCCCTGATGGTGTGACCTGTTAGCTGTCACCCAAAGTGCCAGAGTCACCACTGCGCATATGAGTTAGGTCCCCACTGGTACACTTTTAGGTGACTAGGATTCCCCTCTATGTCCTTGCCACTGACAGCTGGTGGAGAACCTCAGTAAAGCTGGCCAGACCGAGTGGCTGCTTTTGCCGAGTTTGCTCTGGCAGAATACACTGTCCTAATTAAATGTTTCTTCCCCATATAAAATTCCACAGTGCCTTAATTCAAATTAGAAAGCCACTGTTTTGACAGATGATGTCATTTAATTTTAGGATCATTGTGCTTCTGCTATTCAACTGCAGACTAAATTGGACCCTATCTCGAAGCCTTTGTGTGTTTTGAAGTATTAACGTTTGTACAAATGTCATGATGGGAGTATGGATCCCCTCCTGCTGAGGCGGATCCTTGGTGTGGGGGCCCGTGGGGCTGGCCAGCCATTTGGCTGCCTTGTAACCTGGCTGCTGGTGAAACCAGTTCTGAAGTGGAGCCGTTTCTTCTCATGTGTCTGATGCCCACAGACTGTCATAGTCAGGTAATGTCAGAGGAGCCCGCCGTTGAACCCTAATGCGGACCTCAAGGGCAGGGTAAAGCTGCTGCCTCTTTCCTCCTCTCACCTCTTTTGCACGGCAACCAAGAACCCTTGGCACTGCCTTCATACCCCCTCTTCATTGTATAAAGAAGATAGGGCCTAACAAGTATGCTCAACTGGAAAGCTACCACCACTGGCACCCCCAGTCCACTTCCTTTCCCCACTTCCTATCCCCCATAGCCTTACTCACACGTGAAGGCTCCCTCTGAAGGAGCTGCTCCCGCTTCCAGATGAACCAAGCCTGGAGTTTCCCAGCACTGCCAACATATTTGCTCCTTCCTTCTTTACTCACTTGCTGGTGTCTTCTGACGCAGGGCTCCTCCCTCCAGGAGCCTCAAACAGCTTCCTACTCAGCTTTGGGGTTTCCCCCCTCAGTATGCTCTGGTTATCTCCTTTGGTTTTAGGCGGCCTGCTGCTTATGCTAATACCCACTGCTGTGTCACAGGCCACCACTGTGTGGCCTTGGCACACCCTACTGACTCCTTGCGGGGGTGGGGGGGGTGGGGGTTGTCAGGCCACCCTTTCACTGGGGTTGCTTATCAGATATCCTTCATATCAGATATTTATATTACGATTCATAACAGTAGTAAAATTACAGTTATGAAGTAGCAATGAACTAAGTTTTTGATTGATGGCCACCACAATGTGAAGAACTGTGTTAAAGGTCACAGCATTAGAAAGATGAGAACCAGTGCTCTACTCCTTGGAGGAGGCAGTGTGGGGTGCAGAAGCATCTTTCTGAGGTGTGCAAACGGCATCCATGACTTACTCAGGGCTACCCATTGGGCATGCAGCGAGGTCCCATGACTGTCCAGAGTGTATCTTCAGAGGATAGAGTCGTCTTCTCTAAAAATGGAAAGATTTAAACCTGAGGACCCTTGATATCACCTTCTAAAGCTCCGAGTCCCTTGACTAGACACCATGCGGCTCTTCTGTGAGAGCTCAGCCCACCAAGTACTCAGCCACAGTGCTGCCATCCGGCATTGCTGACCTGAGGCTTTGCAGACCGGCGCTTCCTGCTGACTTCACACTTAGCAGGGAGCTTGAGAGCTCCACCCCTGAGATGTCAGGGTTGGTCCAAGGACTCACTTGGGCCAAGTGAGTGAGGGGCATTGTGTTACATGGAAAACACCTTCCCAGAGAGGTTGTTATTCCCGGACACTGTGAATGGGTGGTGGCCTCCCACAGACTGGGGTGATGTGACTCTCTTCATGTCACACCTGAAACAAGGAACTGATCCTAGATTATCCAGGTAGTCTAAAGTGATCACCTGACTTATCAGAAGAGAGAGAGGTCCAGGGGTCACAGATAGCAGGTGGCATGGCAGTGAAGGCCGCAGATGGAATGAGGCCAAGAAAGGTCTCAGCCATAGAGTGCCAGGGCTTCTAGAAGCCAGAAAGACTAGAAGACTGATTCTGGTCTCAAGCTTCCAGAAGGAAGTCAGCTCTGGGACCTCTGGGACCATCCTGGTCTTAGCACCCCTGACCTTGGCAACTGTGGGGTTAATGCAGTTAAGCCAGTGGGTTCTTTGCCACAGTGGTTTCAAGAACCTCAAACAGGTTGGTTGTAAACTTCTGAGAAATCAATAGAGCAGCATGGGTGTGCCTGAGGATACCCATGTCCTGGAGAGGGCCAGACCAGGGTGCACCAGGATCTATCTGCTGGAAGAAGTTAGGTTGAGAGCCACTACCCTGGCTTCCTAGTGTCCCTTAGGGAACTGCACTATACTCCTCTCGGGAACTAAAGGAGTCCGTCTTGTGAGAGTGCCTTCAGGGCCCTCAGGGACCAGGCTTCGTGCTAGCTTTACTGTAGACCGTGTGGCAGGTGGACACCCATTACTTAGACTCTTGGGCAGCCTGTAGTCTGGTATGGAAGACATCAGCACAAACGACAGATGTGTTTGTGATTCTCTGCCTAGTAATCTGCTTTACTGAGTGAGGAAAGGGATATCACACAGGAAGGCCTCTTCCAGGGGTTGATGCTGAAGTTGAGCTGCACAAAGATGGGGGTGGATTTTAGCCAGCCTAGGAGACACCGTGTCCCAGCTCCTGAAAGTTCCCGGCCCAGAGGGGCTGTGGCTGTTTGCAGGGAGAGATGAGGAAGTGGACTTAGCTCACTCAGAGCCACAGGATCTGCTGACTCAGGCCGCGCAGGGGTCAAGCCATTTCATTTGATCAAGAGGCAGTGGATGCCAGGAAGGTTTTAAGTAGAGCTAAAATTTGCAATTTCACTTAAGAAAATAGCTGTTTTGGCTGGAGTTTGAAGATGAAGTGGAAGAGGGCAGACATGGCAGCGGGAGGCTAGTGGGGGCAGCTGTGAGCTCAGGCTGGAGTTGGGGTGTCAGGCTGTCACCATGGTCATGGGCATTGTTGTTGCTTGGCTCTGAAGTATGTTTCCAAAGGACAAAAGAGTAGCTGTGGTGTGAAAAGTAAGACTGTGGGCAGGCAAGACTGGAGTGGGGGTCAGGTTTAAGTTGGGGATAGGAAGTTCAGCTGTGGAGGCCTTGACATCTCCAGGGAGATGCCAGTTTGACAGTTGTATGCATGAGTCATGCTCAATACACAGACTAAAAGGGAAGAATTAAAGGGCTCAGGAAAATGTTTCCACGTTCACACTCAGCAAACAGCCAGTGTGTGCACTGGGCAAATAACACTGTGTTCGGCTCTGCCGTGGAACTCAGCGCTCCCTATTTCAGAAGCCAGGACAAAGCAGGTCTTGGGGATGTTCTGCTTTCTCTCCTATATGAGACGTTTTGCTAACCCCCTACTAAGTGCACTAGCTCTCTGTGGCTTTGCTCACGTGAGCATTAATTTCATACTCAGAGACGCACAGATCTGCTTCTGCCTCATTGTTATGGGGCAGTTCTCAGGCGCCTTAGCTGGGTCCTGAGTTCAGATGTCACAGGGCTTCAGCTGAGGTGTTGATAGGGCAATGGATGCAGTCAGGACCCAGCCTAGGATGGCATTTCCTGCTTTCCTGAGTTGTTGGTAGTACCCTGTTTCTTTCAGTCCTTGACATAAAAGCTTCTCGCTTGCTGCTGTCTGCTGAAGATAGCTCTGACACAATGTCACGTGTCTGCCATGTTGGGACTCCCCATGGAGCCACCGTTTCCCCTGTTATAGTGCAGGAGAGAGACTCCTGTGAGGTGAGGGCTTGCTAGTCACAAACATCCTGTCACCTCTGTCATGTTTGGGTCACCTCTGCCATGTTCTGGGGAATGTGTCACCTGAGGGTAGAGGTCATGGAGACACCTTGAGAGATAACCAGACAGGACTGCATCTGGTTTGTCACTTGGCCTCTTCTGGAAGGAGCCAGAGCTCAGCAGAGGCAGTCTCCTAGAAGGCGTAAAGAGCCCTCAGGCCTGCGATAGGATAGCACACGGTTCTGCCTCTGGGATGCATCCCCAGTGTGCCAATGACTATGACTTTGGCAGGAAGATCTCTAAATCCTGTTCTGTCATGTCTATGACTGCCATATCAGTTCTGGCCTTGGCTGGGCTGCCACTCTCCTGGGTCATGACAGTAATTCTGCTGTTGTCTTCCCTCACCCAGGTGCCTTCTCCTGAAGGTCTAACTGTTCCTCCCCGTGATTTAATAGAGCCTGTGTTCCCACGCCCCCACCCTGTCTCTGTACTCCCAATCCCTGACTTCGTGCTCCCACATCCATGTCTCTGTGCTCCCAATCCCTGACTTCGTGCTCCCACATCCATGTCTCTGTGCTCCCAATCCCTGACTTCGTGCTCCCACATCTAGTGGCTGTGCTTCCACACCCAGGCTTCATCCTCCCCACGTACGGGTTCCAGTGTCCTTTCCGCTCTTCCTTCCTCAGCCCTGTCTCCCAGCACACCTCTCACCATCTGAGGTGCGGCAGTGCCAACGCTGCCACCCAGTTGTTGGTAGCACCAGTCCCTTGCAATCCTAGGCGTCTTGCTTTGGCTTCTGCCCTTGCAGCCACTGTCTAGCTCCTTGACATGTGTTCTCACCTGTTCTCACACATATCACTTTGACATACTGATGTCCTCTTTCTCCTTCCATACATGGTGTTTGTACAGGGCAAGCTTTCCTGATGACCCCTTAACTTCCGAGACAGTAATTTGATTTTGTTCTTTGACTGCTCCCCACTGCCCTATTTTCATCTAGGTGTTCTCAGGATCTTCCATACAACTTGTTGATAGCATGTATCCCATACATTTTGATTGACTAGTGGGATGGATGGGTAAATAGTGGATGGATATATGGATAGGTGCATGGGTGAGTGGGTGGGTAGACTGATGGATGTGTGGATGGATGGAGTTATGGACAGTTATAGGCGAGTGGGTGGGTGGGAAGATAAATGGATGAATGGATGAATGTATGTATGTATGGGTGGGTGAATAGATAGGTAGGTGGGAAGATGGATGGACAGATGGGTGGATGAATGTTATGTATGGGTGGGTGAATGTAGATGGGGGTGGGTGAGTGGATAGGTGGGTAGACGTAATATAAGTGAGTACCTGGGTGGATGGATGGATAGATGAATGGATTGGTGTGTGTGTGTGTGTATGTATGTATGTATGTGTGTGTGGATGAATGGATAGACGAATGGATTAGGGGGTGTGTGTGTGTATACATGGCTGGATGGATGGATAGACAGGTGAGGAGTGGATGGTTGGATGTAGGTATGTATGGACAGGTAGGGATGTAAGAGCAGGTGGGTGGATGCATGTGTGGCGGATGAAGGCACTGCAGTAGAGCTGTGTGCAGATGAAAATATGAAAAGCCAAAATCCATTTAAAATCATTTTCTGGAAGAATACTCCATATTGTATTCGTTAACTCAGAAACTCGCCGGCTGGTGGTGGCGCACGCCTTTAATCCCAGCACTCAGGAGGCAAAGGCAGACGAATCTCTGTGAGTTTGAGGCCAGCCTGATCTACATGAGCTAGTTCCAGGACAGGTTCCAAAGCTACAGAGAAACCCTATCTCCAAAAACCAAAAACCAAAACCAAACAAACAAAAAACCCACAAAAAACACAAAACCAACCAACCAACAAACAAACAAAAAAACCCAAAACAAAAAACAACTCAGAAACTTGCAAATCAGCAAATGCTGATGAAGGTGATAAGAGGGGTTTGGGCAAGTACTCCAGATGGGGGTGTTGATAATCACAGCAACGATTTTAGGGTGGTCTAGATCCCTCCAACTCACACAGTGGGATCCTCCAAAGTCACCTCCTCTCTACTAAAACCCTCCGATTTCATGGAAGGAAGCTTCCTCTCAGCTGGGCTCATCAGAGCTGCCTGTGGGCTTTTGGAAGATTCATCTCTGCTCGCCTCCGCCAGCCCCTCTTTCTGCAGCATCTCTCCCCCCATGAGACTGTATTCCAGTGTCCCACATTTTATCCAGAGTTTTGAAGGTGAGCACCACAAAACCAGTGGTCAATGAATTTGTAGATAGCAGTGGAGGTGAGCATGACCTAGAACAGTACCTTGGCTACACTTCCCCAGGCAAGCAATGGGCTTTAGCATATGTACATCCACCCTGGACTAGGCACTGCAGCAGGTGCCTGAGAAGGAGAAGACGTTCCCCAGCCTTGTGTTAGATGGCATCTAAAGTGTACTCACAAACTAGAAATTAGGGCAACTCTGGACTCAAGTGGAAATTCCTCAACTCACAGTATGGTGTCATTTCATTCCCTTATTTACCAGAAAAACAAACAAGCCCAGCCAGGCCTAAGCTGAGAGAGATGAATGAAGCAGGTACTCTGCCAGCTCCTTCCTTCATCAGCATTTGCTGATTTGCAAGTTTCTGAGTGTTTTTTTTTTTCTGAGACAGGGTTTCTCTGTAGTTTTGGAGCCTGTCCATTCAGTTATCCGTCCGTCCGTCCATCCATCCATCCATCCATCCATCCATCCATCCATCCATCCATCTATCCATCCATCCATCCATCCATGCATACACACACACAGACACACACACACACACAGACACACAGACACACACACACACACACGATCCATTCATCTATCCATCCATCCATGCATATCTAAAGCAAGTTATAGGATGGAGTAGTCTATCAATGGAAGTGTGTCTGTGACCCTTAGGGAACCAACTTTGCTTCTTTATGTGTGTGTATGTGTGTGTTCATGTGTGTGCTTGTGTATGTATGTACTGCATGAGTGTGCTCAGAAGCACACAAGCCAGGAGACAACTGTCTCAGTTAGGGTTTCTATTGCTGTGAAGAGACACCATGGCCATGGCAATTCTTATAAGGAAAACCTTTAATTGGCGTGGCTCCCTTACAGTTTCAGAGGCTCAGTTCATTATCACCATGATGCATGGTGACATGAGGCAGATGTGGTGCTGGAGTAGTGGCTGAGCATCCTATATCTTGCAGGCAACAGGAAGTCGACTGTCATACTGACTGGGTGGTATCCTGAGCACAGAAAAACTCAAAGCCTGCCCCTCCAGGGATACAGTTCCTCTAAAGCCATACTCACACCAACAAAGCCACTCCTCCTAATAGTGTCACTCGCTATGAGATACATTCAAATTACCACAACAGTCTTGGCCGCCATTCTTCAGGGGCAGTGCAGTCTGTTTTTCCCTTCTGTCCATTTCAGTTCCATTCCCTTCCCTTCCTTTCTCTTCCCTTTTCCTCCCTCCATCCCTCCCTTCTTCCCTTCTTCCCTCCGTCCCTCCCTCCCTCTCTTCCTTCCTTTCTTCTTTCCCTCCCCCTCTCTTTCTTTGTTTTCTTCCTTTGCTCCTTCCTTTGCTCCTTCCTTTGCTCCTTCCTTCCTTCCTTCCTTCCTTCCTTCCTTCCTTCCTTCCTTCCTTCCTTCCTTCCTTCCTTCCTTCCTTCCTTTCTTTCTTTCTTTCTTTCTTTCTTCCATAGTGTCTTTCATTGAATAGGTCTCATTGGGTGAGATAGACTGGCTCTCCAGTGCACCCCAGAGATCCCTAGCACTGGGATTACTCATGCTTTGTTGTTTGTGTGTGTGTGTGTGTGTGTGTGTGTGTGTGTGTGTCACGTTTGGCCTCATAAGCCCTTCTTGCTGTTTCAACTCCAAACACACTTGACACAGCTGCAGCAATTCACACATGCCCGTGTTCTTCCTGTGTCTTGAGAATTTCCCAATGGACCCTCACCCTGCTTTGGGTCCGGAAGCAGGCATGATCCTCTAAGACACTGGTACTCACTACCCTCAATGGTACTGGCTCATTCTTCATAAAATAAAGGTCCTTTGACCAGGGATCCCTGTCCCACGTCATCCCGCTTTCTCTTCTCTCCCTCATCTCCCTTCTGCATACAGAGTCCTGCACAGGATGGCACTCCTAAAATCTGAACTCTAGTTGCTCAGTACATGTGCAGTGAGCAAATGACTGGTAAGAAGCAAGCGGAGAGAAGTTGGCAGAGACTGTTTTTGAGCAACTAAAAGTGAGGTGATGTCTGGGAGGCACCGCAGAACCCGAGAGAGCTCAGTCCGACCGGCCTGAGCCTGGATCGTGATACTTGTGATATTTGAGGGAAGGAGGGGGGCTCCCAGAGGACTTTCTAACAGCGAGGCCAGGACAAAGAGCTACTTTTTAGTATCTGAAGCTGCATCTTGGGGGAGACATGAACACAGAAGATTAGACGTCACACTGCACAGCCAGCCCCTGCCTATCACTTGATGTATGACGTCAGGTTCAATGTATGATAATACTATTACCATCACCCAGAATTCTCCACTACCTACTTTTTCCCTTAAGGCAAAAAACAGCAGAAACTTCTAGTGCATCCGCTCCATTATTACTTCTGGTTATGAAAATGGCCAGATTGATAAGGGAGAAGGGCTTCCTGCTTCCCAAAATGTTCTTTTCTAGAGAGAACCATGAATATCTTATGAAACATGCCAGTGTGTCCTGCTGTGACGCCCGTGCTGAACCTCCTGCAGGAGCTGCCTTATTAAAGTGTTCTTTTGATTGAGTGGGCTGGCATGCACAGGAGAACTTGCTTCTGTTCAAAAGAATCACTCGAACGTCATAAATATTTTAGGGAGTTTCATCTGTGTTCTGTGCATTAGTCTGCCATATTGATCACTTTTCAAGACGAAGTGTCCTGTCTTGTTCTCACCAGAGTCACACATACCACCATCAGTGTTTTTCCTTCTGTGTTTTGTCCTCAGTTCATACAGAAGGTTCTCACCCCTGCCCCAGAATCTGATGATTTCCTATCACCTAACCTACATGGGCGGTCAGGCTTAGAATGTGAGGATTATGTGGTCTCTGTGTGGGTGTTCTGTCCCATCCAGTCCACTGGTATCCTATGCTAGCTGTGTGCAAGGGTCTGTGTTGCCTGGCATGTCCTCTGTGCTTCCAGCCGCCACTGCTCCAAGTTCCAGAGGCGGCCCACATAGTAGGCCTGAGGCCCAAGCTGAGGAATACAAGAAAAGGGAGCTTTCATTGAACATAACTTTAGGATCCTTTTCAGAAACCGGTGGCAGCATCAGAGGGGGAGTGGTGAAAACAATAAAGGGAGCCTTTCCAAAAGCCAGTGGTGGGAGGCAGGAGGTACGGTAAAGCAGTTGACTACAGCTGGCAGGCACTGGGGGGGGGGGGGCTGGAAATCTCTAGGTAGGGGGCATAAGAAGATGTCTCTCTAAAGGCAGACAAGGCTCAACCCATCTGGGTTGTAGGACTTCTTTTCTGGCCATACTCATTTTCCTGTCTCATGTCTTGCTGTTTTTGCCCACAGTCTGGGTTTAACTGGAAGCCCAGAGTACAGAAAGCTTGGAGCTACTGTTTGAGCCCCTGGCTTGCAGAGGCACACAGGCTATGTTCAGCCTGCAGGGTTTAAGTGTCATGAATTTTCACAGAGGCTTTCTGAATCTACCAAGCAGGCTTGTAATGATCCTCCTACTGTGCATTAGAGTAGGAAACAGGGCTTTGTGTCCCAAGACGTGACACGTGGCCCGTGCTTTCAGGTGGAAAGGTTATGGATTGGCAAACGAGGAGACAGATGTTTTGAGAGGTTTGTTAGGTTGCTCAGCATCCCACAGTTTTCGTAGGGGGCTGTGCTAGATGCTAATCTAGATTGTCTGTTCCACCCCACCATCCCTAATAACTTCTGGACATACACAGGGCACAGTGCAGAGTGGCTGTTGTCTGTCTTATCTACTTCTTAACTTCTATAGCCTGTTTTCTTTTTAGGAGGTATGTGTGTGCATTTGGTGGCTAGAGGTCACCATGAGGTGTCATCATTCCTCAGGTGTCATCTAGTTTGTCTGAGATGGGCTTTTTCATTGGAAGCTTGCCAAGTAGGTTAGGCTGTCTGGCCAGTAAGCTCAAAGAATTCCTCCACCCCCACTGTCTCCATGTCCCCAGCACGGGGATTATAAAGCCAGACAGATGCAAACTGATTTGACCCAGTGGGTTACTCTTTCCCCTGTCCTTGCTGTTCCAGGGACAGGCTGGAATGGAGTCTCCTGCCACTCAAGACTGAGGCAGTGGAGTGGCCCGTCCTGGGCTGCCTCACTGGCTGCCAGGCGGGAGAAGAAAGGGTAGGATTTAGGGGCAGCGGAAGGAATAGCACTGAACGCGAGGCACTGCCTTCCCAGAGCCTCTGTCCATTGGGTGTGCAGGGTCAGTCACTGAGATGCGGCTGAGGGGGCTGAGGGACAAAGCTAGCTCAAGAATAAGGAGAGGAACTTAGAAGAGTAGAAGTATAAGAAGGTGTCAGGATGAGCTAATCTGGGGAAGGAGGTCTTGATGTCCAAAGGAGAAAGGCTGCAAGAGAGGGTGCACAAGGATGCCCTTTGTAAGACTTGATCCCAGAGACGAAAGGCATGGTACCTCCAGCGAAAAAGGTTGTTCTCATGGCTCTGAGACACATACCTAATGATACAGAGGCAGGGAGGAAACAGCTCTCAACAGAGAGCTGACTATTCAGAATGAATTTCTAATTCATTTGTCAAATTACCATATGTTCGTGGAGTGTTTCTTACGTGTCAGACACTGTTTGAGCAGTCACTCCTTTCCTGGAGATCTGCAAATAAGGCCTGTGGGTGCTGTCACTAATTATCCCCGTGTCACTGAGTCAGCAAGGAAATGGGAGCCTAATACTGCAGGATCTTTATTGGAAAGAGGATTCCCAGGAGTGGGGGAGGAACTGCGGAGGGAGAGAGGGAGAAGAGGGCCTCTTGGATTCCCTGTAAGTCATAGTCTCACCAGTCAGACTGCTACCTCTTGCCAGGAGGGTAGAAATAAGCTAACAGGGCTTTCTGCGACTGTGCAAGCAAGTTTAGCGCTCGTGGGTTGGAGCCTTGGTATGGTATAGCACAGAGATCTGTCAGGCAAGTTGGGGCAGAAGTAACCATGAGAGCTTGAACTTGGTCGGTATGGCTGGTTAGAACTTTTGCACAAAGGGCTAGGGGCTAGAAGGGAGTGGGGATTCTGTGCCACGGGGAATGTCAAAAAAGTACCATGTCAGCTTTTACTGTTAGGCAAGGCTGAGGACAGCAGTCTTCTCCCTAAGAGAATAGCCTCCTTAGCACCCTGAACACAGCATTGCCAAAGCTGCCTGCTTCAGAGCCGTGACCTTTAAGATACCTGGATAATTATCAGGGGTAAAGTGGCCTTGTTGGGAGGGTCACAGTGTGTGTCCAGGCTAGCCTCAAACTTGCTCTATAGCCCAGGATGGCCTTGAACATGAACTTCTACTTCAGCCTTCCTAGTTCTGTGGTCATAGGTGTATACCATTGCATCTGGCTCTGCAGCTGGTTCCAAACAGCCCTGTGGCCATCTCCCACACCACTTCCCACTACATACCTATCTATCACCTTGCTGTGAGTTGGGCCACCGTGCTCAGAGTCTCTGACATTTTTCCAACTGCCCCTAGCGGCACAGTAGTTAGATGCACACCAACAGGACAGTAGCAAGGTGTACACTGGCAACCCAGTTCTGGGGCCGCTGCCCTCTGGGGGGGAGGAGATCCCAAGCACAGTCCCTGGTATAGATTACGCAGTGAATTATCACTGCCCCTTCAGAACTGTGGGCATCTCTGAGGACTGCCTGTGCACTCAGGAGGCGACCCTGGCCAACGCCCTGCCCCAGGGCAGGGGTGAGGAGCCTCAGCAACTGCTGGTCAACCATAACCACATTTCCTTCCCCTTATCCCTGTCCTTCCCTAATAAACTCCTACATGGGTTTGTTGAGCTCTGTGGTTTACTTCTCATGGTTGAAGAACAACAGCCCCTCCCCCTCCCCCCGCTTTCTTTGCTGTCAGCGCTGTGTCTTCCAGGTATACCCTGGTAAACCAGACAGCTCCCTGACTCTTAAAAAAAAAAAAAATTCTATATCACAACTCAATGAAATGGGAATCCCAGGAACCTGAGGATCCAACCCCAGCCTGCAGGTTGCAAAGTGAGAACTGAGCTACCCCTCAAGAAGCATCATCTACGCAAGCGAGACTCAGATCTCCAGTTTCCTACTAGCCTGTGCCCCCTCTCCTGCAGGCCTCTCTGCAGTTACACAGGGCCTTTCCTTCCATTCTCGGCTTCACCATGTCATGATCCAAAGGCTGAGAGGTGAAGAGCCCTGAAGAGAACCAAACCAACCCTAGGGAATGTGTGCCTGGCCACCACTGCAGAGAGCATGTTCATTTCATATCTGTTCTTTTGTCTGTTTGTTCTTTGGGGTTTTTCACTTATTGAACACACACTTAAATTCAGGATATGCCAACGCAGATTCCAACTTCACACACACACACGGGGGTTTCAATTTCACTGGTGCTCACATTAGAATTTTATATTAAATTTTCACACATCTACTACATCGTTGTTTTGTTTTCACTCAGGTAGTCTGGGAAAAAGCCACACACACACACGCGCGCGCACGCATGCGCGCACACACACACACTACAGTTTTACAATGAAAGTTAACATGGGCTGTAAACTTTGAGAGAAGCGATCATTTTTAATTATATTAGTAACCACATAGTTTTCTTTTACAAGACAATGCAAGTTATAGCATGTTTTAGCTATATTCTATTATGATCTGAAGGCAGATGCAAACTAACAATTAGAATATAAAACCCCACATCACGAAAGGAGCCTCCTATTAGTTAAACAGCCTCAACAGCCTCTGAAATTTTACTGGGGTCAGATAACTGACCATCAGAAGGCAGGAAAAGGCAACTCAGAAAGCATTGTTATAGGCCCAAGTCTATATCACATAGAATCCCTTCTCCCATCAAAAAAGGAAACAATTAGAACCGCAAAATCCCGTCCAATTTCTTCCTGGCCGAAGGTTATTCCTAGCCTCTACTTCCTCATATGTGAACCTAATAATAGGCTCCATGAATTCTGAAGAATGAACGAGAACATCCAGGACACAGGGCTCTTCCCCTTGTGGCACTGTAGTATGATCCTCAGTGTGACCAACAAATAAGATGACGATCCTTTGTTTTAAAGCTTCTCTGATACAAGATGCCATATTGCTGGAATATTTAGAAATAGAAAAAGGTGGGACTTTAAAATTTCTTCTCTTGGTTAGAAATTATTAGTGCGTCACAAATTGCCCTCTGGTGTGTGCTTGGAAACACTGTTGCTTGGCCTTCTCAGGATTACAATCCAGAAGCTTTCTTAAAGCTTACTTTTGAGATCATGGTCCTCTTGTGGTTTTGCAAAGCATGCACAAGTCTGGGGTTAAAGCATTGGTTCGGCCACAAGATAGGGGTACACCGGTCGGCCCTGGCCTCCCTCACTAGGGTGCCCAGGTTACCACTGCAGAAGCAGAGTCCCTGTTGTCCCAGAGTCTACACAATAGCAAGAAAGCCAAATCTCCCACAGGAGGGGCTGAGAAGGGAGAGCTCTGGGCAGGGCCTGGTGTGGCAATGCTGGATGTTTCTCATGTTCCCGAGAGGATCTTCCTTGGTTCCATCCATTGAGCATTTTGCTACTGCAATCTGGTACCTATTACCTGTGTGGACATCCTTACCTGCAGACCCGGTGGGTCATTTATTTGAGTCGTACTTACTACATGGAAACTCTCACCCTGTGGACCCAGCAGGACATCCTAGGCTGTGGATCTCTACCGTGTGTGGCAGCATGGGCACTCTAGGTGGATGGCCCCACTGGGGCCACGAGCAGAGCACCCATGGGGTACCCTGGTCTTACTGCTCCTTCTGTGCCTCTGCCCAGAGTACCCAGTACACTGCCACATTGCCGCGCCTGTGCACTGAGATTTCCTGATTGCCACGGCTAGGACATTCCCTGTATTTGCGTGGACACTCTGCCCAGATGGCTCGGTGGAGCATCCCTAGGCTTCAGACCCCAGTACCAATGCACCAATACCCTGAAGTTGCTACCACAGTGGTGCCATGCTAACCACCTGTGTCACTTCACTGTATGGCCTGCTGGTCTCTGTGCTCACGCATGGAAGACCCGGACTGTCCTTCTTACCCAATAGATGGCACCACAGAATGTATCCCTACCTTTCAGAATGCCGCATTGCCACGCCTGCCCAACTGTCTCGCATCAGATCTTGACAGACATCCCTAACCCTGCAGACTGCGGCACAGCTGGAAGCTGAGCAAATACCTTTACCACGCCTCAGTGTCCATCACAGGAGGATTCCGAGTCTGTCCTTATCTCATCCTTCTGCAATGCTAGGCTGTGGCAGCCCATCCAAGTGCCTATGCTGTGTATGTGCACGCGGCTGTGGCTCTCAGAGACAATCCGGTTCTCCAGGAAGATCCGCACCCTATCCTCTGAAGCTAGTTTGGTAGAGGAGTTGCAGAGTCGGGAGTCTTCTGCTTGTCGGCTTGTGTGACTGAGGAATGGGCAAGAGGCAACACAGAAAAAAAATCCAGGTGTCTGTGTTGGTATAGCGGGTGTGTGGGCGGCACTGAGGAAACTGCATACCCAGAACCCTACATCTTGCAGACCGACGGGAAGCCTGCCCAATCTTTTCACCCTGGAGACGCTCGCACACATTCTTGCCATCACCCTGTAGATAGGAGTATTGTGGACGTCCCACAATGATGAGCCATGGAGGGTTTCCAGCTGCTCGGCTGACACCTGGCCTTATGTTCTTCCCCAGCCAATACCTGCACAGCTGTTTGTCATCCTAATCCTGGGAACTACATATATTTGTGGCTACACTTCAGTTACTGATTGGATGTCCTTAAACTGGGATAGACACAGTGGAACTGCATACGGATGGATATCTAGCGGAACATCCTTAGGCGGTGGATAACTTGAATGATTTTGGTGGCGCACTAAGGTTCTACATATTCCTGCCAATGGTGGCGCAGCAGAGCTCTGCCCTGATAACCTCAGATAAGTCTTACCTCGCATTGTTGCTGTTTGCGCTCTAAGGAATTAAAAGGATCTCCTTATTTTGGGATGAGGGTTTAACAGAGTCGGTACTACCCGGTGCATGCCTGCATTGTGGTGGATGCGCACCAAATGCCCGAAGAGATCTTATCCTGGGGATGTTGGTGCAGCAGAAAGTCTTACCTTGCGGATAAGTGCATCATAGCAGTTGTGTTTGAAAGACCTAAGGGGATCTTATCCCACGGATGATGTTTTTGAGCGTCTTCATCCTGTACATAGCTTAAGATCCTTAATGCCCAGGATCTGGGCTGATTTTTGTCCTAGGGATAGGGACACTGCAGAACACCCTTTCTTACTCTGTGGGCAACTGCACTGTGGTGGCTGCGTACTAAGGATTGGGGTGGCTCTTACCCTGGGGATGGAGGTATAGTGAAGTACGTAGGATCCATGGGCAGCTATAGGGTCACAACTGCACACTAAGGTTAAGGATGGTGGTATGACTGACCAATCACCTTTACCATGTTGATTTATATGTGCTGTGGCAACTGGGCATTAAGGATCTGGGCTGGTGTTTTCTGGAGTTGGTACGGCAAAGAGCATCCTTTCACTGTGGTATTACTGTGACTGCACACTAAGGATCTAGGCAGATACCCTCCTCACCTTGGGGATGGTGGCAAAGTGGAGCGCCCTCACTCTGATGGTAACCTCAGGTCCCAGCTGCGTGAATAAGGCTGCATCACAGCTACATCTGCTCACCCAGGAACTGGGTAGATTATTTTACTCTGTATGTAGGTAGAAGCACAGAGGATGTTGGGTGGATGACCTCAGCTTTGTGCGTCACCATGTTACCATGGAGTCCTGTGCTGGTCACCCCCTGGATTGTTCTTTTTTCTGTGAATAGTTGCATTCCTGGTGCCATGCTCTGAGGACCTGTTCTAAGAACCCTCCGGCCTATTCAGATGCATTTGATATGAGGAGCGGGCAGTTTACTTTCGCAGAATGTCTCACAGCAGGGAGCTGGGCAGATGGTTTTGTGCCGAGGGCTATGGTATGACCCGGTAGAGTCTTTCTTTATCCTGTGGATAGTCATATCGGGTGGCATGCTAAGGACCTGGACAGGCTCTGTAGCCCTGCAGCTGCATTCATACACCCCAAGCCTGGGTTGGTGTTTTTATGCTGCAGATGATCACACCGTGGAGCTTCTTGTACTTGACTGAATGGCCGCATCAGCACAGCCACTCTCAAACCGAGGGCAGACATCTTTGTTCTGGGAATTTATACAGTGGCACTGGGTGGTGATAGCCCAGTAGGGCATCTTGCCTTCCAAGCAGCTGCACCAAGATGACTTGGGCAGACACCTTTGTTATGGGGAGCTACTGAGTACCAGCCTCAGCACTCCCTCAGGGTTCAGAACAGAACTGCTATGACAAGCGAAAACTGTCTTGAAAACGGGAGCTGAGGGGTGGAATGAACTGACTGACTCAGGCACTTTTACCTGTGTGTGTGTGTGTGTGTGTGTGTGTGTGTGTGTGTGTGTGTGTGTCTGTCTTATCTTATCTTATCTATCTATCTATCTATCTATCTATCTATCTATCTATCTATCTATCTATCTATCTATCATCTATCATCTCTATCTGTCTATCTATCATCTCCATCTCTCTCTATCTCTATCTTTATATCTCTATTTATCTCTGTCTATCCATCTCCCTCTATCTCTCTCTTTATCTATCTATATCTCTATCTATCATCCATTTTTATTCCTTGGTAAGATAAAAGAAGAGAGAAAAAGAAGAAACATTAGGGCATAGGCATAAGGGTTAAAAAAAAAGGGGGTGATCTCCACAAAACTTTCAGTTTATGTAGGCATGGAGGCACGTTAACAATCCCATAGGTGGTAACAATAGTAGTACCAAGCATATACTTCCAGAGCCACAAGAAACTGGTAGAACTACAGCAGAAAAAAATAACGACATCTTGGATTTTGCAGGAAAATGGATGGAGCTAGAAAACATTATTTTGAGTGAGGTAACCCTGACAAAGAAACACAATTATCACATGTACTCACTCATAGGTGGTTTTTAAACATAAAGCAAAGAAAGCCAACCTACAAACCACAATTCCAGAGAACTTAGACAACAACAAGGACTCTAAAAGAGACTTACATAGATCTAATCTACATGGGAAGTAGAAAGTAGAAAAAGACAAGATCTCCTGAGTAAATTGGGATCATGGAGGCCTTGGGGGAGGGGAGAAGCAGGGAAGGGAGCAGAGAAAAATGTAGAGCTTGATAAGTATCAATAAAAAAGAGAAATGCAAATAAAAACATTTAAAAAAATCTCAAAAAAAGAAAGAAAGAAAAAGAAACTGGTAGATCTGGCAAGGAGGCACTTAATATCTTAGAGGTAGTATCCCCTGTGGTTGGTGGCTATACTAACCTGAAGGCTTGATTTGCATTAGCATCTAGCTGGTTGAGTTAAAAGGAATCTCTTCTGGGGACCCTGCTTTTGAGTCTAGCAGGGTGTCCAGGTGGGAATTTTTCTCTCTGCAGCTAGTTTTAGTGACTCAGACCTTTTTCCTGTACAAACAGTTAATTTCCTGGGCTATGATCTCATGGTAGTTGAAACCAAGGTGGAGGGTAAATACAGAATATTAGCAGTCTGTTACGTCAGAGCAGGAGACAGTAGATTACACCTACCTGAGTCTGCTGTTAGAGCAGACATTTGCTTCCTGTATGAGGCTCCTTCCTTATCAGTGACTGCTGTCAATAACGAAAGTTTGTGGGGGATTAATTTTATGTAGATTTTGGCTATGAGAAAAGGACTTGACTGAATCCTTTTCACGCCATGGCTTCACGGTGTCGGGGGAGGTACCCAGTTGCCCTACAGGAAAAGTCGGTTCATACACTGCATGGATACTATAAAAGGGAGAAATGCCATGGTTTCACAGATTTCTACAGAATTGACAGTGACTTATCCAAAGGACAAGTGTGCCCGTAGCTCTGCAAAAATGGGATCTTCAGGTGGAGTGTGCGTATACACTTCCTGTGGATAGTCGGATAGATCTGCCAGCTGTCTGTTTACTGTATAATACTGTGGCCTTAGCACACTTTGTCTTTGGGATGGCGGTATTGTTGGAGGCGTGAAAAAAACCCAGCCAAGTTTTTTGTCAGGTTACTACTACTTCTGGAGGACCCGACAGGGCTACCTTGCCCTAAGGAAGCCATGTTGCAACCCACTAAAAATGTAGTTGGATGTCTGCTCTCTGGGACAGCAGCGCTGCTTTGAGTGAGCAACAGAGATGCTGGTTGAGGGTTTTATCCTGTGGTCTGTGGTAGAGCGAGGACTTGGCCAGCAGCCCTTATCTTGTAAGGAAGTAGCATAGCCTAATGTCATTACCTTGTCGATGGCTGTGAAGGTCACCGGTTACCTTGGCAAGCGTCCTTGTCCTGAAGATGGTGAAACTGCATGTTAAGTATTTTCTGGCCAACAAACCTCTCCGCCATCGCAAATAATCCCAATCAAACTAAATCGGACCAAATTAAAAGATGCCCATGTTTAATGGATGACAATAGTCCTGGGTGGGCCTGGGAAAACGTGGAGAGGGGAAGAGAGAGAAGAGGATACCAGGCAGGTTTGTTTTTTTTTTTTCTTTTTCCACCTGCCTCTGCCTCCCGAATGCTGGGATTTAATCAGGCAGGTCTTCTATCCCTGCCAACTGCATATTGGACCGTGGCTGGGCAGTCCCGGAGGAGACCTGGGTGGGCAGCCTGTTTGGGTTGCAACAGGACTCCCGTCATACCCTGAGCACCACAGCAGTCTCCGTCATTTCACTTGGGGGAGATTCTGGGAGGTGTTTCGCTGGCTTCCATCCACGGTGGCGGCTGCTGCTTGTGAGCAGTGAGGCATTCTCTGGGTTCCCTCCTATGAGAGCTGCCCAGTCCTCTCTGCCATGCCACATTTGTGCAGATCTTGTGGCGCACGGAAGGCTTCCAGTACTGACTGGAGGAGAAGACTGCCGCCTTCCTGGAACTCCAAGGGCACGGACATGCCTGCTTTCCAGCGTGCAGAACCTTCCCTGTATCCAGTCCCTTCAGAACTCAACCAGCTTCCACTCCAGTTTTCTCAGAAACTCCAACTCCCAGTAGCTCCAGCTGGATGTCTTGGAGCCACGTTTAACTCTTCTCCTTAGCCTTCATGCTTAGTACTCCAGTGACTTCTGTTTTCTCTGCCTCTTTACTGCTCCCAATGTCCAGCAGCTTTGAACTTACCCCCACCCCTACTCCTGTGCCTTTTCCTCCACTCCTTCCCTCCCTCGGGCACTATCCCTATCCTACCCTAGCTGAATAGGTTACCTACATCATTGTCTTTGTAAAACCTATTCCTTTTGAACTGCTTTCTTCCAGAAAACTACAAGGCTTCCCCCTCCACTCTATCAGGTCTTTGCTGAACTATATATAACCTTGTTAGCACAGTGGCAGGGCATGTATTGTAGCCACACTCTTTCCTCCCAAGGCAATTAGATTGGACCACTGCCACAGCTCCCTAACTAGTTCCTCCTATTTTCCCCAATAGTCTGTTGTTTATAGCTCTCAGAGTAATCCTATCCAAACCAAACTGAGACTTCCCAGCTGTACCTCTAGCTACTCAGAAGAAACCCACAGCCCTTACAATGGCCTGTCCCCAGTTCCTCCCTCTGCCTTTACATTTATTCTCATTCCTTCCCTCCCCCTGGCCTTAGCTCATCCTAGCTGAACAGGTTGAAGGAATATGTGGGTATGTGTCCACCTTATTGTCTCTGTGGAAACCTTTCCAAAATGCTTTTTTTCCAGATCGCTATGAGACTGCATCCTCCCCTCCAACATAGCTTCGTCAGTGCAGCAGCAAGGCCTGTATCACAGTTGCTTCCCTCCCAGCACCTCACCCCAACCCCCTGAGTTTCTCACATTGCACAATATGCTTATATCCTGTCTTTTGCTTGTGGTCTTTTCCTCTTGCTTTAGGTAAGCTTCCTGTGGAGGAGTCCCCTTCTGGGCCATTGATGTGTTCTTAGTGTTTGTTATATTGTATCTTCAATAAATAAATTTTGCAAGTGCGCCTCCTGGGTGTAAATAGGCGGTTAGGTCCGTCACTGAAGTAAGGGGCAGGCAATTTTCCCTAGGTCTTATCTGACTGGCAGCCAGAGACCCAGACTGAGCTTAGGAGGAGTGGGCTCTCCTGTTCTCCTTCCTCACCTCCTGCCTCGCCTGTCCTTGCTGTCTTTGTGAACCATTGCTGGCTGAAGATGCAGCTGTGTGTGAGTTGTGCATGAGTTTGTGTGTGCTCGCTCAGGTGTGTGCACACATACTCGTGCATGTGAGTGTGCCTGTGACAACAAAGCTGACCAGTGAGCCCCAGCGATCCCCCTGTCTCTGCTGCTTCTCTAGTGCTGGGGATATAGGTATCTGCTGCATACCCAGCTTTTTTGTGTGGGTCTTGGGGGTCACCTCAGGTCTTCATGCTTCTGGGACAAGCACTTTCCAGACTGAGGCCTTGACTGATCATGAAGATGCAGTTTGTACCTGGTTCTCTGCTTCAGGATTTCAGCCTCTCGCTGCTTTACTGCCAGCCTCACACGGAGCTGGTGGGAAAGGTGAACCGGCAGCCCCGGAAGGCCTTGGAAGCTGAGCTGGGGTTTGGACAAGTCTGTGGCAGTTGATTGAGACTGTTGAGTGTGTGTGTGTGGGGGGGGGTGAATTCTGTCCTTGATTTTTCAGTTATGTTATTTTTGTAACTTCATTGCAGCAAAGGCAGATCAGAAGCCTTTGAAGCCAACTTCAGAGGCTCCCTGCCTTCACTGTACCCCTCCCCCCACTTACTATGTCTTTCATCTCTGCTCTTATCTAGATCATCACAGTTAATTATTTTCCCCAATATTAGCTCACTCACTCCGCAACTTTGTGATGAGGAGGAAGCGTTCCATGTCTCTCCAGGAGAACCTTGTAGTTTCTGCAAGATTTTGGCGGCCCGAAAGTAGAGGCATCAGAGTGACCACTCATCTGAGCATGGTGCAGAGGGTTGTTCCATGGAGCTCACTGTCCTGGGAGTGTGGGGATGTAGTTGGGCCTCTGGAGGCCTCAGTCAGTCTCCTCCAAGAGCAAGAAAGAGTCCCAGCAGCTGGTCCACCCTTCTCCTGGCCACCCTTATCCACTTCTGTTAGGCATTTATGTGTATCAGGCCCCAGTTTAGCCCTGGGTTAGAAAAGGATAGAGGAGTCACAGCTGAGACAAGGAGGCAGGTACCCCAGGGAGGCATGGGGGGATTCAAGACAGGAGAGGGAGAGCCTAGGGCAGGTGGGTGGATGTGGGTTAAGGAGCTAAATTTCCTGGCTATGGGCTTGGGAATTTCATCTGGCTCAGGTTTTCATGGTGAAGGGGAATGGGCTCCTATCCAGTATTTGAATTTTACAGGACTTGCTCTCCTGTTTAGGGGTCCTTCCCTTTCTCTGTGCAGAGTGTCCATCAGCCCCTAATGGCTGGGCTTTGGTCTTTTGGATCCTGACCCTTCATTCTCCTGGCTCCTAGCACCCAGTCAATAAGTCTCTGTAATAGTCATATAAGTCATGCAATGGGTTCCCCTGTGCTCTGCCCCAATGTGGCTGGCCTTCTTTCAGGCGCACACAGCTACTATTATGTAGCCTGGAGTCCGTGGGACCAAGCCTTTGTGTAACCATTTGCCCACCCCAGCCTGGACTAGTCTGGTCAGCCTTTTGCTTTGTGGAGGAGGACAAGTCACCTGAAGAAGGGGTCAGCGGTTGGTTTTCAGGACCAGCGATAAAGTGTGCCAGGGGTCTGGCACTGGATTTGCACAGCCTGGATGTCTGGTAAACAAGGAATTATTTGGATTGACTTCAATCCCTGGGTCTCCCATGGAAACTGGCAGTGAGTTACCTGGTGATGAAGCCAGCAGAGATAAGATTGTGT